>NC_062568.1:50829642-51146785 GCF_022837055.1 Prionailurus viverrinus
TATTTTTTTGGGACAGAGAGAGACAGAGCATGAACGGGGGAGGGGCAGAGAGAGGGAGACACAGAATCGGAAACAGGCTCCAGGCTCTGAGCCATCAGCCCAGAGCCCGACGCGGGGCTCGAACTCACGGACCGGGAGATCGTGACCTGGCTGAAGTCGGACGCTTAACCGACTGCGCCCCGACCTACATCTTTTAAATATGTTGATTGTAGAACAGACTCATAGGTACCACTTAGAATAGTTTCATTCAACCATCTGGTAATTGCAGCTATTTAAATTAAAATAAAAATCCATTGAGTTAATTAAATTAACTATAATTTAAATAATAAAAAGTCAGTTACTCAGTTGCATTAGCCATACTTGAAGTGCTCAAAGCTGCTTGTGGCTAGTGGACGGTGCCCACACAGAACACTTTAATCGTGGCAGAAAGGTGTATTGTACAGAGTTCTGAAGAATAAGACTGTGGGTAAACCTCCCACTTATCTAATACACAGAATTTTCACTATTACAAGTATTTTGATTGTTGAACAAATTAAAAATTATTTTTATATTCCTATTTCTCTGTCTCCTTACCACTCATGTCTCACAGACGTAATTGCATAACCACAGGTAAGCTTCTTTCCCTTCTCACATTTTCGTAAATACAATTTTCACTTTCACACCTTTCTGCCTTCAATACCCTCGTCATCTTGTAGCTTTTTCAGTCCTTCCTTCCATATTTCCCTTCCTGGTCCCTTCATTTCTCATTCTCTCTGTTTCTATTCATACTTTGTTCCGCATTTTTGGCAATTAGCAAAGAACTTGCAACTTTGCTGTCAGTTCTTATATTATTGTATTTTTTAAAATGTAGCTCATTTATTTAACTTAAAAATATTTTTTTAATGTTTATTTATTTTTGAGAGAGAGAGAGAGAGTGCAAGCAGAGAGGGACAGAGAGAGAGGGAGACACAGTATCCCAGGCAGGCTCCAGGCTCTGAACTGTAACCACAGAGCCCAATGTGGGGCTCATATCCACCAACTGGCAGATTGTGACCTGAGTGGAAGTTGGAGGCTTAACGGACTGAGCCATCCAGGTGCCCCTATAATGATTTAACTTTTAATGTATTTAAATGTTATCCCAGTTTAATTGTAACTCAGAAAATTGGAGCTGCAGTTCAGTTTTTGTCCAAGGTGCTTGGCACAGTGCTTTGCCCATAGTAAGCACTTGTTTTATTCTTTTGTTGACGCGATAGGATTCCTGCAATCAAATGCTAATGGACCATTCATAAAACATTGAGTTCCTATTTCAAACGAGAACTGGGACACATTGTCAATATACATAGATAATTTAGCTCTTCGATTAGGCAAAAGTTAAACAAAAAAATGGGCTTGGCATATCTGTGCTTAAGGAACGTTCACTCTTGTCCCACTTTGATTCAGCCAGTAACGGCACAGCACTTACCAGTATTTAAACTCCTGCGAGAGTTGCCACCTTGCGGGATATGGGAGCCAATCAGCAGTGCGGATGGAGCCTGGCCTGCCATTGGTTGGCGCCCACCGGAAGCACATGCCCGCTAGCCTTCTAGCTCAGGTGTTTGAGGCACTACTGTGGGACGGTCAACCTTAAACGTGCGACGCGGGTTCTGGCCCAGCAGCGGCCTGGATGACTGCCAAGCGTTCACCAGGGAGGTGGTAGGCGGAGCCGCTGACCCTGTGGTAGGTATGAGACTGGCTGAGAAGGAGTGGGCACCGCAGTCTTGTGATCCGAGCGCTCACTGGTTACGGGCCGATGCAGTTTGGGCTAGGGTTCACCCAAAGAGGAGTATCCAACCGTGCTGCTAGTAAGAGGCTCCCCTTAGCCCTAGCCTGGTGGCGTCTAGGTCCCTTAAGTGCAGCATAAGACTGTTTCTAGTGAGGGGCCTCTCTGCAGCTTCTGTGATTTCTGTGTGGAACAGATTCTGACCCGAGCCTCCCACCCACGTTTGGCAGAAGTCAGCCTCAAAATGGGCGTGGTGGCATGGAAGAGCCCAGATTGGCAGTGTGGAAAGCTGGATTCTTACTCCAGTTTAGGGATTCAGGCATGGCAGATTCAAAGAGGGAAAGGCCATAGACATCTGGGGGTGGGGGGATGGGTTCATAGACCTGTAGTGATTTACCCAGGATCACTTCATCTTGATATGTTCCACTGCGGTACTTTTTCCGCTACAGCAGCAGAATCCCACTTTATCTTTTAGTCTGTGTAGTACTCATGCTCCAAATATTCTAATGAGTTCCTCCTCCCGCTTTATTGCTTCAGTTATGTGGGTTTTGTAAATCTGGAAAGCTTTATCCGTGCCTTGATTGTTCTTACCACATCCCTATTTTTATGGGCAAAATTGGAAATGGCAAATACCAGTATTTAAATGGTAAATACCAGTATTTAAAAGCATTTTACTTCTCTTTAAGCATCTTCAGTGTATCATACATTTTGTTCAACACAGGGTTGCTTAGATGTTCTTAAAAGGGAATTGTTAAAAGAGAATTAAAATTGTTCTTCCTCTTTCACTATCTCTCTCCACTTCTTACCAACTTGTGACTTCAAATAAGCCACTTAACTTCCGTCTGCCTCATTTTCCTCATCTGCAAAAATAGATATTAACGGTATCTTTCTCACGTTGTAAAGATATTGATAATACATAAAGCACTTAACTATGCCTGGCCCACAGAAGCATGTATGAGTTTGTTACTCTAATCCTATTTATCATTAGAATGACTTCATTCTTGGAAGAGCGATCATTCTCATACCAGGTGTCACATCTCTGCCCATTTCAGTAAAATTAGCTTGTAACATTATAAAAGTTTCAGGTGTACAACATTGTATTTCTTCTTAGTAACTAAATGTTACTGGATGCAAAATGGATTCCCTTGATATCCTTCCTAGTCTTCTTGCCCCTCCCTTACTACTGTTGTGGAATCTATTGGTTTCAAGACACTTTGAAGGTACTGGCACACCAGTGATTGAAGATGGCAGCAGTGAATGTCTTAACTGTAGTAAATATTGGTAGTTTGAACAGTGACAATGGAAATTTTCTTATAAGTGACTTGCATGTGAAATCTATTTGAGGAAAGAGTGGGGTTTTTTTTCCTTTTTAAGAAAAATGTCTGATTTCCTGAGTTATCAGTAACATTTAATAAGAATCAACCTGATTTTTCTACTTTATATAGAAATTGGAAATGATTCTTTAGCTAGTACATAGATGACATTTTGTATTTAAAAATGAGCTTTATGATTATTGTGAATGCATTTCGCTAAAAGTCTGTAAGTTTGTATTTGTGACTAAAGTTCTTTTCTCTATGGACCCTGTTTAAAGGCTCACTGAATTCTGTGACTGTACAGAGACTTGATAGAACTCATATAAGTAGAAATTGAATGCAGTGTTTTGAGTGAAGTTTGGAATTTAAAAGTAAGCTTCTCCTGGATAAAGTGAGTTTCCTTACTCTGCTTTTTATCAGATCGAAAACACTTATTAATAGCTTAGTTGTTAGTTGACCCAAAGAAAAGTTCTGTTTTCCCTTTAGGTGTATTATTGACATTGTTTGGGGTTTCCACATAGATTTAAAAAAATTAGGGAGATACCAACTTTGCAGGTTACTGTATGGGAAGTACTAGTCTCTCTCTGAGTAATAGCTAACTTTACTTAAACAATACTGTATTGTTTCTCAGTAGAGTTATAAAGAGAAAATGTGATTAAAACTGTACTGGCAGAGAATTAGGTATTTTCATGATTTCTTTAATAGTAACACTCATTTTAAACTCCATCCCTCACCTCTCTTGCACCCATTCTTCAAAGAGCAGGTAAATAAAACCTGGGTACTGCATTCATTAGCATTTCAAACTACATTTTTTCCTTTTTTGTTGTTTTTGTTTTATTTTTATTTTTATTTTTTTGATTTTATTTTTGATTTTTTTAATTTTACATCTGAATTAGTTAGCATATAGCACAACAATGATTTCAGGAGTAGATTCCTTAGTGCCCCTTACCCATTTAGCCCATCCCCCTTCCACAACCCTTCCTCTAACCCTCAGTTTATTCTCAGTATTTATGAGTCTCTTCTGTTTTGTTCCTCTGCCTGTTTTTTTTTTTTTTATGAAATTTATTGACAAATTGGTTTCCATACAACACCCAGTGCTCATCCCAAAAGGTGCCCTCCTCAATACCCATCACCCACCCTCTCCTCCCTCCCACCCCCCATCAACCCTCAGTTTGTTCTCAGTTTTTAAGTCTCTTATGCTTTGGCTCTCTCCCATTCTAACCTCTTTTTTTTTTTTTTTCCTTCCCCTCCCCCATGGGTTCCTGTGAAGTTTCTCAGGATCCACATAAGAGTGAAACCATATGGTATCTGTCTTTCTCTGTATGGCTTATTTCACTTAGCATCACACTCTCCAGTTCCATCCACGTTGCTACGAAAGGCCATATTTCATTTTTTCTCATTGCCACGTAATATTCCATTGTGTATATAAACCACAATTTCTTTATCCATTCATCAGTTGATGGACATTTAGGCTCTTTCCATAATTTGGCTATTGTTGAGAGTGCTGCTATGAACATTGGGGTACACGTGGCCCTATGCATCAGCGCTCCTGTATCCCTTGGATAAATTCCTAGCAGTGCTATTGCTGGGTCATAGGGTAGGTCTATTTTTAATTTTCTGAGGAACCTCCACACTGCTTTCCAGAGCGGCTGCACCAATTTGCATTCCCACCAACAGTGCAAGAGGGTTCCCGTTTCTCCACATCCTCTCCAGCATCTATAGTCTCCTGATTTGTTCATTTTGGCCACTCTGACTGGCGTGAGGTGATACCTGAGTGTGGTTTTGATTTGTATTTCCCTGATAAGGAGCGACGCTGAACATCTTTTCATGTGCCTGTTGGCCATCCGGATGTCTTCTTTAGAGAAGTGTCTATTCATGTTTTCTGCCCATTTCTTCACTGGGTTATTTGTTTTTCGGGTGTGGAGTTTGGTGAGCTCTTTATAGATTTTGGATACTAGCCCTTTGTCCGATATGTCATTTTCCTCTGCCTGTTTTTATATTATTTTTGTTTCCTTTCCCTTATGTTCATCTGTTTTGTCTCTTAAAGTCCTCATATGAGCGAAGTCATATGATTTTTGTCTTTCTCTAATTTCACTTAGCATAATACCCTCCAGTTGCATCCACGTAGTTGCAAATGGCAAGATTTCATTCTTTTTGATTGTCGACTAATACTCCATTGTATATATATACCACATCTTCTTTATCCATTCATCCATCGATGGACATTTGGGCTTTTTCCATACTTTGGCTATTGTTGATAGTGCTGCTATAAACATTGGGGTGCATGTGTCCCTTTGAAACAGCACACCTGTGTCCCTTGGATAAATGCCTAGTAGTGCAATTGCTGGGTCGTAGGGTAGTTCTATTTTTAGTTTTGTGAGGAACCTCCATACTGTTTTCCAGAGTGGCTGCACCAGCTTGCATTCCCTACAACAATGCAAAAGAGATCCTCTTCGCATCCTCGCCAACATCTGTTGTCGCCTGAGTTGTTAATGTTAGCCATTCTGACAGGTGTGAGGGGTATCTCATTGTGGTTTTGATTTGTATTTCCCTGATGATGATTGATGTTGAGCATTTTTTCATGTGTCAGCTGGCCATCTGGATGTCTTCTTTGGAGAAGTGTCTATTCATGTCTTTGCCCATTTCTTCACTGGATTATTTGTTTTTTCGGTGTTGAGTTTGATAAGTTCTTTATAGATTTTGGATACTAACCCTTTATCTAATATGTCATTTGCAAATATCTTCTCCCATTCTGTTGGTTGCCTTTTAGTTTTGCTGATTGTTTCCTTAGCTGTACAAAAGCTTTTATTTTGATGAGCTCCCAGTAGTTCATTTTTGCTTTTCTTTCCCTTGCCTCTGAAGACATGTTGAGTAGGAAGTTGCTGTGGCCAAGACCAAAGTGGTTTTGCCTGCTTTCTCCTCAAGGATTTTGATGGCTTCCTGTCTTACATTAAGGTCTTTCATCCATTTTCAGTTTATTTTTGTGTATGGTATAAGAAAATGGTCCAGGTTCATTTTTCTGCATGTCACTGTCCAGTTTTCCCAGCACCACTTGCTGAAGAGACTGTCTTTATCCCATTGGATATTCTTTCCTGCTTTGTTAAAGATTAGTTGGCCATACGTTTGTGGGTCCATTTCTGGGTTCTCTATTCTGTTTCATTGATCTGAGTGTCTGTTCTTGTGCCAGTACCATACTGTCTTGATGATTACAGCTTTGTAGTATAGCTTGAAGTCTGGGATTGTGATGCCTCCTGCTTTGTTTTTCTTTTTCAAGATCGCTTTGGCTCTTTGGGGGTCTTTTCTGGTTCCAAACAAATTTTAGGATTATTTGTTCTAGCTCTGTGAAGAATGCTGGTGTTACTTTGATAGGTATTGCATTGAATATGTAGATTGCTTTGGGTAGTATCGACATTTTAACAACATTTGTTCTTCCTATCCAGGAGCATGGAATCTTTTTCCATTTTTTTGTGTCTTCTTCAATTTCTTTCATAAGCTTTCTATAGTTTTCAGTGTATAGATTTTTCACCTCTTTGGTTAGATTTATTCCTAGGTATTTTATGGTTTTTGGTGCAACTGTAAATGGGATCAGTTCCTTGATTTCTCTTTCTGTCACTTCATGGTTGGTGTATAGGAATGCAGCTGATTTCTGTGCATTGATTTTATATCCTGCAACTTTGCTGGATTCATGAATCAATTCTAACAGTTTTTTGGTGGAATCTTTTGGATTTTCCATGTAGAGTATCATGTCATCTGCGAAGAGTGAAGGTTTGACCTCCTCCTGGCTGATTTGGATGCCTTTTATTTCTTTGTGTTGTCTGATTGCAGAGGCTAAGACTTCCAATACGGTGTTGAATAGCAGTGGCGAGAGTGGACATCCCTGTCTTGTTCCTGACCTTAGGGGGAAAGCTCTCAGTTTTTCCCCATTGAGGAGGATATTAGCGTTGGGTCATTCATATATGGCTTTTATGATCTTGAGGTATGCTCCTTCTATCCCTACTTTCTTGAGGGTTTTTATCATGAAAGGATGCTGTATTTTGTCAAATGCTTTCTCTGCATCTATTGAGAGGATCATATGGTTGTTGTCCTTTCTTTTATTGATGTGATGAATCACATTAATTGTGTTTTTTTTTTTAATTTTTTTTCAACATTTATTTATTTTTGGGACAGAGAGAGACAGAGCATGAACGGGCGAGGGGCAGAGAGAGAGGGAGACACAGAATTGGAAACAGGCTCCAGGCTCTGAGCCATCAGCCCAGAGCCCGATGCGGGGCTCGAACTCACGGACCGCGAGATCGTGACCTGGCTGAAGTCGGACGCTTAACTGACTGCGCCACCCAGGCGCCCCACGTTAATTGTTTTGTGGATATTGAACCAGCCCTGCATCCCAGGTATAAATCCCACTTGGTCGTGGTGAATAGTTTTTTTAATGTATTGTTGGATCCGGTTGGCCAATATCTTGAGGATTTTTGCATCCATGTTCATCTGGGAAATTGGCCTATAGTTCTCCTTTTTAGTGGGGTCTCTGTATGGTTTTGGAACCAAGGTAATGCTGGCTTCATAGAAAGAGTTTGGAAGTTTTCCTTCCATTCCTATTTTTTGGAATAGTTTCAAGAGAATAGGCGTTAACTCTTCCTTAAATGTTTGGTAGAATTCCCCTGGAAAGCCATCTGGCCCTGGACTCTTGGTTTTTGGCAGATTTTTGATTATTAATTCGATTTCCTTACTGGTTATGGGTCTGTTCAAATTTTCTATTTCTTCCTGTTTCAGTTTTGGTAGTGTATATGTTTCTAGGAATTTGTCCATTTCTTCCAGATTACCCATTTTATTGGCATATAATTGCTCATAATATTGTCTTATTATTGTTTTTATTTCTGCTGTGTTGGTTGTGATCTCTCCTCTTTCATTCTTGATTTTATTTATTTGGGTCCTTTCCTTTTTCTTTTTGATCAAACTGGCTAGTGGTTTATCAATTTTGTTAATTCTTCCAAAGAACCAGCTTCTGGTTTCATTGATCTGTTCTACTGGTTTTTTTTTTTTTGGTTTCGATAGTGTTAATTTCTGCTCTAATCTTTATTATTTCCTGTCGTCTGCTGGTTTTGGGTTTTATTTGATGTTCTTTTTCCAGCTCCTTAAGGTGTAAGGTTAGGTTGTGTACCTGAGATCTTTCTTCTTTCTTTAGGAAGGTCTGGATTGCTATATAGTTTCTTCTTATGACCTCCTTTGCTGCGTCCCAGATGTTTTGGGTTGTGGTGTTATCATTTTCATTGACTTCTATATACTTTTTAATTTCCTCTTTAACTTTTTGTTTAGCCCATTAATTCTTTAGTAGGATGGTTTTCAGTCTCTAAGTATTTGTTACCTTTCTAAATTTTTTCTTGTGGTTGATTTCGAGTTTCATAGCATTGTGGTCTGAAAATATGCACGGTATGATCTCGATCTTTTTGTACTTACTTAGGGCTGATTTGTGTCCCAGTATATGGTCTATTCTGGAGAACATTCCACGTGCACTGGAGAAGAATGTATATTCTGCTGCTTTAGGATGAAATGTTCTGAATATATCTTTTAAGTCCATCTGGTCCAGTGTGTCATTCAAAGCCATTGTTTCCTTGTTGACTTTTTGATTAGATGATCTCTCCATTGCTGTGAGTGGGGTGTTGAAGTCTTCTACTCTTATGGTATTACTATCTATGAGTTTCTTTATGTTTGTGATTAATTGATTTATATATTTGGGTGCTTCCACATTTGGCACATAAATTTTACAATTGTTAGGTCTTCTTGGTCTATAGACCCCTTGATTATGATATAATGCCCTTCTGCATCTCTTGATACAGTATTTATTTTAAAGTCTAGATTGTCTGATGTAAGTATGGCTACTCCGGCTTTCTTTTGTTGACCATTAGCATGATAGATGGTTCTCCATCCCCTTATTTTCAATCTGAAGGTGTCTTTAGGTCTAAAGTTGGTCTCTTGTAAACAGCATATAGATGGATCTTGTTTTCTTATCCATTCTGTTACCCTATGTCTTTTGATTGGAGCATTGAGTCCATTGATGTTTAGAGTGAGTACTGAAAGATATGAATTTATTGCTATTATGATGCTTGTAGAGTTGGAGTTTCTAGTGGGTTCTCTGGTCCTTTGTAATCTTTGTTGCTTTTGGTATTTTTTTATTTATATACATGTATTTTCATCTTTTCTCCCCTCAGAGAGTCCCTCTTAAAATTTCTTGTAGGGCTGGTTTAGTGGTCACAAACTCCTTTAATTTTTGTTTGTCTGGGGAACTTTTTATCTCTCCTGCTATTTTGAATGATAGCCTTGCTGGATAAAGAATTCTTGGCTGCATGTTTTTCTGATTCAACACACTGAATATATCCTGCCACTCCTTTCTGGTCTGCCAAGTTTCCGTGGATAGGTCTGCTGCAAACCTGATCTGTCTTCCCTTGTATGTTAGGGACTTTTTTTCCCTTGCTGCTTTCATGATTCTCTCCTTGCCTGAGTATTTTGTGAATTTGACTATGATATGCCTTGTTGATGGTAGGTTTTTGTTGAATCTAATGGGGGTCCTCTGTGCTTCCTGGATTTTGATGTCTGTGTCTTTCCCCAGGTTAGGAGTTTTCCACTATGATTTGCTCACATGACCCTTCTACCCCTATCTTTTTCTCTTTCTCTTCTGGGACCCCTATGATTCTGATGTTCCTTTTTAATGAGTCACTGATTTCTCTAATACTTAAATCGTGCTCTTCTGCCTTAATCTCCCTCTTTTTTTCTGCTTCATTATTCTCTATAAGTTTGTCCTCTATATCACTGATTCTCTGTTCTGCCTCATCGATCCTTGCCACCGCTGCATCCATCCGTGATTGCAGCTCAGTTATAGCATTTTTAATTTCATTCTGGCTATTTTTTACTTCTTTTATCTCTGCAGAAAGGGATTCTAATCTATTTTCGACTCCAGCTAGTATTCTTATCGTGATTCTAAATTCTGGTTCAGACATCTTGCTTGTATCTGTGTTGGTTAAATCCTTGGCTGTCGTTTCTTCATGCTCTTTCTTTTGGGGTGAATCCCTGCTGACTTCTGTAGTTCAGGTTGTGCCGATTGTTGTGTTAATCCTCCAATCAGTTTTCTAGGTGTGTAGGATGGTTTAGTGTTGTTCTGGCTGTATTTCATGGATGCGAGACACACAAAAAACTTCCATGCTGTTCTGCCATCTTGGCTCCTCTCCATATTTTTTTCAAGTTGAAATTATTTCAATTTTTGCATAATTGTAGTTAGAGTAGGCATTTATTTAGTTATGCAACAAAGTTTTGGGTACTTTTAACCAAAATATCTTTGTTCAAATTTTATTGTATGTGTCTATCACTGTATAATAAAATAAAATCTTCCCTATTTACAACTGTGTATTTTGCACTGCATTGGTGTTAAACACATACAAATGCTGACTGAAATCAATATTACTTGATTGCTTTGAGATAATGCTTGGTCTAACATGGTAGATGTGTTTATAGCTGAGAGTAAAGTAAATGAGAAATTATGTGTTACATATAGCCTGCTGTGGCCTCATTCTTTTCTGTATGATTTTTAATTTTACAGTTTTATCTATTATTGCAGGCATAGAAGTGCTTATAATATCACAATTAAACACCTTTCCTTTGTTCTATCCTTATTTTTTTTTTAATTTTTTTTTTCAATGTTTTTATTTTTGGGACAGAGAGAGACAGAGCATGAACGGGGGAGGGGCAGAGAGAGAGGGAGACACAGAATCGGAAACAGGCTCCAGGCTCCGAGCCATCAGCCCAGAGCCTGACGCGGGGCTCGAACTCACGGACCGCGAGATCGTGACCTGGCTGAAGTTGGACGCCTAACCAACTGCGCCACCCAGGCGCCCCGTGTTCTATCCTTATTTTTAAACGAGGGGAATACCAAATTAGAAATATATGCTTTGCATCATTTTTTGCACATGCCCTTTTTGGAAGTGAAAAGAAAAAATAGAATATAATTGACCTACATAAATCACTATAGTTGTGTGAAGGCTGAAGTAAAACCAGGCTTATACCATAGTATAAGTTCCTGAAGTAGCTATAGCTAGAAATTTAAAATAAACCTGTTACATGAGATGATGTCTTTATAAAATTAGGTGCTAGAGTATATTTGGTTTTGAGCAGTCTGACTTTAAAGGATGCATACTTTAAATTACCTTTTTAAATATAATTAGTATTCATTTTAAAATGGTGGAGTTTTTTTCCCAGTTTTGCAAATCTGGTGTGTGTATATATATATATATATATATACACACACACACACACACACACACACACACACACACACACACATGTTGGTGTGTGGTTTAATGTTTTATTGCAGGATAGAAGGGGAGATGCTAAAGCAGGTGAGAAGATCTTTATTCAGAAATGTGCTCAGTGCCACACAGTGGAAAAAGGTGGAAAACACAAGACTGGTCCAAATTTCTGGGGCCTTTCTGGCCCTGGACGAAAAACAGGACAAGCACCAGGATTTTCTTTTTCTGATGCTAACAAAAACAGAGAGAAAAACTAGGCAGTTGTGGCAGAGAACTAGAAACTTTGTAGCAAAGAGAAAAGACATGATTTGATAGAATTCTCTAGTTTGCTGCATTAAAAATAAAATCATCATGTTTATATTACTGAAATACTGGTTTATATCATAAGATCTGTGTTTAGATACCTGGTTTCTTTTTGATCACACAGGTTTTTACCTATACAAGGTATTTCATTTTATGCAGTACATCCATGTTGAAAAGCATGAGCTAAATTAAAAAGATCAAACCATATTTTAATGGCATAATGGTAGTTTTCTATTTGTAGTAGTGATTTCTATTTGTAGTAGTGGGAGGATGTTATAAAATAGTTTGAAAAAATATATTCCGCGATTTCTTTGTTGGTGGAAAGTGGGTGGATGGCAGTTAACATGAGAAAGCATTTTAGGGTTAAAATTAAAAATGGTTAGAAAAGACTATAATATCTGTGCAAAGAAATTTGTTATTCCCAGATATATGTGTACATACATACATATCATTAACATTCACCTCAAAAATAGGGTATAACTCGAAATAGACTGTAACTCTTTTTTGAATTGTTCTTGGAGGCTTGCAATTTCTTACTGGCCCAAATTTCAGATCAGTACAACACTACTATTTGGAAAGGTTTTTATTTTATTTTGTTTTTGTTTCTTTTTATTATTTTTATTGAGGTGAAATTCACATAACATTAGCCATTTTTAAGATTTATTTATTTTTATTTTAGAGAGAGAGCTTGCACAAGTCAGGGAGAGGGGCAGAAGGTGAGAGAGAGAATCTTAAGCAGGCTCCATGCTCAGCACAGAGCCTGACCCCAGGCTCAATCCCATGACCATGGGATCACGACCTTAGCCAACATCAAGAGTCAAATCCTCAACCAACTGAGCCACCCAGGTGCCCCAACATAAGTCTTTTAATTAATTAATTTATTTATGTTTGTTTATTTTTTGCAAGAGAGGGAGAGAGAGAACATGAGTGGGGAGGGACAGAGAGAGAGGGAGACAGAGGATCCAAGGTGGGCTCTGTGCTGATAGCAGTGAGCCAGATGCAGGGCTCAAACTTACAAACTGCGAGATCATGACCTGAGCCGAAGTCAGACACTTAACTGACTGAGTCATGAGACGCCCCAACATTAGCTATTTTAAAGTGTACAAGTCAGTAACATTTAGGGTATCACAATATTGTGTAATCAACACCTCTTTGTAGTTTCAAAACTTTTTCATTACTCCAGAAGAGCTCCTGTACCCATTAATCACTCCCCATTTTCTCCTACCCTTAATCAACCTCTAATCTGCCTCCTATTTGTCTGGGTTTGCCTATTCTGCATAGTCTTAAAAAAGAAATCATAAAATATGAGCTTTTGTATCTGGCTTCTTTCGCTTGGCATGTTTTCAAGGTTCATTGAAGTTGTAGCATGTATCAGTGCTTCATTCCTTTCTGTGGCTAATCATATTCCATTGAATGTATATATCACAATTTGTTTATCCATGTATCAGTTGATGAACATTTGGATTGTTTCCACCTTTTGCCTATTGTGGTAATGTTGCTATGAATATTTGTGAATAAGCATTTGTTTGAGTCCCTGTTTTCAGTTCTTTTTGATATGTATATGTATATGTATATGTATATGTATATGTATATGGTGGGTCATTTGTTAAATCTATATTTAACTTTTTGAGGAAATACCAAATTGTTTTCCACAGTAGCTTTGCCATTTTACATTCCCATCAGTAATGTAGGATTCCTATTTCCTTATATCCTCTCCAATGCTTGTTCTTTTCTTTTCTTTTTAAAATTGCCATCTTAGGGGCACCTGGGTGGCTCAGTTGGTTAAGCTTTCAACTTGGCTCAGGTCATGATCTCGTGGTTTGTGAGTTCGAGCCCCACGTCGGGCTCTGTGCTGACAGCTTGGAGCCTGGAGCCTGCTTTGGATTCTGAGTCTCCATCTCTCTCTACCCCTCCCCACTGTGCTCTGTCTCTCTCTGTCTATAAAAAATAAGTAAAATGAAGGGGCGCCTGGGTGGCTCAGTCGGTTGAGCGTCCGACTTCAGCTCAGGTCATGATCTCGCGGTTCGTGAGTTCGAGCCCCGCATCAGGCTCTGGGCTGATGGCTCAGAGCCTGGAGCCTGCTTCCGATTCTGTGTCTCCCTCTCTCTCTGCCCCTCCCCCATTCATGCTTTGTCTCTCTCTGTCTCAAAAATAAACTTTAAAAAAAAAATTAAAAAAAAATAAGTAAAATGAAAAAAAATAAATAAAATTGCCATCCTAGTGGGTGTGAAGTGGTATCTCACAATTTTGCTTTGCATTTTGTTAATGAATGATGATGTTGAACATGTGTTAATATGCTTTGTTAAAAAGAAAACCACAGACCCAAAATGGAGTCACTTGTGGTAGGCACAGGACACCAAACCATGGCTTAGTACCTAACCTAATTGTAGTTTCAACCTTTGCCAGAATGTAATCTTAACCAGATTACAGATTCCAGATTAGTCTGGAATTTCCTGGTGGGCACTGGTAAGGTAATCCACCTGGTTTGTTCCCCAAAAGGAGGTGACCTTGCCTGAAATAATTCTTCCTTGTTGTTGTTATGACTTCCTTTTCCTGCCTTTAAAAACCTTTCCCTTTCTGTCGCCCTTTGTACTCCTTTCTACATGCTGCCTGATTCATAAATCATTGAATAAAGCCAATTTGATCCTTAAATTCACTCAGTTGAAATTTTTCTGTTTAACAACTTGTTGGCCATTTGTATATTTGGAAAAATGTGTCCTCTGCCTATTTTTTATTTGAAGTGTTTGTCTTTTTTCTTGTAAGAGTTCTTTATGTATTCTGGACACTAAGCCCTCATCGAATAGGAGATTTTCAAATATTTTCTTTCATTCTGTAGTTTGTTTTCATTTGGTTGATAAGGTCCTTTGATGCACAGAAGTTTTTAATTTGCATAAATTCCATTTATCAATTTTTTTGTTGGTATTTTCTTGGTACCAAATCTACGAATCTATCACCAAATCTAAGGTCCTACTAAAGATTTACCCTTGTGTATTCTTCAAATACTTTTATAGTTTTGGCTCATATATTTAGATTGTTGACCCATATTCATTTCATTTTTGATAGTGAGGAAATAGTTCAATTTCTTTCTTTTTCATGTGGTTATCTAGTTATCCCAACTCCATTTCTTGAAAGATGATTATTTCCCAGTTGAGTGGTCTTGATACCCTTGTTGAAAAACAGACTGGCCATATATGTTGGGGCTTGCTGCTGCATATTCAATTCTATTTTTATTACTGTTTTTATTACTGTAGTTTTGTAGTAAGTTTTGAAATTAGGAAGTGTTGAGCCCTCCAGCTGTGTTTTTCTTTTTTGATATTATTTTAACTGTTCAGGGCCTTTTGCAATTCTGTGAATTTGCGGATCACCTTCCTCATTTCTGCAAAAATTTTGGAATTTTTGATAGAGATTGCATTATGTCTATAGATTGTTTCGGGGGTATTGCCATTTTAGCAACACTAATGTTCCAATGTATGAACATGGGATGACTTTCCATTTATTTAGGTCTCCTTTCATTTCTTTAAGCAATGTTTTGTAATTTTCAGTGTATGAGTCTTTCACTTCCTGGGTTAAATTTTTCCTAAGTATTTTATCATTTTAGAAACTATTATAAATAACATTGTTTTCTTAATTTTCTTTTTGAATTGTTCATTGCTTGTATATAAAACACAACTGACCTTTGTATGTTGACCTTGCACCCTGCTTTGCTGAATTTGTTAGTCCAATAGATTTTTGTGGCTCCTTTGGGATTTTCTATATTTAGAATCATATCATCTGTGAATAGAAGTGGTTTTACTTCTTCCTTTCCAATTTGGATGGCTGTTATTTCTTATTATTCCCTAATTGCTCAGGCTAGGACTTCTAGTGGAATTCTGAGTAGAACTGGTAAAAATGTTCCTGATCTTAGAGGGAAAGTTTTTAGCTTTTCTGGGTATGATATTATCTGGGGGTTTCCAAAAATCCCTGTTTTCATGTTAGGCAAGTTATCTTTTATTCTTAGTTTACAGAGTGTTTATGTCATGAAAGAATATTAGAATTTGTCAATTTTTTTTTCCTGCAGGTATTGAAACAATCATCTATTCTTTTTCCTTTTGCTCTATTAATGTGTTATGCTAAGGTAATTGATTTTCTTATATTGAATCATCCTTGCATTCCTGGGATAAATCCCATTTGGCCATAGTGTATAATTCTTTTAATGTGAGTTGGATTTAGTTTGCTAGTATTTTGTTGAGGATTTTTGCATTAGTGATAAGAGTTACTGGTTTGTAGTTTTCTTGTGGTGTCTTTGTCTGGCTTTGGTGTTTGGAGAAGTTTAAAATACAGATTATTGCAACTGTAAGTACTCTTCATACATGATTTGAATTTGGTATTTTAAAATTTCTTAATGGGTTTTATAGTGCTTGTATTGTGCTTATTTGATTGAGCTTTGTGGACTATATTGTAGGAGAAGGGTTTAAAGAGAGGAGTTGGCGTTTTGTGCACAATGTTTTTTGTTTGAGTGCACATGTAATAGCTTAATTTTGTCAAAAGAGGGATTTTGCTTATTTTAACCTGTGTTAATATTTCTAGTAAGATAGTGTCTTGGGTTGGTCTTAGCCTATCTATAGTGATGTTATTGACTAGAAATGCCTGGGGACACTCACCTGGGCCCATACTACTTGTAGTGAGCCCCTACAGACATCTCCCCAGCCAAAGTTGGTAATGTGGCTGGACCAGGCCTTGTGGTTCTTATTATGATGGCAAGACACACCTCAATCAGCAACTATCAGGGAACTTTGAAAAGACAAGATTTATTACTCACAAGTCCTGGAGGTTGGATTGGATGCCTGGGACCACCCAGTGAGGTTGAGAGGAGAGAGAGCACGCGAGAGAAACAGAGTGAGAGCAAGCTAGTGAGCAGGTCTAGCGTTCTGCTTTTATTGGAGTCAAGGGTGGGATGCCTAGGGTTTTGAAGGTTCACTCTTTATTGGTGAATTTAAAACATAAGGGTGGGAATTAAAGCATGGGAAGGGAAAAACAAGCAGTCCTCAAATGCAGTTATCTAAGTCTACCAGAGCTTTCTAAAAAGGGGGGTTGGGGCGCCTGGGTGGCACAGTCGGTTAAGCGTCCGACTTCAGCCAGGTCACGATCTCGCGGTCCGTGAGTTCGAGCCCCGCGTCGGTCTCTGGGCTGATGGCTCAGAGCCTGGAGCCTATTTCCGATTCTGTGTCTCCCTCTCTCTCTGCCCCTCCCCCGTTCATGCTCTGTCTCTCTCTGTCCCAAAAATAAATAAACGTTGAAAAAAAAAATTTTTTTTTTAAAAATAAAAAATAAAATAAAAAGGGGGGTTAACTTCATGGGTGGAGGACCCTGGCTCTTTATGTACTCACGTAACTGTCAATGTGTTTACTCAAACTGGATGTTTTTGAAGTGGATGCCATGGTAAACAAAAGTTTAATGTCAGGCATTTATATTATAGTCAAAAAAGCTAATTGTCAGGTGCTTACACTGCAGATAGGTGAGATACAGTGAAATTTTTGTTATCTAGAATATTGGGAAAAGGGACCTGTGGATACTCAAATGGTTTGGTTAAAACAAAATTAGCACATGCAGGGTTTTCACAGCTTTTTTGGTGAAAATAAGATATTTTTTTTGTCTTTCTGAAATGTTGGGAGCAATACAGTTTAGTAGGATGGAGAGCTAGCAAAACCCTTGGTCCCAGACTTCTCTTGGGTTTCCAAGCAAACCAGGGTAAAGTGGGGTGGAGAATATATGGTAAACACTTGAGGACTATATTGGTTTCTTAGGGCTGCTGTACCAAAGTACCATAAATTGGGTGGCTTAGAATAGCAGAAACTTATGTTCTCACAGTTCTGGAGGCTAGAAGTACAAAATCAAAAGTACAAAATCAAAAGGCTAGAAGTACAAAATGTTTGCAGGGCCATACTCTCTCTGAAACCTGTAAGACAATCCTTCCTTGTTTCTTCCTAGTTTCTGGTAATTTGTCATTTATCTTGGTGTTTTGGGTCTACAGCTGCATAACTCCAATGTCTGTCGTTTCATGATCCCTGTGTGTCTCTGTCTTCACATGGCTATCTTATAAGGATACCAATCATATTAGGTTGGGAGTTCATCCTACTACAGTATGACCTCATTTCAAGTTACCTAATCACAGCTGCAGTGACCGTATTTCCAAACAAAGCCATATTCTGAGGTAGTAGGGGTTAGGACCTCAGCGTATCTTTATTCAGAGAACACCCATATATAAATACATAGATAATGATAAAAATTTATATGAAAACAAAATAGAATAAAACTTAATCTTTGGTCAAGGGTGCTTTAGAATCTTTTTAAACATCATTGTAATTGTTTTTAACACAATATCATTGTGTTTGTTGTGCAAAAATACTGGTTAATAGGTATTCTGTAATAAAGAATTTGTCTGGTCTTTGTTCCAGGTTCCTAGATGGGAATCTGAAAACCTTAGAGTTTCCCAAGTGATAGGAGTGTTTCTTTTATGCAAGTTTGGGCCCTGGGACCACCACCTGAGTTTATGCTAGTGAGGGGACTTATGGTAGGCTCCTGGAGAGTTTCTGGATGGGGGTGGCTAAGCTTGAAAGACCAGCTATGTGATTAGAGAGTTGGAGCTTTGGGCTAGGTGATATCAGTCTAACTTCCAGGGTTAGGGGATAGTTGCTGCAAATTGAGTTCTGTCACATGGCTAATGTTTCACTAGGTATTCTTTGTTTTTTTTTTTAAATGTTTATTTATTTTAAGAGAGAGAGGGAGAGAGTGTGAGCATGGGAGAGAGAGAGGGAGAGAGAATCCCAAGTAGGCCCTGCACTGTCAGAGTGGAGCCTGATCTGGAGCTTAATCCCACAAACCATGAGATCATGAAATCAGGAGTTGGACACGTAACTGACCAAGCTACTTAAGCACCCCTCAATAGGTATTCTTACATAATAAAACCCCCATAAAAGCTCTGGACACTTTAATTGGAAGCTTTGGTTGAGGTTCCTGATTGGTGAGCATATCAGTGTTGTAGAAGAGTGATGAGTCTTGATTCTCTAGGGACAGGACCCAGAAGCTCTGTGTTTGAGACTTTCCCAGACTTCATTATATGGATCTCTTTATCTTGCTCGTCCTGATTTGCATCCTTTATGTTAAACCTGTAATTAAAAGTATAGTGTTTTCCTGAGTTCTGGAAAATTGTTCTAGCAAGTTATCAAACTTGAGAGGATCCTGAGAACCCTCTAATTTATAGCCAGTTGATTAGAATTTTGGGTGGCCTGGGACCCCAAACTTGTACCTGGTGTCTGAAGTGAGGGCAGAATTGCTGGGGACTCTGGAGTCAGTTTTAATTCCAGGCAATAAGTGTCAATGTTGAATTGCATTTATTGCAATAGGATTTCTCATTGATAGACTGTTGAATAAATAAGTCTGAAACTTAGATTTATTATTTGAATGTGGTTCTTTAGTTTTTAAAGTAACATCTTCCTATAGTGTCATTTTATTATTTTATTATCACATAAGAGCACTCAACTTTTGAGTCCTAACTTGTAGACTAGTTATAACCTAACATTTATTTCTCTAGCTGCCAATTTTATTGCTTGTTAGCATTGATTACAAATAATATTAAAACTTACTACAAATATATCTCTTATTATAGATTGTTGTCAAAGATTAAAAGCTGCATAGAAGGTTTGGCTTTGGGGCGCCTGGGTGGCTCAGTTGGTTGAGCAGCCGACTTAGGCTCAGGTCACGATCTCGCGGTTTGTGAGTTCGAGCCCCGCGTCGGGCTCTGTGCTGACAGCTCGGAGCCTGGAGCCTGCTTTGGATTCTGTGTCTCCCTCCCTCTCTGCCCCTACCCCACTCACACTCTGTCTCTCTCTCCTTCAAAAATAAATAAACATTTAAAAAAAAAAAAAAGAAGGTTTGGCTTTAACATTATTTAAGAATTAGAAATAAAATTTCCCTAAGTCAGATCAGTTAAGTAATATTTGTGACTTATTTGGGGATATAATATTGCTATTTGTTTTACTGGTTACATAAGAATAATAAGTAGCAGAATGAAATTGGATTCCTATATTAAACCACTTATAAAAATTAACTTGAAATGGGTAAAAGACTTAATTAAATTTAAGTCTTGAAATTATAAAACTCCTAGAAGAAAACATCTTATTTTTAAAAAATTTTTTAAAGCTTTATTTATTTTTGAGAGAGAGAGAGAGAGAGGGAGGGAGAGCAAGCATGAGTGGGGGAGGAGCAGAGAGAGAGGGAGACACAGGATCCGAAGTAGGCTCTAGGCTCTGAGCTGTCAGCACAGAGCCCAATGCGGGCTTGAAACCACAAACCGTGAGATCATGACCTGAGCCGGTGTCGGACGCCTAACCGACTGAGCCACCCAGGTGCTCCAGGAAAAATATTCTTGGCATTGATCTTTGTAATGATCTTCTGGATATGACACCAAAAGCACAAACAACAAGAACAATAATCATTAGTGGGACTGCGTCAAACTAAAAAGCTCCTGCACAGCAAAAGAAACAGTCAACAAAATGAACAGCAACCTATGTAATGGAAGAAAATATTTGTAAATTATATATCTGAAAGTCTTTGTAAGTTATATGTACACAATTGGGAACTAAACCCCAGCACACAATGGGCAGGGATTGATATTCAAAATCTATAAAGAACTGATGCAACTCAGTAGTGAAAAAGCAAACAACCCAAATAAAAAAATGGGCAGAGGAACTGAATAGACATTTTCCCAAAGAAGGCATATAAATGGACAACAGGTACATGAAAAGGTGTTCAACGTCACTAATTATCAGGGACATGCAAGTGAAAACCACAGTGAGATATCACCTCATGCCTGTTAGAATTGGTATCATCAAAAAAGACAAGAAATAACAAGTGTTGGCAAAGGTGTGGAGAACAGGAAACACTTGTGCATTGGTGGTGGAAGTATAAATTGGTGCAGCCATTATGGAAAACAGTGTGGAGATTCCTCAAAGATTAAAAATAGAACTACCATATGATCTAGTAATCTCATCTCTTGGTATGTATCCAAAGGAAATGAAATAGGATCTGGAAGAGATATCTGCCCCCCACGTTCACTGCAGCATTATCCACAATAATACTGGTTAACAACCTAAGTGTTTATCATCAGATGAATAGAGAAAGAAGATTGTGGTAAATGTATACATTGGAATATTCAGCCATGAGAAAGAAGGAAATCCTGCCATTTGCAAAAGCTTAGATGAACCTTCAAGGCATTATGCTGAATGAAATAAGTTACAGGAAAAAATACTGTTTAATATCAATTATGTGTGGAATCTTAAAAAGTCAAACCCAGGGAGTTTTAGGAAAATGGCAGAGTGAGAAGATCCTGAGCTCACCTCATCCCATGGATACACTGAGATAACAGCTATATCTATGCAAATAACTCTGAAAACAACCTGAAGATTGGCAGAACAGACCTTCCACAGCTAATCATAGAGAGAAGGCCACATCAAAAAGGTTAAGAGGAGTGGAAACACAATTGGGAACTAAACCCCCAGCACACAATAGGTGAGACATCACAAACACAGAGATGTGAGAGGATCAGACTCCACACCAGGCACTCCTGGCACAGAGGACTTGAACTGGAAGACAAATCCCCATAATATCTGGCTTTGAAAATCAGTGGCTTAACTCCAGGAACTTCAACTTCAACAAAGATGTTTAAAACATAAAAGAAGCAGTCAGAGCTGAGAATTCAATAATTGAGATTAAAAAAATGCACCGGAGGGAATCAAGAGCAGATTAGAGGAGGCAAAGGAACTATCAGCCATCTGGAAGACAGGGTGATGGAAAGCCACTAAGCTGATAGCAAAAAGGCAAAAGAATAATAAAAAAGGAGAATAGGTTAAAAAACCTCTGCAACATCATCAAGAATAATAACATTCACATTATAGGGATTGCAAAAGGAGGAGAGATAGGGGTAGAAAACTTATTTGAAGAAATAATAGCTGAAAACTTCCCTAGCCTGGGGAAGGAAACAAACATCCAGATTCAAGAAGCACAGAGGGCCCCTAACAAGATGAACCCAAGGAGGTCCACACCAAGACACAAAATAATTAAAATGGAGACAAGTGCTGATAAACAGAATTTTAAAAGCAGCAAAAGAAAAGAAAAACAGTTACATATAAGGGAAACCTCATAAAGCTATCAGCTGATTTTTTTCAGCATAAACTTCTTAGGCCAGAAGGGAGTAGCATGATGTATTCAAAATGCTGAGAGGAAAAAACCTACAACTAAGAATATTTTACCCAGTAAGGTTATCATTCAGAACAGAAGGAGAGATAGTTTCCCAGACAAACTCTAGACTGAAAAAAAAAAAAAAAGTTAAAGGAGTTCATCAGCACTAAACAAGCCTCAGCCTTATAAGAAGTATTAAAGAGAATTCTTTAATTGAAAATATCATAACTAAAAATTATGACAGGAAAAAATTTCAGAGGTAAAAGGAAACATATAGTTGAGGTAGTAGATTAATCACTTGCAAAGCCAGTATGGAGTTTAAAACACAAAAGTAGTAAAAATAAATTATATCTACAAAAACTAGCCAAGAGATACACAAAACAAAAATAATATGACATCATATATGTAAAAACATGGAGGAGAGAGTAAAAATTTAATGCTTTTAGAATGTGTTTAGACTTAAGGGACCATCAACTTAATATAGACTGCTTACACATAAGCTGTTCTGTGTGAATCTAATGTTCTGTCTGAATTTGTGGTAACCACAAATTAAAAACCTGTAATAATGCACAAAATAATAAAGAGAAAAGAATCTAAATGTAACACTAAAGAAAGCCATCGAACTACAAGGGAAGAGAGCAAACAAGAAAGGAATAGAGAAGACCTGTAAAAACAACCAGAAAACAATGAACAGAATGGCAATAAGTATGCAGCCAATCAGTAATTACTTCAAATGTTAGTGAACCAACTGCTGCAATCAAAAGGCATATAGAATGGATATGAATGGATAAAGAAAATTAAGACCCACTTATATGTTGCCTACAACAGATACTTTATTTAAAAACATTTTTTTAAAAAAATGTTTATTTATTATTGAGAGACAGAGAGACAGAGCATGAACATGGGAGGGGCAGAGAGAGGGGGAGACACAGAATCTGAAGCAGGCTCCAGGCTCTGAGCTGTCAGCACAGGGTCCCAAGCGGGGCTTGAACTCACAAACTGCAAGATCACGACCTGAGCCAAAGTCGGACGCCCAACCGACTGAGCCACCCGCGTGCCCCAAGAGATACTCACTTTAAATGTAAGGACATACACAGACTGAAAGTGGAGGGTTGGAAAAAGATATTCCATGCAAATGGAAATCAAAAGGCAGACTGTGTTTTCTTCTTTAATCCTGGCTCCTCTGGCCGACCCTTCGTGGTGTCAAATTGAATTTAGGAAGATTTTCACAGCCAGCTTCATAGTCAGAGGACTATGACTTACCCCTTAGGATTTACCACCTACTTTGGAGAACTCTTCTTTTGAGATCATTAGTGACAGATGTCCTCTTAACTCCATCCAGGTTTTATATTTTTGGTAGTCTTCTAATTATATTAAGTTTGATAAATTTTATCAAAAGTGGAGTTAGTATTTCTGTCTCTCTTTGTCCATGTTCTTTTTGACTGGTTTTAGAAAGGAAAAAAAGAAGAGACAGCCTTTAAGTCTCATTATAAAACTGGATTCCTGAAACCAGAGGTTTTTGATAGAGATTTTGGACAGAGGCAACTTGTTATGATTGGAAGAAAAAACATGAAAATGAGTTAGCAGTCACCATTCTTAACTCTAAATAGTCTGTATCTTAGGGCAAGTTCTTCTTCTCTCTTTGGGTCATTTATTCATCTTCAAAATGAGGGGTTGGATTAATTTCTAAGGCCTCTTCTAGAAGGAACTTTGATTCTAGGAGAATAGGGTACTGCTTATGTCCAACATGTCTGGGGTTGGAAGTTTATTCCTGTACCTTGGGCCATGCTAAATAGCATGTGAGTATTAGATTTCTATAGGGAACCCTAAGACTAGAACACCAAAAATTAACTTTGGAATTTTCTTGTAGATCAGAAACTGTAAGTATTCCCAGTTGTAATAGTTTTCCTATTGAATCCAGGAATA
Source organism: Prionailurus viverrinus (assembly GCF_022837055.1). Lineage (NCBI taxonomy): Eukaryota > Metazoa > Chordata > Mammalia > Carnivora > Felidae > Prionailurus > Prionailurus viverrinus. The sequence goes on from NC_062568.1 coordinate 50,853,429, forward strand.
ATCTTCTGTTCAAATATGTGGGTCACATCGGAAAGTAAACCTTACAAATTTAACTACACAAACTTAAAACTTATTTTCACCTTTGTAGGTATTATCTGGGGAGAGGAAACTCTGATAGAATATTTAGAGAACCCAAAGGAATATATCCCTGGAACTAAAATGGTCTTTGCTGGTCTTAAAAAGAAGAGTGAGAGAGATGATCTTATTCAGTATTTGAAACAGGCAACATCTTCATGAAATGCTCTTGCACCTTAATACCAGTTATAAACCAATAGTTCCAGTTTCAAATATTGCATGTTTAAGGAAGTCATATTTGATCTTTTTTGATCAGCCTGTAGTAAGTTTAACATTTAAAAATAAAAGTTGATGGAACGCCTGGGTGGCTCCGTCAGTTAAGCGTCCGACTTCAGCTCAGGTCACGATCTCATGGTCCATGAGTTCGAGCCCCGTGTCGGGCTCTGTGCTGACAGCTCAGAGCCTGGAGCCTGCTTCGGATTCTGTGTCTCCCTCTCTCTCTGCTCCTCCCCCGTTCATGCTCTGTCTCTCTCTCTCTCAAAAATAAATAAACATTTTAAAAAAATAAATAAAAGTTGAAATTTTTGATTGTGTGTAATCTATGATCAAATGCCCTTCAGAGTCAGAACTGACTTTCGTCTGCAGACTAGGGATGTTGATAAGGCCAGCATGAGGAAGAGAGAGAAGAGAACTGAAATCTATTGTGCTTCAGTAGTCTCTACATGCACAAAATATTTTATAAGCCTAGCAACTGCTATTGATGATGGAGATAATTTCCACATACTTACTTCTCTATCATTTAAATGTAAATGTAGCAGACATTAGCTTTAGTTTTCATTAAGCTATGTTTGGTTATTTGTTTGCTTTTTATTATATCCTTATTATATTTATAGCTATAACTTCATTATAAGTAACTTTAAGAAAAAATAAGGAAATTGAAATCAAATATTTGGTCTTATCTTAGGAATATTATTGGAACAAAAAGCAAATTGTTGACCATGTGTGACATAAAATAAAACCTAGAGAGAAGGAGAAAAGCATGTTCTATGTTAATAAGCATTTATGTCACATAACATGTAATATGTTTGCATTAATCTTTTTAGGGTACCTTTTTAATCCTGAGTAATGTGAGGCTGGACTGAAGGGAGGGATAGCATGTACCCTTTTGAGAAAGAGGATGAAGAAAAAAGACAACCCTCACCATTAGTGTGGAAAGGCCTCCCACCTCACAGGAATTGGCTATGAGTCATGGTGGAGCAGGTCCACCACAGGGCCTGTATACAAGGGAATGGTGGCTCTGTGTGGTGTGAAGTGGCCCCTGAATTGGCTGTGCAGTCCTATAAACACTCCATTACCCAAATGTAGGGCCCAATGCAGGAAAGGGAAGGTATTTCCTTACCAAAAAGGTGGGTAATGGACTCAGTCGGTCAGGGGTCATTATGGGTGAGAATAGGATATCCATTCTCTAATTTCCACTTCACAACAACACCCCTGTAAGATGGATTTTACCTTCTCAGGGCTGCCTGGATGACACAGTCGGTTAAGCATCCAACTTCCGCCATGATTTCATGGTTTATGAGTTTGAGCCCCATGTTGGGCTCTGTGCTGATAGCTCAGAGCCTGGAACCTGCTTCGGATTGTCTCCCTCTCTCTCTGCCTCTTCCCCTGCTCATGCTCGCTCTCTCTCTCTCTCTCTCAAAAATAAACATTAGGGAAAAAAAAGGTGGATTTTACCTTCTCCTTGGGACTTGTGCTAGAACCAACCTTTGGATCTTCTGCCCCAATTACTGGTGACTTTTTACCATATTATAGGGATAATATGTTAATGAGTTAACTTATTAGCAAATGCTTCTATTGAGAAGTTACCCTACCTGAAAATTCCCAAAGTGAGGGGAACATTATTGAAAAAGCTGTGATCTCCAGAAGGTTCTATTAAGTCAACTAAGTGCTTGGGCCCAATTTTAATGCTTCTGGCAAGTGGGAGTTCAGTGCCACTACTGTATGGAAGAATGTGTCCCTGGGGACCAAGACTTCAGACGAAGTTGAACTTGTTACTCTCCCTGGAGAAATTCTTTGATGAGGGCAGAGACATCTGTAGGGACTCCAAGAGTGTATTAGGGATGTTACCAGTCTCAGAGCTGAGTTGGGTTTGCAAGGATATAGAATTTGGTGACATACTTCATATTTTAATTTATATGGGACAGAAAACTCTGTAAGAAAGACTTGAACTTAAATTCCTACTCATAATTATAGCTTAGATTTATAGGACTCTGACAGATGGCCTTGGTGGTTTTGACAAAAGGCCACATTGCAGGGAGGAACAAGAAGGAAGGCCCTATGTTTGGAGTTTAAATACTTTTGACCTAGAAGCAGAAAGAAGATAGTATGAGAAGAGCTGAGGTGGTAAAGGGCAGTTCGGTGGGAATAGAGAAGTATTAAGTAGATTTCTTCCATTTAAAAAATCAAACAGTGATAAGATGTTGAATGTTGTTTTACATTTATGTTTATCTTGGTAAGAGCAAAATAAATACCTCTTTGCTGGTAGTGATGTTTCTGGTATTAGAAAAAAGTTTGGAGGAAAATTTGCAAATAAATGCAGTCATTAAAATTCTGTACTATGATAGGCTTTATTATCAAATGAATATATGTTGTCTTTGAGAGGCTTAACTCCATCTTAGGGTCAGTTTACATGAAGGGATGTCTGGGCACTATGCCGTTTTATTCTCTATCAGCTGTGTTTGCCAGAGTTCTCTTCTCTGTGTGGTTCCTGGTTAAGGCTGGTCATGTGAGAAACCTGCCTGAGATTTGGAAAGGGGCAGAGTTAGGCAAAAGCCTTTACATTTGTCAGGTTGCTGCAGGGCCCCAGGTGCAACTTATACTTGTCGCTAATCTGTTGACTGCAGCCTTCATGTGGTGGGGCAGCAAGTGGGCTCAGCTTCTCCCAGCTCCTACCAGATCTCTTTCAGTTTGAGCCTTGGGCCATCCACATAATAAAGGTTTGGAATAGATGAGAAATAGACAAAACAGTACCAGTCTGTCCTCACTGCCTCACCGAGTTTGTCCTTCTTCTACCTACTTTGCTCCCGCTCTCCTTCCTCACTATCTGCCCTGCTGACCTACAGTAACTGTAAGCCCATCATGAAATCAGAGCCCACAAACTTCCATAGCCTTCCCCAACTCTCCTTTGTGATCTTAGAGACTTTGCTCTAATCCTTTAGATGCTCCCTTCTGGACCTGTATTCCTCTGCTTCTTCCCAAATTGTGTAAGGTCTCCTTTAGTAACTCCCTTATTCACATCACTCACGGTGGCCCTGAATCCTTGGTCAAATCCTAACTGATACAGATACTATATCAGTGCAACATACCTCCTTATGAATAACAGGAACCTCAAAGGGAATTACTCTCTAGGTACTCTCCAACCTAAATTTGGGGTGCCTTGACAAAGCAAAGGAAAGAATAATGAACTTTACAACCATCTAAGGTTGTCAGGTTACTGAAGTCTGCTATTGTCTCCTAAACTTGAATTAAAGATTCAATAGAAAAAAAGATTCATGTTAATTAGAGAACAGATTACTATGTTTATGTAATCTGAAAGAAGTAAGTATCCTTGTTTTATAGGGCCATTAACAGGAACCAGGAAACATCAGTAGAAAGGAAATGTTATGCTGATCGCATATCAACAAAAATATATTTGAGAAGTATTACAGGTAGTTGGATGATTATATAAGATGTATATTTATCACTTTCAGCATAGACAGTTCTAATATATATCTTGATAAGGATCTGGAAGAATAAAGTATGGTTTCATTTAATTAAAGTAAAAATGTTAGATCAGTTAACTTGGCAATTGTTTGCATGTTTCAGATAGAACAGAGGGAACTCTTCAGAAAGCAGGGAACATTGTTAGTTGCTTTGTTCTTAAATTTTTTTATACTAGCTAGTAAAGTACTTTCTATATGAAAACCTCTAGTCAGTGGTTCTTTTGGAAAACAACATACCATTTAGTTTTCAAGAAGAGTAATTTTTTAAATTAAGCCCTTGTGTCTCACACGATGTTGTGTATAATACAGCATGATTTTGAGAGCATTTGCTTATTCTCCCTCATCGTCACATTCTTCTAAAATATTAACATGGGGAAGAATTTAGAATCAAATTTCCTTCTCTATATTTGTCACTCAGTGATCATTACCATCTACTTTTGAGTTTGAAATCACAGTTTCATGCGGTTCTTCAGCTTTAATTCCTCCTTCTCCACAAAGTGGGGACTCATTGAAGCACAGAATATTATGGTAGTAGAGGCAGGTGTGAGTGGGGCACCACTGTAGGGGTGGGGTGTTGCATAAGGGCACAAGAGCTGATGACAGGCACTAAGAAGGCAGAGGAAGGAGTGCAGAAAGGGGCACTATTTATAAAATTGGGGGGGGGGCAGATCTCTCACTTTCAGTATAGTTTATTTGCAGAACCATTTATTTCACTTTACCCAAAGTCCAATTCATTAGGTTTATTACCTGATGTTCAAGTAATTGCAGGTGACAATTTCCCCAAGTGTTTGATCCCTATGTAACATAGGTCACTTTTTTCTAGCTCCAAATAACAGTTTAGTTTCCATTTCACCAACTCTGTGGTGCTGAAGATAGGTCTACAGAGCAGCACCCTACTTCTAGTCTCATTTTCTGTATTAGTCAACTTTGCTATTGTAACAAAACCTTATGGTCTTGCAACAACAAAACATGTATTTCTCATTCACAGGAAGTGTAGCCTGTGGTCAGCTGTGGCTTTGTTCTAAGTGTCTTCACATTCTGGGACCCAGGTTAAAGGGGAAGTACCTATATGGGACATTCCCATTCTTGTGACAGAGGGAAAGATCTAAAGCCCTGGAAGAAGCTTCTTCATAAAGCTTCTGCTCAGCTGTGGCATATATTACGTGTGTTCACATTCTAATGACCAAAACATGTAAGTGGCCAAGCCCAAAGCCAGTGAGGTGAGGAGGTATACTCTCCCTGCAGGAGGAATGTCAAGTCACATAACAGTAGTATGTCATACTGTTAGAAGGAAGAGGTAGTGAATAATGGCAAACAAGATATCACCTACCATAAGTATGTGTAAGCATTTCCTTTTCTCATATTTTCACTTCAAACAGTCGCTCTCTTGGCCCAGCCTCTTTGCTCTTTTATTTACCTGTTGCCTGGGCCAATCACACCCTTGGTGCTAGCTTTGCTCTATTTTTTAAAAATTATCTTCGTTGAGGTATAATTGATACTATGTCAGTTTCAGGAGTAAAACGCAATGATTCAACTATATGTATATATTGCAAATGGTCACTATAGCAAGCCTAGTTAACATCCATCACCAAACATGGTTACACTTTTTTTTTTATTGTGATGAGAATATTTAAGTTTACTCTCTTGACAACTTTCAAATGTAGAGTGCAGTATTATTAACTATAGTCACCATGCTATACATTTCATCCCCATGACTTATTTTAAAACTGGAAGTTTGTACCTTTTGACCCAGTTCATACATTCCCCCTGCCTCTGGCAACCACCAGCCTGTTCCCTGTATCTATGAGCTTGGTTTTTTTGGTTTTGTTTTTTAAGATTCTACATGTAAGTGAGATCGTACTGTCATTGTCTGATTTATTTCAGTTAGCATAATGCCCGCAAGGTCCATCTATGTTGTTGCAAATGGCATGATTTCATTCTTTTCTATGGCTATATAATATTCCATTGTATGTATATACCACATTTTCTTTATCCATTCATTCATCACTGGACACTTCAGTTGTTTATGTATCTTGGCTATTGTGAATAATGCTGCAATGAAATGGGGGTGCAACTTTTCAAGTTCTTGTTTTTGTTTTCTTTGGCTAAGTACCCAGAAGTGGTGTTGCTGGATGATATGATAGTTCTGTTTTTAATTTTTAAGGAACTTCCATACTCTTTTCCATAGTGGCTATACTAAGAGTACACGAGAGTTCCCTTTTCTTCACATCCTTGCCAGCATTTGTTATTTCTTGTCTTTTTGATAATAGCCATTCTAACAGGTGTCAGGTGATATCTAATTATGGTTTTGAATTGCATTTCCTTGATGATTAATGATGTTGAACACCTTTTTATGTACCTGTTGGCCATCTGTATGTCTTTTTTGGAAAAATATCTTCTACCCATTTTTAAAAATTGGATTGTTTGTGGGTTTTCTTGTTTTTGTTTTTTTTTTTTGCTATTGAGTTATACGAATCCTTTAGAAATTTTGATTATTAGCTCTTTATTGGTTATATGATTTGCAAATATTTTCTCCCACTCAGTAAGTTGCTTTTTCATTTTCTTAATGATTTCTTTTGCTGTGCAGAAGCTCTTTAGTTTGATATAGTCCTACTTATTTATTTATTATTTTTTAAAATTTATTTATTTTGAGAGAGAGACAGAGAGAATCCCAAGCACGCTCTGCACTGTCAACACAGAGCCAGATGCAGGGCTCGAACTCACAAACCATGAAATCATGACCTGAGCCAAAACCAGGAGTCAGATGCTTAACCAATTGAGCCACCCAGGTGCCCCTCACTTGTTTATTTTTGCTTTTCTTGCTTTGCTTTTCATGTCATATTAAAATAATCATCTCTGAGACCTATGTCTTAGAGATGATAGGAGCCTATCATCTATGTTTTCTTCTCGGAGTTTGATGGTTTCAGGTCTCACATTTAAGTCTTTAATCCATTTTTAGTTAATTTTTGTGTATGGTGTAAAATAGTTGTCAGGTTTTACTCTTTTATATGTGGCTGTTCAATTTTCCCAACACTGTTTATTGACGAGACTGTCCTTCCCTTGGCTCATTTGTCATAAATTAATTGACCATATATGCATGGGTTTATTTCTCATCTCTCTATTTTGTTCTGTTGATCTATATGTCTGTTTTTATGCCAGTGTCATACTGTTTTAATTACTACAGCTTTGGAATACAGTTTGAAATCAGGGAGCATGATTCCTCCAGCTTTGTTCTTCTTTCTCAAGATTGCTTTGGCTGTTCAGGGTCTTTTGTGATTCCGCACAAATTTTAGGATGAAAATGCCATAGGAATTTTGATAGTGCATTGAATTTGTAGATTACTTTGTATAGTATGGACCTTTTAAAAATACTGATTCTTTCAATCCTTGAGCATGGACTATCTTTCCGTTTATTTATATCTTCTTTAATTTTTCTCATTAACGTCTTGTGGCTTTCAACATATAGATCTTTCACCTTTTTGGTTAAATTAATTCCTAGGTATTTTATTCTTTTTGATGCAATTGTAAATGCAATTGTTTTCTTCATTTCTCTTTCTGATAGTTCATTATTAGAGTATTTAACTACAGAAGATGTTTGTGCACCAACTTTGTATCCTGCAACTTTATTATATTTATTAGTTGTAACAGTTTTTTGATGAAATATTTAGGGTTTTATATATAATAATATCATTGTATGTGCAAATAGTGGCAGTTTTACTTCTTTCTTTCTAATTTGGATATATTTTATTTCTTTTTCTTGCCTCATTGCTTTGGTTAGGACTTCCAGAATACTGTGGCAAGAGTGAGTGGGCATCCTTGTCTTATTCCTCATCTTAGAGGAAAAGTTTTCAGCTTTTCACCATTGAATATTATGTTAGCTGTGGACTTGTCATATATGTATGGCCTTTGTTATGTTGAGGTACATTCCCTCTATCCCTACTTTGTTGAAAGTTTTTGTCATAAATGGATGTTGAATTTTGTTAAGCGCTTTTTTCTGCATCTGTTTAGATGATTGTATGATTTTTATCCTTCATTTTATTAATGTGGTGTATCACATCGACTACTTTGTGGATGTTGAACCATTCTTGCATCCCTGAAATAAGTCCTACTTGATCATGGTTTATGATCTTCTCAATGTATTGCTGAATTTGATTTGCACCCTCCTTTTATTTTAGTTCTTTGCATGAAAACCAAATCACTCATTGTGAAATTTTCCTTCAATTTTTTTCCTCCTTTTGTTCTGATATTAGATCTACACTTTCAATATTAATACTAATTGTGAATTATTATTGAATGCAAACAATATCATATGGCATTTAAGAACATTTGTGATTTCTTGTATAGATTTTTTTGTTTTTTATACTCAAGAAATAGCATCTTGTATTGTCATCTGTATTTTAGTATAAATATTCTGTCTCCCTAGCTAGACTGTAAATATTCTTTGACAAAAGGGATGTCCTTCCGTTATTTTATAACTTCAGTGTCTAACTCAGCTGTTGGCTGTTTAAGATACTTGTAGGTAAGTTACTTTATAAAGATTCAAGATGGTTTTAAAATATTGAATCTGCTCATATTCTTCTAAGTTTGAGTTTCTCAATGTAGAGAAAATAGTTTGAAACAGTTAAAAGCCAATCAGTTTATTTTATCAACAAATCATTCTTCAGCAAGATACTTTGATTATTGCTAGTTTTTCTTCTCAGATAAAGTATCTATTGATTTTAAGAAGAATAATATCTAAAATACTTATGGCATGATATTGTAGCATATTTTTTACTTTTTTTGAGTAAATTTGACATCTAACATTGTGTAAATTCAAGGGGTATGTCATGTTACTTTGATATATTTATATATTATAATATGGTTGTAGTTGTAATGATATTTATCATATTACATACTTATAGTACAATATTATTGTCTATTCAGTAAACTGCATTACATCTGTGGCTATTTTAGTACTTGTTATAAGTTTGTACCATCAATCTTATCCCTCCCCTGTTACCACTGGTAACCACTGTTTTACATACACACTCTCTCTCTTTGTTTCTTTTTTTTTTTTTTTGATATATATCTGACTTTTTTAGATTCTACATATAAGCGATATCATGCAGTACTTGTCTAATTTATCATATGAAGCTTATTTTTATACCTTCATTGGTCATTACTGTTCACCTAGGTATCTTTGAAATTTAAAAAATTTACCTTATAGGTACTTACTATTCTTTAATACAATGAATGCAACTGGGCTTATAGCTCTGAGTGGTTTAAATTTCTAAATTGAAAAAAAGATAAAGAGATAAAGAATAAGGAAATGTGCTTTAATGTAAAAAAAATTTTTTTTTCAAAAAATTTTTTTAACGTTTATTTATTTTTGAGACAGAGAGAGACAGATCATGAACGGGGGAGGGTCAGAGAGAGAGGGAGACACAGGATCTGAAACAGGCTCCAGGCTCTGAGCCATCAGCACAGAGCCTGACACGGGGCTTGAACTCACAAACCGCGAGATCATGACCTGAGCCAAAGTCGGACACTTAACCGACTGAGCCACCCAGGCGCCCCTGTAAAAAAATTTTTTTAATGGAGAATGAAATACATCATGTTGGGTTGAGTAAACACCAAGTATTAAATGATTTATAGTAGATATTTGACCAAAATGTGTGGAAGCAGGAGGACAGATCACACTGGAAGACAGAATACAGCTTCATTCTATGAAAGCAGATAAAACTTCATAGAGGGTGTGACACTTCAAATAGGTTTTATTGGAGAAAAGAAGTTTGAGAGGCAGGAAAGGGGGGCATTTCAGGAGAAAGCCCAGAAGAGAGAAGGGATCTGCATGCTTGGAGAGTATACAGCAGGGAATAGCAGAAGATGAGAAGGAAAAGAAGAGAGATGGACAATAGAGGTACAGTGATGAAGGAACTTACATTAGTTTCTCAGGGCTGTTGTAACAAATTACCACAAACTTGGTGGCTTAAAGCAACAGAAATTTATTCTCTGGCAGTTCCAGAGGCCAGAACTCCAAATTCAAGATGTTGGGAAAGTTGATTTTTTTTTTTTTTCTGGATGCTCTGAGGGAGAATCTATTCCATGCTTCTTTCCTAGCTTGTAGTTGCCAGCAGTCCTTGATATTCCTCACTCCAACCTCTACTTCTATCTTCACATTGCCTTCTCTGTGTGTCTCAGTCTTCTCTTCTATATCTTATAAGGAAAAGTGTCATTGGATTCCTGATTATAGGATAATCTTGAGATCCTTGGTTATATCTACAAAAATCCTCTTTCCCAATATGATCACATTCACAGATTCTGAGAGGATACATGTTTTGGAGGGTTATCAGTCAACCCACTACATGTCTTTGACAAGGACTTAATCCTATAAATAAAAGTTTACAGGCAAGGCTGTGCCATTATTACACTTATTATGTGGAAGATGACACTGGTAGAAAATGGACAAATGATGAAGACTTGAATTAAGTCAAGTGAATTTAGAGAAGAGAGGCTAGATTCAAAAAGAAATTTCTGAGGTAAGTATACCTCAGATTGAGTGTGTAAGATGGGGAAGAATGAGAGTGATCTTGGGAATGATAAATTTGGGTTGTCTGTGAGACATATAGGAGCAAATGCTTTGTAGCAGTTGGAAATGTAGGTTGGGGATTTAGGAGGGAGCTTGGGTGGTTAACTGTTAAATCAGTGGTGTCCAATAAACCACACCTGTGAGTATTCACATTCTTGTCACTCCTCTGACTCTGTACTTGGCTATATGATTGGCTTTGGCCAATGGAACATTACCAAGTATGATGCAAGTTTGATAAGCCTTTGTACAGAAGGGCAATGTGGCAGCAGCACTTTTTATATGAAGGAGAAAGTAACTTTCACCATTTTGCTAATGTAATTTACCCCGTGTGGCATATAGGCATCCACACAGTTACTTTATAAATTTATTATTCTCTTGTGAGTTACTGTGGGTTATAAAATTGTACTGGACTAAGGTGAAATCACTACTAGGATAAGGAATAACAACTTAAACATAGATAAATGTTGAAATTCTACACAAATAGAATGGGGGAAGAAGGTACTTACAAAATTTAAAACCAGGTAAAGCACCTGCAGTGGTTAATTTTATGTGTCAAGTTGAGTAGGGATCAGAGTACTAAGATTAAACATTGTTTTGGGTGTCTCATCTCTAGATGAGATTAGCATCTGAACTGAAGGACTCACTAGATTGCTCTCTCCAGTGTGATTGGGCACCATCCATTCATTCTATTGAAGGCCTGAATAGAACAAGAGGTGAAAAAAAGGGAATTCAACTCTTTTCCTGCCTTACTGCTTGAGATGGAACATCTCATCCCCTCCTGCCCTTGGACTGGGATTTACCTTATTTAGTCCCCTTGTTCTCAGGTCTTTAGACTTGGACTGAATTACATCACTTGGCTTTCCTGGATTTCTTTCTTTCTTTTTTTTTTTACATTTTTTAAAATGTTTATTTATTTTTGAGAGAGACAGAGACAGAATGCGAGTGGGTCAGGGGCAGAGAGAGAGGGAGACACAGAATCGGAAGCAGGCTCCAGGCTCTGAGCTGTCAGCACAGAGCTTGACACAGGGCTCGAACTCACGAGCCATGAGATCATGACCTGAGCGGAAGTCGGACGCTCAACTGACTGAGCCACCCAGGCGCCCCTGGCTTTCCTGGATTTCTAGTTTGCAGAAAGCAAATCATGGGATTCAGCCTCCATAATCATGTGAGCCAGTCCATCATAATAAATCTCTCTCTCTCTCTCTGGATGGATAGATGGATGGATATGAATATATTACTTTTTGGTTTTATTGGTTCTGTTTCTCTAGAAAATCCCAAATACAGCTCCTTGGGTTTTGGATTTGACATAGAACATGACCAACTTCTGATGTTAAATTCCTATAAAGATAAATATAAATATCTCTGTGAAACTTACAGTTTAGAGACTTTTAATCTTTGGAATTGGAATAACCCTTCTTTTGTTTGATCCTGTGGACCTCTATCTTCTAAAATAATAATATGCCAATTTTAACTTTTTTGAAGTGAGTGTTTAATTTTGGAAATTGCTTCAACCTATCTGATGATGCCTATTGATCACACAGTGAAAGTCTGTTTTAGGAGATGGAATGATTAGGAGACACACTTAAGAAACAGAAGTTCATTGGGTCAAGAGATTGGTTTCAAGTTCTGGGATGTTGGTAAGGGTGGGATGGAACCAGGAGCACATCAGAGGTTGTACTTAGCAGATGACTGGAGGAGTTATGTGTCTGCTCTAGATCTCAGTTTCCACATGTGGAAAATGAAAGTGGAGTATTAGATGATCTCTACAGTTCCACCTAATGCTAAAATATAACAGCTCCCTTTGGAATAACAGAAGTTATCTTGTATGGAAGCCAATGAGTGATCAATAAATGCTAATTGACAATGGCAGTGATAAAGTAATGAATACTTGGATCAAAAAAGAAGCCCTTGTTCTTGAAAACTACAAATAGGAAGGCCCTTTTATATTTTCCATTCTCCAATGAGAGGCTACTTGGTCAATATATACAGCTTGGTAGAAAGAGAAGGGGTGGCTAGAGAGGGAGTCAACAGAGCATCTTTCTTGAACTGATTGACTTATCATCACAATATCATACCTTTTCAGGGTTAGTGCCCTTCAGGGTTCTGTTGACTGCAAATGTTGTTGTAGAATCTATTATAGACAGTTTTGATGGAATTAGCAGACTTACACAGAAAACGGCAGAATTACAGAAGATTCTTTGGAGCTATAGCATCCAGAATTTGATAAGGGGACTTCTTCAAGGTTCCATACTGGGCCAAATATTTTCTACTTGTCTCCCCATAGCTTATACAGATCCTTCTTTGTCCCTGCTATTCTCTGCCTAAAAAGGATAACCTATATGGATTCTATCAACAAGCTCTAGCACCCTCTAGCTCATAGTTGGGTCTGGTCATGCTAGGAGGGAGGGAAAATGAGTTCAAGGTATTTGAGGTCAACTTGAGCTGTTGATGTCCTTTGACAAGCTGTCACTACTCCTCTGAAGGCAGTTGCTACTATATAAGCCCCCTGTCCTTTGGGTCCTGGTGACCTTCCTCTTCCTTCTCCCATTAGGTCTGGGGGTGGTGACTTCTCTTTTGCTGCAAGTCCCAAGTTTATTCACTGTCCCAGTGGTTTGTCTATATTCTACCTTGGTAATCATTCTCCTTGTAAATTAACCCTCTTGAAATTACTTTGTGCTCTGTTTTTCTCTTGGGACCATGACTAATACACATACTATTCTACGAACTGAGAATGAAAAGGAAATGGCAACTGGGGCCACATCAACACACATCTTATCATGCAGCCCTCCATTGCAGCCTTCTGGACTACCTTATGAGTATTTTTGGTCACCTTCTCACTTCTTTCCTCAACCATTGACTCCTTCATTGATCCCATAAATCAAGCAGGGAATAAGGCCGCAGCCAATTCAAAACCAAGCTTGATATGCTCAATTAATTTTCCCACTCTTCCCAGTATTCTTTCTCTACTGCCACTCCTCTTGGTACTGTAGACCATGGAATCTTCAAAGGCAGAGGTTTTGTCTTAGTCTTCTTTTGTCCCCAGAGCCTGGAATATGATAAATGCTAAGTAACTGCTTTTATAATGAAAACATAGAAGATAGAATTAAGGAGATGACTGCTTATTAAACCTTCTATTTCCAGACAGACCAGGACTGGTCTACTTCTCTTCCTTCTTTGAGGATGCTCAGTGCTTTTCTTATTTCCATGTACAACATTGCTGCTGTATTATAACCAGTCATGTGTTGGTAAATGGTTTTTGTTGTTGTTGTTTTATAAGTTTTATTGAGATATAATTCACATATCACATAATTCACCTATTTAAAGTTTACAATTCAGTGGACTTAAGTATAGTCACAGAATTTTGTAATCAGCACCACAATCAGTTTTAGAACATTATTTTCATTATCTCAAAAAGAAACTCTCCCGGTTAGTGGTCATCTGTTTCTTCTCTGTCTTCTCTCCCCTCACCTTCTGGCAACCACTAATCTACTTTCTATCTCTTTGGATTTGTTTATTGTGGACATTTCCTATAAATGAAATCACACAATATGTGGTCCTTTGTGAGTAGCTGCTTTCACTTTGCTTAACATTTTTAAGGTTCATCTAAGTTGTAGCATACCAGAACATGTATACTTCCTTATTATGGCCAAATAATACTCCATTTTATGGATATAACACATTTTATTTATCCATTCATCAGTTGATGGACAAAATTTGTTTTCACTGAATGTTGGTAAATGTTTAACAGCTAGGAATCTGGAAAAAAAATCCTGATGTGTAGCACTTGTTGATTTCCATCATGTAAATAAGCCCTTCATGGCTGATTGCAAGCTACATAATGTCACTGAACATAGAGTTGGAAAGAGCTGCTAAAATAAAATAGGCTCTTGTGAGCCCCTGCAAACCAGTTCCAGCATACTACCTTGACCATCTTTACTGATATTTCACTCAAGTTACCAGAGATGGGATCACATGCAGTGAGGTTTCCATACACTATTACTTTAGGATAATAACAATGATTATATAAAAGTAATACAACAGCCAACATTTATTGAGCACTTCCTATGTATCAGGTACAGTGCTAATCATTTTTTAAAATTTAATTCCTGACCATCACTATTTCCTTAGTAGCTTGCATCTCCAAACTACCAATATTCTGTGCTTGATTCACTGTCTTCTTAATTACTCCAAATGCATCACATCTCACAATTCTTGCACTTGCCTCCTCTACCTGGTACATTCTTTTCCCTAGATATCAACATAGCTCCTTGCCTCATTTCCACCAGATCTCCACTCAGGTGTCCCCTCCTCAGAAAGGTCTTTCCACTACCTCATCCCTTATCTAATCCTTTGCCGAGTTTTGTTTTTCTTCACAGCGCTTGGTGCCAATGTTCTCTTATTCTCTATATTTATTTTCCTATTTGTTTATTGGCTGTCTCCCCACCATAATGTCAGCTCCATGAAGACAGGGTCTTTGTTTTGTTTACTGTTGCATTTTAAATGCCAAGGCCATGTTCTTAATCATGCTGACTAAGCTGGGAAGTGTGGAATTTGTGCACAAGGGCCTCTCTTCCCCCTGTCTGCTCCTCCTGGTGCTATCAGAGGAATGTTTAGAGAACATTCTGCCCTAGTTCCTGCATCTCTGTTACTAGTCCAAATCCTGCCATAGATGAGACTCAGCTGACACAGGTGGAAGACAATCCAGTGATGTGGCTAAGAGTGTGCCTTACTCTGGAGCCAAACTAAATGGATTTGCATCCCAGTTTTGGCACCCACTGTCTGTGCACCTTGGGTTTAATACCCAACTTCTCAGAGTTTTTCCATCTTTAAAATGGGAGAAGATTCCCCATCTCATAAGTCTGTTTTGAGGATTAAATTAATCTCTTAATTTAAAGTGATTGGGGCACCTGGGTGGCTCAGTCAGATAAGTGTCTGACTTCGGCTTAGGTCATGATGTCACAGTTGTGAGTTTGAGCCCTACATCAGGCTCTGCACTGACACTGTGGAACCTGCTTGGGATTCTCTCTCTCCCTCTCTCTCTGCCCCTCCCTTGCTTGTACTCTCCCTCTCAAAAATAAACATTAAAAAAATAATAAAATAAACTGATCAGTGCTGGGACATCTGGATGGCTCAGTAGGTACAGCATGCTGAATCAGGGTCATAAGTTCAAGCCCCATGTTGGGTGTGGAGCCTACTTAAGAAAAAAATAATAAAGTGATCAATACATAGTAAGTGCTTGATACACCTTGTCTTCTTAGCTCTGAGGACATCTTCTGGCAGTAATCTTTACTTACCATGTAAGTCACGCGTATAAGCCTGCCCTGTGGAAAACTGTAAAAAGTCACTACTTATCTCTTTATTCTGTTACCCTAATTGCTAGCATTCTGTAAGAGCACATCTAGATTGTCCTGCTGTCAGAGGGAATTGGATAGTTCCTAGTCTGCTTTTGCTTCTCACAAAAGAGGAGACCTCTGAGCATCAAGAAAGTGTAATCAGCCTGCCATTCTTTCCTGGGAAATCACCTATATTTAACCACTAGGTTTAGAAAAGCCCCAAGGGAAACTTGATGTTATTCTCAGTCTAGCTAGCAGAGACAGGCCATATCTGGAACATCCCTGGGTCTGTAGAAATAAAAGCCTCTCACAGAAGAGAAATCCTTGCCCACAAGACCTAGGATGTTGGGAGTAAAGGAAGCATTGGTGGCTTTGCCAGACTGAGTGGAGAAAGAAGGAAGAGATGGTAGGTCACTCGTGAAAAGAAGAGAAACCACCCAGTATGCAGGACTGGCTTGGAAAGAAGTCCCCTGAGGCCCTGAAGCCCACCTTGCTATGTGCCCCCTGCTAGGCAGGGTCCTCCTAATCCAAGGGGCTGTATTTTTACACCCTCCCTGCCTGTACCACCTTTCTCCACTTCCTCAGTCAGGTCCATGAATTTGGTTAAAGTCATAAGTCAGATGGGAAACTTCACTTGCTAATTTCGGGGAAATCCAGTTCCATTAATATTTACTGAACGCCCACAAGGAGCTGGGCAGTATTAGTGGGCAGTCCCAGGAATCCTAGGAACCAACAGTGCACAGTCGCATCCCAGAAAAATAATCTTCCCTGTCTCTGAGCATCCTCATTTCCTTGGAGTCAGCTTCTGGGTCTGATCCCTGCAAAACACCAACACTTTCCCTGTACTTGGGCTCCCACTGGGCTCCCCTGGGGCCTCCTGGAAACGCCGGGAGGATTAAGGGGTGGGGAATTGGGAGGGCTAGGGAGGTAAGGAAGGGAGGAGGGGGAAGGAACAAGGTGCATTTCCCCCGTTTAATCGTGTTCCAATCAGGAGTCGGCCCTGTTCCCGGACTCCGATTCCGGCGGTCCAGAGAATCTTCCAGGAACCGCCTGGCATCCTGGGCGGTGGAGTTTGGCTGGTCCGGGCGCCGGAGCCTCCCTCCTCCCACCTCTTCCCTCCCTCCGGGCTCCGTGCCTCACTCAGGGGCGTGTCCTGCCCTACCTCCCTTTCACAGTGGTCCACTCATCCGGTTACAGCGGCAGCGGCAGCAGCAGCAGCCTGAGCACGAACAGCGAACAGCGATAGCTCCGGGTTTCCAGACGGGAACTGTGGCCACGGCAACAGCTCAGTGGGGGGCACCTGTGCGAAGCAGGAGTAGCAGGGCGAGGGGGTGGGGTTCTTGCCAGCCACTCTCTGAACCCGAAGGAAGGGGCACCTCCCAGCTGAGATTCCAGTGCTCAGCAGAATCTCTCACCGAACTGGGAATACTGGTGGGGACAGACATGTGCTGGACCAGCTAGAGGGCTGGGGTAGGTAAACATTAGGTCCAAGCGTAGAGTGGCAGTGAAGCTGTGTCTGGGACCATGACGGCCTCACACCTGGACTTTGGGGAAGTGGAAACTTTCCTGGACAGACACCCAGAGTTATTTGAAGATTACCTGATGCGGAAGGGGAAGCAGGAGATGGTGGAGAAGTGGCTGCAGAGACACAGTGAGAGTCAGGGGGCTGTAGGCCCGAGGCCCGCAGTGGCCAGCACCAACAGCTTGGCTCACAGCGGTGGCAGACGCAGCGGCAGTGTTGGTGGTGGCCCTGGACCAAATAGCTCTGCCAACAGCCAGCCCACTCTGGGCGGTGGGGACTGTGGTGGGGTTCCCCTGAGTCCCAGCTGGGCCAGTGGCAGCGGGGGCGACGGGAGCCTGCAACGGAGAGCTTCTCAGAAAGAGCTAAGGAAGAGTTTTGCTCGCTCCAAGGCCATCCACGTGAACAGGACCTACGATGAACAGGTGACCTCCCGGGCCCAGGAGCCCCTGAGCAGTGTGCGGCGGAGGGCACTTCTCCGGAAGGCCAGCTCCCTGCCCCCCACCACAGCCCACATTCTCAGTGCCCTGCTGGAATCCAGGGTGAATCTGCCTCAGTACCCCCCTACGGCCATGGACTACAAGTGCCACCTCAAAAAGCATAATGAGCGTCAGTTCTTCCTGGAACTGGTCAAGGATATCTCCAATGACCTTGACCTTACCAGCCTGAGCTACAAGATTCTCATCTTTGTCTGCCTCATGGTGGACGCTGACCGCTGCTCTCTCTTCCTGGTGGAAGGGGCAGCTGCTGGCAAGAAGAGCTTGGTCTCCAAATTCTTTGATGTGCATGCAGGAACCCCACTGCTGCCCTGCAGCAGCACAGAGAACTCAAACGAAGTGCAGGTCCCCTGGGGCAAAGGCATTATTGGCTATGTCGGGGAGCATGGAGAAACGGTCAACATTCCTGATGCCTACCAGGTAGGACTTTGCATTGTCCCCCTACCAGAGCCCCACTGGCTTGGAAGCTAAACCTTCTGTTACCCCTTGGCATCCAGGAACACATTAATTTAGACTCTTTGCAGCACTAATCTTGCTACTTTTAAATTCCTTCTGAGTTTAGACCAGTTAGAATGTTACTACACCATCGTTGATATAGTGGTCTTTTCCTAACCCACAGGGCTTGTAAACATTTCATGTATCACAAGGACTACATTTTGCAGTCAGTAATATCACATGTTTCTCTGTCAAGATTCCTTGTCCTTAAGAATATCAGTGTATGGTTTTAGAACGGATTTGCGAGGTGCTAGGAAAAAGTGTCTACTCCAGAATAGTAGTGTTAGTCTGAAGAAAATGGTATGTTGGTGTCTCTGATGTCTTTTGGGACTGTAATAAATTTCATTCTCTTTCAGGGTTGGACAGGGAACAGAGTACTGAACTACTTTCACATCCCTTTACCTAGCTTAAAGTTGCATGCATTTCAAGGTAGGGAGGAAGAGGAAAAGAGGAAGAAAATCAGGGGAAGAATGGGCCTCTGGCTTATTTGTGGCTTTTTAATTGTTTCTGTTACTGAGTTTAGAGAGGCTGGACAAAATAGAGGGATTATTTATCTTTGGGTTTGAATACAGCATTATCTGCAGCCAGCTTTTGACAGGACTGAACAAGTAGGCTTTTAGTTTGTGAAATGAACAAAAATTGATAATTTTTTAGCAATTCCAAAGGCAGTCAGCAGGGTACACATGCTAGTTTCAAGTGGAAAAGGAAACCCAACATGCTGTTTGCTGGTATTTCTAAGCGTTTCATTTTCATAGTGATTTGAACGTGATACTAGGTACCAGATCTGAAAGCTAGTCAGTTCTGATTCTTCAGTATCTATTCACTGAACGTGATAAACTGGATGTACTTTCTATGAGACTTTTCAGGGTTCATAAGAATCGAAAGTTCTTAGCCTTGGTTATGAAAATTTTGTGGTCATTTGATGAGCACGTCTTCCAGCATCTAATAGAGCCACCTGTTTCTCGAGAGTTTGGTTGCTGTTGATCAGAATAGCAAAAGTGGTGGGAGGGGCACTGAGGGTAAAACTTTCTTTATTTTATCTGAAAGTTGACCATTTTACATAGAAAATTGACTAGCTTGTACTAAAACCGAGTTTCACATTTTTTGTGATGTCTGTCAGTATAACACTTTCATAGTAAGGGATGCCAGTCAAAATAACCATTTTCATTCACCTTTTGTTATTGATTAGGTGTGTTATTCATTATCTCCTTCTTGAAGAGATAGTTTTAGGTCAAGCAACCAGTGAATGAACTTTCGCAAGTATCTGTTTCTCTATAATTTTGGGAAGCCATAGAAAGAAGTGAAAACATTTAACAATCTTTGTGGTGAAGATTCTGTAAGAAGTTGAACAATCACAGTCTTTTGTTTCCCATTACTTCCACATTCTTCTTGTGAGCTTGGTCTAAAAAAAAAAGAAAAAAGAAAAAAATCCCTTCCTAGTTGGATGACACTTGTTAGAGCTTGGAATTGCAGTCTATTCTCTTCATTGCCTTTACTTTTCTTATTCTTCCCCAGTTGATATTTTCCCATTTCTGTAGCTTTTATTTCTTGCTCTCCTTCAACTCCTAACTTGTATTTAAGACTGTTCACATAACTGCCTTTTCTTCAGGAGCAGAATTCCAGCTTCCTCAGCAGTTTACTTGTCTTACTGCTGCCTAGAATTGTGGCTAGAGGTGTTGTCAGAGTTACAGAAAATCAGATTTTCAACAGCTGATATTTCTTCTGGGCCCTACTTGTACTCTGAAGGCAGAGTGTAAAGCAAAGTTGCCTTTGATATTTGGAAGCTGACAGTGGGAAAGTCCCCAGGGTGGTAGCGATAGCTGTAAAGAGGACCAGGTTGTTAGGAGGACTGGCAAAGGGAACATAAGGGAAGGTATTATATAGGCTGAGTTGGAGATCTGGGTTATGCCTGGTCTTCATTTCATCCTGGACAGAGAGTTTCTCTTTTATTTCACCATTGGCTTCTACTGTATATTTCTGTATTTTTAACCTGGTGTATTTTTTCATTTTTTTAATGCCACTTTTCTTCAGAAAAACTACTTTTTTTTTTTTTTTTTTTTTTTTTTTGCTTTATTATGATACACTACAGTCACCATTAGTGTGACCTTGGGAGAATTTCTTTTTTTTTTTTTTTTAATGTTTATTTATTTATTTTGAGGGAGAGGGAGAGAGAGAGAGGGAGGGAGAATCCTAAGCAGGCTCTACAACTGTCAGCATGGAGCTGGATGCTGGGCTTGATCTCACAACTGGGAGATGATGACCTGAGCCAAAATCAAGAGTCAGACACTCAACCAACTGAGCCACCCAGGTGCCCCTTTGGGAGAACTTCTTAATCTCTGAGTCTCAGTTTTCTTACCTGCAAAATGGGAATAAGAACATGTATGTGACAAAGATAAGATAATTATTTGGAAAATAAAATGAATATTGCATTACAGCCCCTAAAACAGTACCTGCCACATTGCAATTACTCAGGAAATGGTATCAATTTATGATGATAATGATGACACAAGTCTACTAGAATTCTTTTTCTTTATCTCATTTTCAGTTGTTTTTCTCCTTATCTGGGACTGAGATGTGGACTCAGCACATTTTGACCAACCTACTCTTTCCCTGAGCCATGTTCTATTCTTAAATTAAGTATTTTAGAACTGTCTTTACATTTGAGGAATATAGAAATATCTACCCTTCTACATTTCTCTAAATGTGATTGATAACACATGATTGACCCTATCCTATCCTATCCTATCAAGAGTATTATACTTTGTGCCTTTAAGGAACTCACACTATATAGATTTTTTATGGAGTTGTATTAATGTTGCCTCCTTCCTACATTTTAGCATTTTTCCCCATCCTTTCCATTTCTGACTCTTACAGATTTTTCTATGAATGGAAACTGACAACCTTTCAAATGCATGTTCTTTTATCATGATGTTGTTGTAATTCTGATAATACATGAACATTCTGAAGTTTCTTTGTAAAAATATAACCATTCCCTCTGATATTTTATTACCTAGTATGTTTTTAAGATGTTTCTTGCTCAGATTCAACTAGTGTTCTTTTTATTTTTCAGGAGGTAAAAGTTTTTCATCATACAGAGTTTAAAAATTTAATCATTTGAAAATTAGACTGATGATCCTCTTGGGTTCACAATATGGGTGAGAGAAAGGCATTAAAGATACTAATGAAATCATGATAATAAGCATAGAATTCTGGAGTCAAGAATAGACTAATGAAAACTAACGTTGAATAAAAGTTTTGACAGCAAAAATACCCTCCTTAGTTTATTTCATTATTTTTCATTACTTCTTCAATTAGTCCTAAAAAAAAGACTTGGGGCACTGGGATGGCTCAGTTGGTTGAGCGTCTGACTCTGGATTTTGGCTCAGGTCATGATCTCATGGTTTGTGAGATCGAGCCCTGCGTTGGGCTCCATGCTAACAGTGCAGAGCCTGCTTGGGATTCTCTCTTTCCCTGTCTCCCTCTGTCCTTCCCCCACTCTCTGTGTGTGTCTCAATAAATAAATAAATAAATAAACATTTAGAAAAACAGACTTGAAATTAGAAGAAAAAATGGCAAGTGGAAAAAATTCATTTTAGGTATCCAGTATGGATCATAGTGACTACAATTTACCTTTTTTCCCTGACAGTTATAAGTTATTAAACAGCCCACTTTAATATAGTAATGAAAAACTTGCCCTCAAGAGGTTGAAAATAAGAGCACTCAAGTAACAGGTGTTCTCTTTGAGATTATTCTAAGCATTCAGAATATAGCACTTTAAACATTAATAAAAAGTGTGAGATGATATTTTTGTTGGTGTTGATAATGATGATACAGCTGTTTGATGGGCTTTGGATCTGAAAAGCAGCCAGGATGTTTTGTTAGGTGAACTGGGAGGAGGAAAGGGGATGACGCAGCAGGGTTACAGGTGTGCCAGGCTTTCAGAAAACCTGATCTGTTTACACAACAGATTTACTTATTTGTTAGTTCCAGCAAACATACACTGAGCTCCATTATACCTAAAGCCTGGGTAGGGGGACTGCGAGCATACAGAGGTGAGAGAACATGTTTTTTGCCCTCCCAATGCTTATAGTTGAGAGGCATATACTATACACAAATAAATACCAAGCACTATACTTAATAAATGTTACAAACTAAATGACTAGTCTCAGTAGACAATGGATTCACATTATGATTGGGCTCATGATGGAAGACTTCATGGAGGAGATGCCATTCAAGCTGAGAAAGGGGTTAGATTTCACCATTGGAGATGGTTGTGGGTTTGGCAGGAGTGATCCAGGTGTAGCAAAATGACATCAGAGACACAGTAATGAGCGAGCACAAAATGTGTACAGGGGACAGTGAGTGCTTTAATTTGGACAAAGTATTGCCCATGCTGTAGATTGAATACACAAAAGTAGCATGAGGGCAAAAGAAGAAAGAACCTTGAATGCCTGACTAAAGAATTTGAATTTCATTAACAGTCGGTTAGTCAGTGACTAACAGTTACAGGGAGCCCTTAAAGACATTTTAGTAGGATCAGAGTGGTGTTTTTGGTACCTTGGTGTCAGTGGCTGAATGGATTGAACAGGGGGAGGCTCAAAGCTGTGGGGTGCCTGGGTGGCTCAATCGGTTAAGCGTCTGACTCTTGATTTCGGCTTAGGTCATGATCTTGCAGTTTGTGGGATCAAGCCCCACTGTGGTATTAGTGCAGAGCCTGCTTGGCATTTTCTCTCACCCTCTCTTTCTGCCCCTCCCCTGCTCTTGCTCTCTCTAGGAAAAAAATAATAATAATTAGGAGTCTATTATGATGGTCTAGTAGAGCCATGATGAACAGCTGAACTAAAGCAGGAACCGTGGGAATGGGCAGCAGAGGACAGATGGAAGATGTTCTGCAAGTGTGGATTTGGGCTAGAAGGGAGGGAGTTGATAATAACCTGGGTGATGTGGAGAAGCTTAACTCTGTTATCAGTAACAAGAAAAAAAGCTTGGTGAGTAAAGATTCTAAGTAGAGCCAGCTACATAATTTGTGGAGTGTGGTGCAAAGTGGTAGGTAAAGCAGGAGCCTGGTTGGAGGTGGAGAAGTTAATCTTCTCTTCTAAAGGACCTGCTGCTTTATACCACAGCAGCCATGCAACCCCCTAGTGATTTCAAGCTCCATGTTGAAAAACCCTGTACCTGGATTGGGGGTAGGTAAGAGCTCTTCATTGAGTTGCCTGCCACTTGGTCATAATGCTGCCAGCTTTGGGTGGGGATGACCACAGCCTTGCTCCTCCCAATGTGGCATGGGGCGTGCACCTGACCCTCCCCATGCTCCCACCCAGACCCCAACCAGGAGCAGAGGGCAGTTGTAGGGCATGGCAGATGTAGGGTGTGGGCTCCTCACTCAACTAATGTGACCTGGTTGTAACCCCTGGTCTCAAGGGAGGGGTGAGTAGGTGGTAAGCGGTAGGCCAGATGAGGCCCGGGACATACAGAGCATGGATATATGACCAAGCACCAGTCCTGGGAAGGCAGTGGGAGGGAAGACTGAGTGTGAGCCAAGACTCCAAGGTCTGAGCTCATATGCCACTGTTCCATTGGACTTCAGTTAGCACAAATTCAAAGGTAAAGATTAAGAGTTTCGTACAGCACAGCATTAAACCTGAAGCCGGGGACCCGTATGCAACTGCACCAGTCACATGTCCATGAAACTGGTCCTGAGTCGGAGTCATTTTGAGTATTAGGTGGAGAAGTTGAATTTTATTCCAGCTAGTGTCTACTGCTTCCTTTCAGCTCCATCCTAATTAAATTATGTGCCGTTTTCATTGCCTGGATTGTGCTTTTCTATTTCCGTGCTTTTCATCCTTTCTGCCAGGACTACTCTTTCTCCATATTTTGTCATTCAACTCTTGCTGTGCTTTCTCATAACATAAGAAGGGAGAGCTGATTGCTTATCCTTGAAGAGAAGAGACGGAAAACAAATAAAAATTATACACATGGGGCGCCTGGGTGGCGCAGTCAGTTAAACGTCCGACTTCAGCCAGGTCACGATCTCGCGGTCCGTGAGTTCGAGCCCCGCGTCAGGCTCTGGGCTGATGGCTCGGAGCCTGGAGCCTGTTTCCGATTCTGTGTCTCCCTCTCTCTCTGCCCCTCCCCCGTTCATGCTCTGTCTCTCTCTGTCCCAAAAATAAAAAATAAAAAACGTTGAAAAAAAAATTAAAAAAAAAATTATACACAAAGTTCTATTTAAGAATGCATTCTACTATATGGGTATATTTGTTATATATATATATATATATATGTATATATACATATATATGTTAAATAAGAATATAAATAATGATTTTTTAAAATTCACTTTCATTGAATTTCATTTTAGAATAATCTCCACTGAAATAACTACATTTAAATGTGTTTGGCTTCAGAAGGGATTAATTTCATGTGTCTGGAAAACTCAGTGAGGAATATGCTTCCTTCCCTGATGAGCCAGTGCTGACAGACATGGGTCTATGGTCCTGTGATTAAATTGCTGAGATTTGCTTAAAAGGCAGATGTTGATCCCACCCCACCACTAGTCTTAAAAGGAGTTTTATGAATTCTTATTTCAGCCTTGCACAGTGTTTTAAAAATTCCCCTAAGCCCACAAACATGTTCACTAGTCCAGAACCAGAATTGATTTTGCTCTTGAAGCAGGAAACATTTGCTGTTTCAGCCCCTTTTCCTGACAGACACATGATCATGATAAACAGAGTGACAAATTGCATTTGCTGCTCTTACATGAGGATAGATTACAGAGAAGTACAGTTCCTACAGAATCATGGGGAGGTAATTTAAGGTTAACTTAATTTTTTTCCCAGCCCATAAGCTAAATGTTTACTAATCTGACCAATTTATTTTGGTTCCTGAGGTTTGGGTCACCTGTTTATTTACAAGGCTGGCTTAATTTGGAAGTTAGTGTTCCATGTTTAATATAGTGTTGAAAAGTCATATGAAGCTTTCCTCTGAAATAGCTTTGAGTTGTTTTACAGGAAAGTCAATAAGATCCTTGACGTCCACTACTTGCTACTTTAGTTACTTATTTTAAGGGTGGTGTTTTGCAGTATAACCACATTCTTTTGGAAAGTGGAATTTGAATCATAAAAGAAGCTGTTTAGTCATAAGAGAGTGGGTTGGGCTTCTAATATTTTAGGAGAAACTTTGGTTCCTGGGAATTTATAGGCATTCAGGCTAAATTTATTTTTATTTATTTTGGGGATTAAAATAGTAAAGAAGGTTTCCTGGTATTAAAAAAGGTGTATTTTCTATAATTCCAATGGTTTCTTATTAATTGGTTGGTTTCAACGACTGAACAGTGTGGTTTATACGTTAATGATAAATTATATTTCCTATCATAAAATATAGCTTTAGGCTGTTGCAAATTTAGTACAAGAAATCTTTGTTATCTAAATGAAAAAAATGAGGAACCTTTGAGCTTTTTAAGGGTGTCAGATTTTAAGAATTTAAACATAATGATAGAAGGGAAAGGGATGCTCTTCTGTGGATTAACAATAACTCTATTATTAATGGAGCACTAATTATGAGCCAGGCATTAGGTCATTAGCAAGCATTGTCTCTTTGACACCTCTCAACAATCCCCAGAGGTAGCTATTACCAACACCATTTTACAAAAGGAGAAACTGAGGCTTGAAAGAGTTGAGTAGTTTGCTCAAAGTTACCCAGCTGGCAAATGTGAGAGCTAGGGTTCAAATGGAGATCTTTGGAGAGCCTTATGCCCACCCACCACCCCTCCATGTGACCTCTACAGACCACTAACTGTTATATGCACACTCACATCTGTCCCTTTGCCTTCTCCTTTTCTCTGTCAGTTGAAGTCCTCTCAGCCCTCTAGGCCCCTCTTCACGAAGCTCTTGCTAATCCCTGCCCCATCCCACCCAAACTGACATGCTTTCTCCCTCCTTTGATCTTCCGTAATGCTTTAATGTGCTTCTTTCTATTTTCATACTATTAGAACCATTTGGATACCATGTGACGTCTTGACTGTGAACTCCTCAAGATCAAGATCATAACTTCTTCATTTCACATTTGCTATGGTAGATCACATAGGGATAAATGCAAATCTGTTCAACTGAGTAATTATACCCTTCATGTGGTCAGTTCAACCACCTCTAAGCACAGAGTTCAGCCTGTGCAGGCCATATATATAGCTAAACCAGGAGTACATCCTCTGAGCACATCTTTTACTCTTTAGACCTTGTTTTGTAGATTTTTTAAAAATAAGGCTTGTGAAGCCCAGATAACTGGTTAATTATTTGAATTGCTTGTCTGCATTAATCAAATCTTCATATTAGTTGCTGCACCCCTGTCTCCCCACCCTCTTTGTTTTTGTTTGTTCATTTTAAAAATTTTACTTTATTCCATGTGGAAACTATGGAGAAAGCAGACTGCCACTAACCAAACACTTAAACTAGCAACAGCCCACTGCCAGCTGCTTCTAGGCAAAAGCAGAGGATGGAGCATGACTGTTCCGGCTAACTGAATTTTCTAGTTTTCTCATGATTACCCCATTGATGCAGTGTAACTTCTTGAAGGTAAAACACTCCTTCCAGCAAATGTTAGAATTTTTCTCTGAAGATCTTTTCAGACATGAGAGATTACATTGACCAACCTTGCAATTATTTATTTTTCAGGAACATTGCACTTTCAAGTTTATTGATTACATTTCTTATGTTTCACATACTCTCAAAAGATCTCAAAAAATTCAGTTTCTGAGATGGTTACATTTATGAACTACTCATTCCAAGATGTAGCTATTAGATGTCCATGTGGCATGTCCAAGTGAGAGCCATCTCTTTCCCTTCTGTTCCCTATAGTTATCCCCTGTAAGCGGGGCTGGTTGCTACACCTCTCCCCCATGCCTCCTCCCAGCTGAAGTGATGAGGTCTCTAATGGTAAACAATACAACTACTCTCGTTATGTAGAAATGAACCTACATCTGAAGGGGGTGCAACTACCAGAACCTGAGAGAGAGTTAAAGCTATGGGAGAGGGGCCGCCCAGCCAGAGCTATGGCCTGAGGGAGAGGAACTCAGCCACTGATGAACATGACCTGGATGAGAGGGAGCCAGGAAATGTTACCCTCTTCACACCCTCTTCTCCTGTCAATGTCACTCATTGGTTGAACCCAGGGTTGGTTGAAACCAAGAAGGCAAAGGAAGCCTTCCCTGGCAAAGCAGTTCATTGGAGTCAGCCTCCTGGCACAGAACAGAGTAGCGCAGAGCAAGAGCATTTGGAGAGCCAAATGGGGACTATCCAGAGTCACCAGGATATTAGTTTACTCACCAGGAATGTAAGTGTGTGTAGAGACCAAGTCAAGTAGGAATATCCATCTTTATTTGAACACTGAATTTCACCAGTATATAGAAAATGGTGATTGAAATCTGTTGGAAATGAGTTCAGAATGCCATATTGGTATTTGACTGTCTTGTTCTGTCCAAGTAATTTTGTTTATTCCCAATATGCTATTTTCCAGAAGAAACTCCATAGGAGACAGCCTGGACCAAACACACCTCTAACAGGAAAGAGAGACACTGGTCTAGTTGATGGGACTTTTCCCCATAAACAATCTGATGAGGCCCATTTATTTGAGAATTGAACTCATCAATTACTAATCATCTTGTGGAAACTGTGAAAGCCATCAGCCTGTAATAGAACATGCTCTAGACTTCGAGATAGGAATCTTGGGTTCTATTCCCAGTTCTACCTTAGTGTTTTCAGCTGTAACATAGGGATAATATGTCCAGACATATCGGCCCCATAGTATTTCAAAAGGATCTAATTATTAAATCAAACATTAGATTCTAATGAGATAACGGGAAAGAATATTCAAAAGGATAAAGTCAGAAATGTAAGACTGTATTCACCTTTTTAAATGCAGAGTCCAGCAGGCTTTAATCACAGGGCCTGGCTCTGGAAATGTCCTTGTGCATGAAAGGAGAACTTTGATTTAAAATATGGTAGTACCTATATTAACTGTATTTTCTTATTTTCCATATTTTTGATGTTCTGGTTTTGGGGGCTCAGATACTGCTCCTCTCAGGGGTAACTAATTCATAGAGCAAAGGACGCCCCTGTAAGTGCACCTGTGATGTGCAAACCAACCAACCCAGAATGTACTTTCCCAACAATCTCCTTAATCAAACTCTCACAGGCCAAGCCAAAATTCCTCTGCTTAGGCCAAAGTACTGGACAGGGCTAGGTACTGGACACCTTACCACCCCCCCCCCCCCGCCATAGTCCAGAGCTTACCAAAATTATTCAAACTGTCCAATCCTAAACTGACCCAGGGAACCTACCCTGCCTCCTCCATTCCTTCCTGAGGGAACCCCAGTAAAGGCTTTGGACCATGTTCTGCCCTCTCCCTTTCTGCCTCCTGCCTGACCCTGGTCTGTCCCCATGTGTCTCTGCATGGTGTGCCGTGCCACCTGTGTTTAGGGATCTGTGAGCATAACCTTCCTCCTTCAAGGCAACCATTTCCATGTCTTAAGTATTTTACTGGATTAAAACAAATCACAGGTGTATTTTAGGATAGTACCGTATGTATATAATGCCTTATGCATAGGTAATGATTAACTTAAAATGTAAGGTAATCAAATGCATTAAATTTACTTTAGACTGTCAGGATTTACTTGTCATAATACATATTCTTCATTTGACGAGCATAATTTTTTTTTTTTACAACTGATGAATATGCCTATTTTTCTAGTATAATATGTAATCCCAAAAGTATGAATTGGGTTTCTGTGCTATAAATTCTCCCATAAAGTCTCCAGATTGACCATCCGTACTTCTATGCTTGAAATCCTAAAGATTTTTTTAAATGACAGTATTTGGGTCTAGTATTTGTAAACTGAAAAAAATTGTCACAGCTGCCATTACAGGGTAAATGAACACTAAATCATGGTGCTTGTAATCAGGCTCTAATAATTTATTAGGCTAGGAGGAATCTATGACACAGTTTTGTTTTAAATGTGTTGACTATTCACCAAATAAAAGATAAGCTTTCCTTATTTTATGTTTTTCTCTTGGGATGTGTTGTTAATTTTATACTATGCATTGTCCTTGCACTCATGCCCCCGATATTTATCAGATTGTTGGAATGTCTAACCTTTACTTTTTTCAATTTAAAGAAATTAGATGTTGCTCCTTTTTCATTTAAATGGCTGTATACAGTTTAGTGAGCTAATAGTTTTTATGGGTATTTGGCAACTTAATGTGCATGATTACATATTTAAAGTTTTAATAACAGCTGTAATGGAATTAAGAACTGTAGGCTTGGGACATTGTGGAAAGATTATTCCAGGGTTGCTAAGGAAACCAGTCTAGGTTTTTCTGCATAAATTCTTCTGGAAAGGTGAAGCTATAATCCCATCTCTAATGGCCACTTTTATGGAGAATCCGCATTTCCCCCTTAGCTGCTGCTGCTTTTTGCTTTTGGAGAACTGCTTAGTGACAGGGTATATGCTTTATGCAACTGTTAAGGCTTGTTCCTTTTTCTGTCTTCAGATATGTGAGACTGGGGTCGGACTCACCTTATACTTCCTCTCTTTGAGCACTGGCTCTGAAAGCCCAAGACAGTCATGGCATCTCCTTTTTATCCTAGCCCAGAGATCAGTTGTCACAGAAGCTAGGGAGAGGAGTCAGCGGCAGTGAATGTGTCCAGCACTGACCAAACAGGCTGAGGAACCCAGAACCTCTGGCCAGGAGGCTGATAGCTCAGCTGGGATCCAAGGCATCTTTCCCCTCTCTCTCTGCCATCTATTTCTTAAATGAGGAAACAGAGGAGCAGCTTCTGATCTGGTCCCTTTATTTTTTCCATGCCTGCTGTGACTCCCATTGAATAGCCAGAAATGAACTGGTGCTCAGGGAGTGCCTACTAATTTAAAATGGAAAGGGCAGGACAACATTTTTCCACCTCTGAATTAACCAAATTGAGATGATCTGCTCTGTTAAATTAAAGAACAAAAAGGTCAGCTGGGAAAAGCGGAGCCACTGTCATCATAAGGGTGTTTTATACTTACGACCTTGGGATTTTTGTTGAAGAAACAACCATTTTATTCTTAGAGATAACCTTGAAGGATCAAGCATTTACGTATGTAGCAATATAGCAATATTATTATTGCTATGTATGTAGCAATATAACAACACTTCTTGTAGCAGCTTTGTGACACCGTATAATTTAATGCAAAATTATATGGAAGTCATTTGATGAAAATGATATGGAAACATATGAAGGTATAAAATGAAATAGATGTGCTTTCTCTCCATCAAGTGAAGCTACAGTTTACTTCCACCTCCTCCTTTTATTCTTGACTGTTGCTCTGACCCTCCTCCCTGAATGCTAACTTAGCACCTACTACAGTATCTGGCATATTCACCAAGTAGGTACTTGGTGAATCATGTTTGAATGAATAGAAGAGCCCTTATTGTAGCCTTTATTTTGTCTCAAGAGTGACACACCCTAATGAGACCATTATGTAGTATGAGTGTTTCAACATCAGCACTGTTGACATTTTGGACACTTTGGAATCCCTGGCGTCTAGACACCAGATGCTTGCTCGGGTGTGACAATTAATAATGTCTTTAGATATAGCCAAATGTCGCCTGGAGGCAAAATCCTCCCCCTCCCTTTTGGAAATCATTGATTTAGGACAGTTTGGAAATAAACATGTACTGCCTCTGACTCTTGATTTTGGCTCAGGTCATGATCTTATGGTTTGTGAGTTTGCTCCCCTCACTGGGCTCTGCACTGACAGCACAGAGGCTGCTTGGGATTCTCTCTCTCTCTCTCTCTCTCTCTCTTTCTCTCTCTTTCTCTCTCTCCACCCCCCCCACCTCTCAAAATAAAAATTAAAAAAATAGTCATAACCTCAGATTTAGCAATTCCAGATCATTCCAAGGAAATTTCTATGGGTATTTGTGTATATGAATACTCATGGTAGTGTTATTTATAATAGTGTAAGCTTATTAACCCAAGCATCCAACTAAATGTTTGGATAAATAAATTATTTACATCATAAAATGGAATATTTAATTAGAGGAAGTTGCCCACAAAATATTAAGTGGACAAAGCAAAGCATATTTATAAAACAACAGCATCTCAGTTTTCTTGAAATAATAACAACAACAAAAGCATGGGGTTGAATGAGGGTTGAATTCAGAATGAAAACAGACTGAATGTGATTCCCAGTCCGAACCCCTTGAGAGTTACCATATTTTACTTCTGCAATTTTTAGTTTCTGCCGCCCTACAATGGAGATAATGATAACTATCTTAAAAGGTTAATCCTGACAACAATTAAGTGATGTTATATATGCAAAGTGTTTAACATGCTGTTTGTTACATTGTGAGGACTCAGTAAAAAGTTCTTGGCATAACGCACAGGGAAAAAGCTGGCAGATGATTTGCCAGAACATTAATAGAGGTGGGCTTGTTTTTCTCTTCTCTTTTGTGTTTTCTTTTATGTATTTTTCAAAACCTTCCACACATGTATTTATGAAGAGAGTAACGATAGTTGCTTTAATGGATACGCCTCACAAACTCAATGGAAACACAACAGGAACTTATTTCTAACTCTTGGGAAGCTCAGCACAGCTCTTGCTGATTGATGGGTAGCTGTCCTCCAAGAGGTCAGTCTTGCCTGCCTGTGCCTCCACACCTGCAGCACAGGGCTTCCAACATGTGGTCGGCAGATGAGGGGAGAGAGAAATGGACAGATGACTGGGGAGAATTTGTGGGTCAGGTCTGGAAGTGGCACACATTATTTCCTGCTGCAATTTTGTTCTCATTCTAGACTCTAGAACTTGGGTTTGTGGCCATACCTACCTGCAGGGAGGTATAACTCAGCCCCACCCCGGAGTGGATCCCAGCCCAAGAGCCAACCAGTCATGGCATGCGGCTTGAAGCGTAAGACCTTCAAGTGGTGAGCCGTCCTCTCCCGCAGGTCCCCCTGGTGTTCACAGGCTGGAGCTCATGTGCATGATTAATTTCCCACAACAAGATTTGAGAGGAAACGTTAGCTGGGCTTTGGAGAAGGGACCTGGAAGACATGGGAGAGGATCCTTGCTGTTTTAGTTTCCATTGTTGAGAATGGGTTGGAGAATAGGACTCTGTAGACAGGAAATTTGCTAAAGAGATTGTTGCCTCTAAGCTTAAAGGTCTGAGGGTTATAAGGGATGGGACTAGACCTGGCTGTATAATTTGTGGACCCAGTGAGAAATCAAAATGGGGTTCTTGACAGAGGTCGGGAAGTCATCCCTCCAGGCTAGCCAGCCCCCACCCACAATGAATGGACAACCCCAAAGGACTGCAACCTCTGTGCCAGAACATACATCATACCTGGATCAGGGGTGGGTGAGAGGCCAACACAGAGCTGCTGAATGAACATGTTGTGGTACTGTCAGCCTGCAGCGGACACAGCCAGAGTCTTGCTCCACCCCGAGACAGAGCGGGCTTCTGATTCTCGTCATCCCCATGCCCACGCCTCACTGGGAATGGAGGGCAACAGCAGAATGTGGATACCTTCCCATTGCAAACCCCATCTACCTGACCCTGTTATAACCCTGGGTGGAAAGAGGTAGAGGTCATGGGGCCAGGGCAGGGAGCAGGAGTCTGAGAACCCATCAGGAAGCTGGACTGTATGAGCCCCTGGGGCATGCTCCATCAGACTTCATGAACAAAACACAAATTCAATGTAAACTTCAAGTGTGTGTGTAGCGGGCCCTTCTTAGCGTGAGTCTCAGTGTGACTGTACTGGATGCATACCCATAAAGCCATTCCAGGGTGATGTCTATACTATGGTTTAATCTGTAAGAATAATGAGGATTGCAAACTCTCCATGGAAATTTATTATTTTTCAACCTGCCTTCATAACACTACCCATATGACTCTTGCTATTTATTCCATCTTTGGTATACCAATTTAAATTTTGGCTCACCTGTCTTTCTCTCCATTAAACTGTGAGCTCTTGGAGGCCAGATGCTATGACTTTATACCACTCCCTGTGTGTGGCACAGTGCCTAGCATGTAGTAGTTAGGTTCTCCATAAATGCTTGTTATGTGAATAAGTGAGGAAAAGGATGGTCATCGAGAATTCGGTCACTAGGGTAAGTTGCCTAGGTACTAGTACTAGGTTGTAAGGTTATATTAAGAACAGGGGTTTAGCTGATAATGCTGAGCTAAGCCAATTTATAGGCCAAGGGTCCTTTCATTTTCTTGTACATAGGTATGGGTTGGGTTTCCAGGCCAGGCAGTCAGGTACAAGGCCATTGTGGTCCAGGCTGTGAATGTTAGAGATGTGAAGGCACAGGGAACCAAGCAATTTGTCTATTGCCAATAGAGAAGAGGACTTAGCAAAGTTGGGAGGGTGAGAGCAAGAGAAAGAAAAGGTATCAACTATAACTAGTATAATAGGCCTGGGGCTTTGGGAAAATAGTGATTAGCAAAGGAGATGTATTCTTCTTTTCATATGGCTATATAAATGGCAGTAATGATGTCTTTTAGGCAAGGTAGATTGATTCACTAGGGAGAGTGTAAAAGGTCACACTGGGAGCTCTCTGATATAGGGATGGTCGTTTAAACCAAATTAATGTATATGGAGAGCCCAGCACCAAGCCTTTGATGAAAGCATATGCACCAATACCACTATCATTTCTATTTCCCCCCAAAGAACCACAAGTATTCATGTTTCTCTAGTCTGTACTTGTTTCCAGGGAGCATCCTCTGAGATTGTCAGATTCTTTTTTAAACTCTAGATATTTTTATTTGGATTATCTATTGTTACCCTAGAAAAGAGTCCTTTGAGAAGTGTGCAGTTCTTCTAAAGTCATCTGTGAGTAGTTGTGCTAAATAGTTAAATGACATTTCTAAAGACAGAGATCACAGTCATAATTGTTACTGCTCTGAAGCTCATTGGAACAATAGTATCAACAAACAAGTTTACCTAGCATATTTCAGAGTCCTCTTAACCATTGGCTTTCCTTTCCTCTCTCCATTTCTTTCTTATGCTTTCCATTTGTTCTTTTCTGGCATTCCACTCCTGTCTTCTTTTTGAATAATTGCTTCCCCTTGCTCCTCCCGACTTCCCTCTCTTTTCCTCCTCCCTTTTCTGTTTCCCCCCAGCCCCCACCCTGACCTTCATCCTGCCTGTCCCCCTTTTCCTTATTCTTTTTCTCTTTTTCCTGTCTTCTGGCCTTCACTGGCATTACTGACCTTAACATAAAATGGATAGAACATGAAAATAAGTACAGTTAAACCTTGGATTGAGAGTAACTTGTTCTGTGACTGTTCTGCAAGACAAGCAAACATTTCTAATAAATTTTAACTTGATAAACGAGTGATGTCTTGCAATACAAGTAGTACGTGATGCTGAATGTCACATGATCACAACTGAGCCAGTCCTTCTTCTTCTCTCTCTCTCTCTCTCTCTCTCTCTCTCTCTCTGTCTCAAACCTACTTGGGATTGTGGGTGATCCTTTCCCAGGCTCAGATGCTCGGTCTCAGGCCACAGGGTTGGCAGAAATCAGTGATTTCTCAGAATGTTGGAAGGTGTCCACAACTGGCACTAGTGTGTTTTTGTCACTTCAAAGCACCTATGGACAGTCCTTTGCTTTTCCATACAAGAGGAAGCTTAGGAATGCTTTGCTTCATTTTAGGTCAGGCTGCCTGCAGATATTGACCCTTTCCTCTGCTGCCTTATTGCCAGTTACATTAAATGTAGTATATGACAAGAGTTTATTAATATTGTACTGTAGTCAACATCCATGTGAGTGTATACAATGACCCCCATGCAGAAAAAGATTCCACTGAGTCAAGGGATTTCAGTGATTCATTAGTGATAGTGAAAGTTGTCCTACACGATAACCCTCCTTTCTCTTTTCTCCCTCACACCAGTCGTGAAGGTTTTCAAAGGAAAGTGCAGGTTAATTTGTTTATTTTTCTTTATATTTTGTATTTTCTTTATTATTTTGTATTATATTACAGTATTGTAATCATTTTTACATGAATATTTTTGGGTTATGGAACAAATCCTCTGAGTTTCCATTATTTCTTGTGGGGAAGTCTGCTTTGATATACAAGTGCTTTGGATTACAAGCATGTTTCCAGAATGAATTATGCTCACAAACCAAGGTTTTACTGTATTTGTTCTGGTTTTTAATTTCCAAATCAAATTGAAAAAAATTTTTTTAATGTTTTTTTAATTTTTGAGAGAGAGACAGAGCATGAGCAGGGGAGGGGCAGAGAGAGAGGGAGACAGAATCCCAAGCAGGCTCCAGGGTCTGCGCTGTCAGCAAAGAGACCGATGTGGGGCTTGAACCCATGAACCCAGAGATCATAACCTAAGCCGAAGTCAGATGCCTAACCCACTGAGCCACCCAGGCACCCCATCAAATCAAATTTTTAAATCTCATAGGACTCCCTCGGAAAACAAGCAGGTTTCCTTTTTTAATTCCATGTGGCCTGTGACTGTATCTTTCTTTGTAATTTTAGAATCACATATATGAAATATATTTTTTTAAAACACACAATTTTAATTACATTTCAAACTGCTACCCCATGTGGTCCTTGGTCGTAATTTATTTCATGAGGGTCAATGCCTTGCAATATGAAAAAGACCTTGCCCGTTGAGTGCATTCTAAGTAGAACAAGTGACAGGGAAATTGGTATTTAAATATTTGGTATATAGCTTCCAGGCTTTTATTAAAATCAGAACAATGATAAATATTATTTCTTTGGTGTATCTCTTAGTTTGGTATCCAGCAGGAATTTTTTGCAATGGCAACATGGAAGTTCCCATGCTAGCACTTCTCAGGCTGATTGCTTGTTTGAGGTCCTGTCTCTGTTAACCTGAAGCTCCTGATGTGAAAGTCTCCTGCAGGGTTCTTTTTTTCCCTTTTGTACACAGAAAAGAAATATTTTCCATCCTTCTGAATCCACCAGGAAGCATGTGGGATTTAATCACCTCTGTTAT
The DNA here is from genome assembly GCF_022837055.1 of Prionailurus viverrinus. Classification (NCBI taxonomy): domain Eukaryota; kingdom Metazoa; phylum Chordata; class Mammalia; order Carnivora; family Felidae; genus Prionailurus; species Prionailurus viverrinus. The sequence goes on from NC_062568.1 coordinate 50,889,619, forward strand.
TATATTGCTTCTCCCCCCAATGTATCAACGCTCTGAAACCTGCTTAGTCACTTGTAAAATTCAGCCACAGGACTTGCTGCCCTTCCGTGACAATCCATCAAAGGGAAAGTTAACCAAACTTTATAAGCTGTGTGGCCCTGTTTCCTAGAGCTGAGGTTTTCTCTTGACTGAAAACCACATTGAACCTTAACATCTGCATCTTGCTTCATTATTTTTAGCAGAATGTAATGCCTGGCTTGTGTGCGGAAGTGTATTTCTTTTTAATCACTCCAGCTTTATAGAAGATATTTTTTCCCTTCCATTTATTATGAATGCATTTCTAATTCTCAAATTCTCTGTAAATGTACAAAGCTAAAGAATAGGTCAGTTTTTCAAGATTTGAAATAAGAAAACTTGAATAAATGATTATTAGACTACTTTTTTTTCTCTTTCTTTTCTTGGTTGGCTGTCACCATTTGCCAAAGGAGACGTGTATTGTAAAATAGCTATAATAATTATTATTACAATAGAAATATTAGTGTGTCTGTTATTTTTGTTTTCTCTGTAGAAATTCCATCCTTACATTTGTTGGTACATTTGGAACTAAAATTAATGATTCCTCTATTTAAATATTAATTTGAACCTGGCACTTTTACAGAATATCTCATGAATTATGTTATTATCCCTCTTTTTGTAGATTAAGAAGCAAGCCCTGAGGCCTTCTCCTGAGGCCACAGGGCCATAAGTGTCAGAGTCAGGGCGATTATGTTCCTCTATCACTGTTTCTCCCACTCTTGGGATCTGTTAAGACCCAGTAAATAACATCTCTCTTTCCTGCCCTGTGCTGGCTGAGATGAGAGATATGACAAAAGAGGAAGCGGGACATCAAAATATCACATTTGTAACTTGTTGAGCAGATACTGGGGTATGGGCTTGTATTTATAGGCTTATAATACCTCCAGAATTAAGTAGACCTATTCTCCCAGATGCGACAATGCTAGATGCCCACAGTCCTCACCACATAAGGGCCTGTCCTTTTGGAACTTAGAGCATTGAGAAACAGAGCAGGGGAATACTTTCTGTGGGCAGCCTGACTCCAGAAGATTAAGGGGAACAAGGCGTTAGGCTGTGCTTACCCAATTAGTGTCTCTACCATCCTCTGCCTCTATACCTGCCTCAATACCTGCCAATCTCTACCCTTCCTCTATAGGGAAGAGCAAGGAGTGGGTGCAAAGTCTGGAAGGTTAAGGGAAGTCTGTCCTCATGGAATCAAGAGAAGGGGGAGGAGTTTTTCCCTCTCTCACATAGGCCATGCCACCTCTCAAATAGATTATTTTACCTGAAACATTGAGGGAATTCTTTTACTGCCTCATCCCCCAACACTCTCCTTCCCCTGTCTAATCTTAGCCTCAGTTACCCAAGCCAGAAATCTAGGCATCCTCTTTGATTCCTACCTTTTCTTCATCCACCATATTAAATCCATCAGAAAGTTCTTTTGATTTACTTTGTAAAAGCCATCTCAAGTCTTTCTACTTTTTTCTACCTTACTGCCACATCACCAGTCCAAGTCACCATTATATTTCACCTAGATTATTGAATCTGTCTTCTAAACTATCTAATTCTGCTCTTAATCATTTCCACATAGAATGTTTACAAGGCAACAAGGAGTTCATCCTGGATAGCAGTAGATAGGAGGATGGGGCAAGAGCCATTTTGAAGACAATGGACCATGGAAGGCCTGTGAGCAGGAGAGGGACACAGATATGGTCTGCTCTGCACTCATCACCCATGAGAACTTGGGCAGATAACCTGCTCTCTGTGGAGCTTGAATCTTCATATGTAACAAGAGAGGGCTAGGAAAATGATTTCTAAGATTTTCAGTTCTAAAATTTCATGTTAATTGTGGAAAGGAAGAGGAAAAACCTTACAAAATACTTCTTCCCAAGAGTTGTAAAATTAGTACCTTTTTAGCAAGGTATGCTTAGTGCTGAATGAGCCTCATGTCAAAGTCACTCAACTATTACCAGTGGCCGCTCCAGTATGTTATAGGGAGTGGCTCAGCGCTGCCATCTGACTGGAGGTGTAGACTAGGGGACTTGTAATAGAGCTGTATTTGAGTAGCAACATGTCTTTATATATCTTTGGGAAAGTTGGGGATAAGCCATTCCTTGGTATAGCCATTGGGTGATATCTTTAAGAAAGAAATGATTTGGGTTCAGGTTTGCTTTTGGGTCTTCCCATCAATTGCAGTAGAGGATATAGCCAACTATTATGTCTTAGGATCTGAACTTCTTTGTCTTCAAGTCAAAAAGAAAGTTTTCAGCATAATTATTCCAATCTAAGAACACAAATGAGTCCACATGAACAAGAGAGGCCTTAGACATAGGAATAGTGGGCAAAAAGATATCAGGCAGTGTTCTCTGCTGCACACTAACAACTTTGCAATCTATAATTCTACTATTGTAGCTTCATTTCCCTCAGTATTTCTGACTTTTCCAACTTTAAGAATCTCCAAATATCTTTGAAAGTCCATCAGCGAATAAGTTAGTTAATAAACACTAGCAGAAGTAAACTACCACATGGTAAGAACAATAATGGGACCAGGAAAGGTTCATGAATTGAGAAGAGTAAAGGAAAGCTACAAGGGAACCAAAGATGAACTGACTAGCTCAGGTTTGCCAAAGGCTAACCAGGTTTAAGTCATGTCTGCCTGACTTTGATGGGTTAGATATCCTCTGACTTAACTCTTTGATTTTATTATTTTGAAGTTCTGATCTGAATTCTTAAATTATACAAACAAGAAACTTCAGTAGAAAGGAAGCATTGATGATAATATTACAGAGGTCAACTACTTTCTCCACATAGTTCCATAAATTACTTAGATGACAACTATAGGATTGCTCGATATTGTAAGGTTTATAATAAAATCTTCCAAAAATGCATCTTTAAAAAAATTTTTTTTTAATGTGTTATTTATTTTTGAGACAGTGAGAGACAGAGCATGAACAGGGGAGGGTCAGAGAGAGGGAGACACAGAATCTGAAACCGACTCCAGGCTCTGAGCTGTCAGCACAGAGCCCGACGCGGGGCTCGAACTCACGGACCGTGAGATCATGACCTGAGCCAAAGTCGGCCGTTTAACTGACTGAGCCACCCAGGTGCCCCCAAAAATGCATCTTTAAGTGAACTAAATTCAACATTATAATGGCACAAGAAAAAACTTCTGCCGGTAAAATTTCATCCTTACATTTTATAAGCCTTACAGCATCAGTGGCCCCTATAATTTGTTTTTTGATTAACATATAGGCCAAGAACTTATATCAACTAGACTAACCAAACCAAAGAAAATTTAATAGCAATAGATAACATTTATTGAGTATATGTACTAGGCACTGTGCTAAGATGTAGTTATCTTATTTAACCCTCACAGAGTTCTATGAGATAGTTACTATTACTTTCCACATTTTACATATGAAGAAACTGGACTTTGAGAGGGTTAGTAACTTGTCCAAGTTTTCACAGCTAGTAAGTGACAGAGCCAGGATGCAAATCCATGTTGTCTGACTTTGTCTAGACTCTATACTTTTACTACTATGGGAGATATTAGGGATTATACTCATGTTCTGATCACATATTCAAGGTTGTATCAGTCCTGTCTGTGAAAGGAGGCAGCTCCTTGACATTTGGAAATTTGGAAATGTTATAATGCCTTGCAGAAGCTGTGTTAACAGTTCACACCTGCTGATGTCAGATGATATCGATTATTTACATGTAGTGATTCCAGCACTTGCATCATGTTCGGAGAGTTTGGGACAAGATACCTCAGGAAACTTCACTGCATGCAATATAACCCCTTAATGCCAGTGCAGGCAAAATAATAATAGTAGTAATAGCTAACATTTAAAAGGACCTTAGTGTGTTCCAGGCATTGTCTTAAGCATTTTACATATATTAACTCATTTATTACACACAGCAATTTTATATGATGGGTTAATTATCAGTCCATTGTATAATTGAAGAAACTGAGGTATCAAAAGTTTAAGTAACTTCCTAAGATTACATAGCTAATAAGTTGGAGAGCTAGTGTTTGAACCCAGGCTGTTTGGAGCCACAATTTGTTTTTTGTTTTGTTTTGTTTTGTTTTGTTTTGTTTTGTTTTGTTTTGTTTTGAGAGAGAGAGAGAGTGAGATTGTGTGTATCGGCCTTTATCTCATGACTGTGAGATCATGACCAGAGCCAAAATCAAGAGTCAGACGCTCAACTGACTCAGCCACCCAGGTGCCCCCACAATTTGTATTCTTCAGCACAACGACCTGCTGCCCCTGTTGTGCTGTATAAACAATGAGCAATGAACTATTTAGCAGCATCTTTTCACAATGCCCTTTACTGAAGTTGTGATACAACTTTGACATGGACTAAACAGTTGATATTTCTAGAAGCTGAGTTGTGAGTGTGCAACACCGATAGTTCCTTTAAAAATGAAAACCTTTCACTTTTCATCACAACTAGTCAGTATCAAAACCTGTTAAGAAAATCTGTTTGTGTCATTAGGAATTAACAGGAGGAAATTGTCAACAAATTTCCCCACACTATTTTAGACATAATCTGCAAGGAAGAGATAGAGTTGTTTTTTGTAGATGAAGAGATAGAGTTGTTTTTCATAGATAAAGTTGTTCTTTGTCATTGCATATGTCATTTAAAAGAATTTTTTTTTAACATTTATTTATTTCTGAGAGACAGAGTGCAAGCTGGGGAGGAGCAGAGAAAGAGACACACACAGAATCGGAAGCAGGCTCCAGGCTCTGAGCTGTCGGCACAGAGCCCGATGCGGGACTTGAACTTATGAACCATGAGATCATGACCTGAGCAGAAGTCGGATGCTTAACCGACTGAGCCACCCAGGCACCCCTTGTCATTTTAAAGTAGGACATGTACACATCTCTGAGAAAAGACCTGGAGCTCCAGAGTATATAAGCAAAAAAATTATCCTGGAATAAATTATGCATTTCTCTTTACTGTGAAACTTTTGGAAGCTGTAGGTGAACTGCAAATAAGGCACTGAAGTAATAGCCATGACAGTGATTTATTGGTCCAACAGCTCTTTTCTGTTGGGCCAGAGGGGAAGTTCTTTGCTTTAGTCATAGATTGGTTTGATTGCTGGGGACAGACACCCACTGAAGCAATCAAATATAATAAGTGGGATGAGGGATAACATCCCGGAAATAACATCTAGGGAAATCTCACAGAACTTGAGACAGGAAGTTAAGCAAGCCTTGTGGGGACAAGATTTTTCAAATGGAGAGTTCCTAATGCTCCTAGTCTGAATCCTGTTCTGTATTCTGAATGTGGTGGCATATTTGTGTAGGATTTTATGATTTATACAGTGCTTTAGTCTACACTATTTCAGTTCATTCTCACTTCTGTGAAAGGTAGAAATCATTACCCCCATTTAGAAGATGAAGAAATTGAGGCTTAGAGAAGTTAAATGGCCCAGAATTTTGGAGCTAAATAGTAACAGAACTGGGACAGGGAATTCAGGACTTTGGCATCATATCCAGCATTTTTTGTACTTCCACAAACTTCCTTTATGATCATGATCATGATCACGACAGGTTTAACTCAAGGGAATATATCAGGAAATCATACATTGTACTTGCATATCAACTTTCAGATTTTGGAAAATAAACTCAGGATTCTAGCTTCACTTTCTTGGGTCATTTCATCATTTCTATGAAATAGGTTGCATCTGGGAACAGATATTTACAATTCATGATGTGCCTGCTCTTCACAAAGCATGAGCTTTAAGCTTTTGGGAAGCATACTTGATTTATTCTGTGCTTTCCTTCCGCAGAAGTCAACCTTTGCTAATATATTTAAACATAGGCTGAGAAAAAAGTGACCACCCTGTTGAATTTGTGAAAAAGAAGAATGGCAGTGTTAACTTCTGACTCTGTGCTAGTACATTAAGTTGAATATAAACTACTGTTTATTACCACTGACAGATCTCTCTATTTTTGTGGAGCTGCATTTAACAACAACATGGGCAGTGGCCATAAGCACAAATAGCTAACTCTTCAAATTAGCATAGTATGATGAAAAGAGCCCACACTTTAGACCTAGGCATCTCTGAGTCAGCACTCTAGCTCAGTTATTGGTAGATTACTTACATCATGTAAATTACTTACCTCCTTTTTTTTTTTTAATGTTTATTTATTAGAGAGAGGGAGGGAGAGAGAGAGAGAGAGAGAGAGAGAGAGAGAGAGAGAGAGAGAGAGAATCCCAAGAAGGCTTCACGCTGTCAGTACAGAGCCCAGTGAGGGGCTTGGTACAGAGCCCAGTGAGGGGCTTGATCCCATGAACTGTGAGATCATGACCTGAGCTGAAACCAAGAGTAAGATGCTTAGCTGACTGAGCCACCCAGATGCCCCAGTTACTTACCTTCTTTTAGCCTCAGGTTCCTCATGTTCATACTGAGGCCAATAATACTCATAATACTCACTTTGCATGGCTGTTGTGAATGTTATATGTGTCTAAAACATCTGGGACAGATCTAGGTCCATGGTAGGCTCTTGGTACATGATCACCATCATTTTTATTATCTGACGAATCAGTTTCATAATTACCTTAATTCCTTTATAATTTCAACAGATCACAAGCCTCATTTAGTATCTCTTTTAAAGACTAACTTACACATGCAATGCTGGAGTAATTGGTATACTTTGTCTACTTGATGCTTGTCTACTGGCTTTGAAGACCAAAACTGAAGACCAAAGTCATGGACTATTGCTGGTCTGCTGCCGCAAAGCCAGATTGTGTATCATGTAGCTGCTCTGTCTTCAAGGCAAGGTTTTTACTTTTTGTTTTGTTTTGTTTTTTTAATTTTAGAGAGAGAGGGAGAGAGAGTGAGGGGAAGGGCAGAAGGAGAGAGAGGGAATAAGCAGATTCCATGCTCAGTGTGGAGCCTGACATGAGGCTCAGTCCTACGACCCTGGGATCATGACCTGAACCTAAATCAAGAGTTAGAACACTCAACCAACTGAGCCACCCAGGTGGCCCTCTTCAAGGCAAGTGTTAATGTCAGTAGAACCCTGACCTTTCTTCATATACATACATACATACATACATACATACATACATACATACACACACTTAGCACTGCAGGGTTTGGCTAATATCTTTTTTTTTAAGTTTTTTTTTTTTTAATGTCTGTTTATTTTTGAGAGAGAGAGACAGAGCACAAGTTGGGGAGGGTGAGAGAGAGAGGGAGACACAGAATTCAAAGCAGGCTCCAGGTTCTGAGCTGTCAGCACAGAGCCGGACATGGGGCTTGATCTCATAGACTGGGAGATCATGATCTGAGCCGAAGCCTGATACTTAACCATCTGAGCCACCCAAACCCAGCTGGGTTTGGCTAATATCTTGAAATTAGTATGAAAGGAGGGCCCAATGGAGAAATTTCTTAAGGAATTCATGCTATTTATAAGGCATCAGTGTGAATCATCTGCCATGATGGATACTGTTTGTGAGGAAAATAGCTTTGGTTCTCATCAAAAAGTCATTTATTAAATTCTGCTTCAGAAATGTGTACTGAATACCTAATATCAGCTAGGTATGATTGTAATAGTAAGGCCACATTGCATGAACCATAACCAGAAATGGTCCTTATGACAGTGTTGGTTACAATCTGTGTCTAAAGCTTATAATTCATCTGTATGCTGTAAAAGGAAAAAATAAACCATAAAATCTTCCCCTTCAGCATCTTAAATGGGTTCCTTACTACCCACACACAAGGGGCCCTTATCCTCTCATGTCAGGAAATTGTTTCAGGCATTGCCTCCCACCAAGCACTCAGAACGTCCCAGTCTTGTTGTTTCAAACATTATACTTTGATTGTTTCTCTCTTCCTTGCTCCTCTGATTGACTTTTTTTTTTTTTTTTAAACATACTCTTCTCTGTTTTCTGATTTGGTCTTCTCTTCAAATGCTACCTATGTTTGCTATTGTCTTCCACATTTTGACCTCATGAATAGCACATCCTTACACCTAACCAAGGCATCTGATGTACCACACAATGATTTAGATCCAGTGTCCTGAGCCTTTAGTTGACTGTTAGAGGAGACAGGAATAGGGCTTAGGGTCCCTGTCAAGACCTATCAAAAGTACTTATCTTTCCTTGGAAATTTATTAAGAAACCTTGACCAAGATGTACTGATTTTTGCAGGATCATAGAAGAATATTTTAGTTGTGGTAATTACTTCTCATGATGGTTTTAAGGAGATTGTTTTATCTCAGATCACTACTGCAGCAGGTATACCTCTAAATCAGTTATTTGCAAAAATATGGATTATCAGGATTATTTCTCATCTGCTTTTATCTCAGTTGAGTTTAAATAATTTTTTTGAAGAAGTTGAGTTTAAAGAATTTCCATGATCCTGTTTCATGGAAGAGGCCAATCTGAAAAGATGGTGTCAGATGCCCTATTGGTGGATGGTCCAAGAAGACAGGTCAAGGAAATAAGGCCGATTTTTGTTCCTCAACATGTCACTCTATATCTCACAATTGGAGTCAATTGTGATAAATTACTAAGGGTCTTAACATCCATAAGACCTCAATCGAGATCAAATTCAGAAGCACAGGGTGAAATAAGGGAAATTTTTATTCTGATTGTAAGTCTTTACTACCCTTTGTGGATCTGGACCAAAGTTGGTTCCAATTTTTATAATTAAGGATCAGATGAGGTGGCATATGAAACTTGAGTTCATAGTGTGTTGTATGGATTTGAAAAATCAAGCAGCCTTCTGTTAATACCCAGACCGAGTCACTTATTGCCCATGGCCTTGGGTGCATTGTTTAACTACTCATTACCTTAATTTGCATATATGTAAAATACTTACTGTGCAGTTCCCAAGGTGTTCTTCCCAGTTGACAAGAGCAGAGCCATTGGAGGCATTAGAATCTTCTGTCATTGGTGTTTTGGATATATTTCTTTAGTACCCTGAACCACAAAATAGAGGCAGCCTAAATCCTTTGTTAGCCCCTACTGTCAAAGTTGAGTTGCAATTAAGCCCACAAAATACACCTTTAATAACAAAAAGTGGAGTCAAAAGGATACCTCATTCCTGGTCAAAATATTATGTCAGCCAAGGGGGAGATGGGTGTTATACTTGCTTGGAAACTTTGTGGTTCAATGTTGGTGAATTATTTGGAATTTTTAAATCTCTTGTTGCCTGCTATAGTGACTTAGTACAAGGTTGATACAAAGCAGTTTTGTAGCAAGAAGCAATGCTTTGGTTACAGTCCTCTTTCCCCTAACTGTTGTTTTTTTAAAAACTTCTATGTGTGATAGTAATTTTTGAGATTTCATTGCAGAATATCGTATATTTTCAGGATCTTAAAATCAGTCTTACAATTCTGAATATTACTTAACAAAATCACATACTCAGGCCCATTTCAGTGAGAATGGAAGGTGTATAATGTAAAACTGATTACCGACACTTTAATTTCTTCCAGTATTCATACAAGTTTGCTAATTTTGGTTAGCCACTTACCCTTTAAAATTGTATATATAAGTGAAAGTTAGTTAGATGTTTTATAATATAAAAATAGATAAAATATATAACTAATATGGATTTTATTAATTATATGTATCTTTAGAATTCTTGCACAGACACTATTTATGTGGTATGTGAAGCCAGCTGAGCCTATATCAGAAAATGACCCCATTTACTAATAATCTCCTTTGCTCATACAAGGCAGCATGCTCATCACTTAGACCCATACAGAAATAGGTAAAAGGAATAGTAAGATTTATACAATTTCTTTAAAGTTTTTTGAAAAGAAAGGAAAAACTTTTTTTAACAGGGATACAGGTGCTCTTTTAAAAAAATTAAATTACTTTTTTTTTTTTAACAATCTCTACATCCATGTGGCTTGGACACATGACCCTGAGATCAAGAGTTGGGTACTCTATTGACTGAGATATCCAGGCACCCCAGGAAAACCTTAATGTGGGAAAGTTATTTTTGTGATCATCTGAAGTTTCTATCAGATAATAAATATAAATCTTATGACAAACTTATGCTCAAGGGAGTCCTTGAATTCACAGACAGGTTCAGCTAAATATAATGTAACATTTAGGGGGATAATGCTTTAAATACTGTCTTTTCTTACAGAAAAGATATGGGGAAGGTGTGAAACTGGACAGATAGTACTTCAAAAGGGGAATTAAGTGTTTTGGTATCTTGACAATGACATCTGTCATATAAAGTATTATGGAAAAACTGGAGAACTATTGGCACATGGACTTAAAGTAAATATTGGATTCTGCTATTTTTGAAAAAAATTTTTTTGCATGTAAAAAGAGCTCATTGTAGGTTTTATTCATGTAGAGGTTAATACTTCTTTGGAGAAATGACATAGTTAAAAAATATGTCTGACTGCTCATTATTATCAATCTATATTTGCTGATTAGTTTTTTAACTTAAAATTACATGTCAGCAATTCTTTAGTAGGGTGTTCTTTAACCTCCAAGTATTTGTAGTCTTTTCAAATATTTTCTTGTGGTTAACTTCAAGTTTCATAGCTTTGTGGTCTAGGATAAGCAATTGTAAAATTTGTATGGAACCAGAAAAGACCCTGAATAGCCAAAGTAACATTGACAAAGAAAACCAAAGCTGAAGGCATCACAATTCTGGACTTCAAGCTGTATTACTAAGCTGTAATCATCAAGACAGTATGGTACTAACAAAAACAGACACAGAGATCAATGGAACAGGGTAGAGAACCAGAAATGGACACACAACTATGTGGTCAGCTAATCTTCAACAAAGTAAGAAAGACTATCCAATGGAAAAAAGATAGTCTCTTCAGCAAATGGTGTTGGGAAAACTGGATAGCAGCATGCAGAAGAATGAACCTGGATCACTTTCTTACACCATACACAAAAATAAATTCAAAATGGATGAAAGATCTAAATGTGAGATAGGAAACCACCAAAATCCCAGAGGAGAAAACAGGCAGCAACCTCTTTGACCTCAGTCGCAGCAACTTCTTACTAGACATGTCTCTCTCTGGAGGCAAGGGAAACAAAAGCATAAATGAACTATTGGGACCACATGAAGATAAAAAGCTTCTGTACAGCAAAAGAAACAATCAATAAAACTAAAAGGCAACTGATGAAATGGGAGAAGATATTTGCAAATGACGTATTAGATAAAGGGTTAGTATCCAAAATCTATAAAGAACTGAGCAAACTCAACCCTCACAAAACAAATAATTCAGTGAAGAAATTGGCAAAAGACATGAACAGTCACTTTTCCAAAGAAGACATCTAGATGGCTAACAGACACATGAAAAGATGCTCAACACCACTCATCATCAGGGAAATACAAACCAAAACCACCCTGAGATACCACTTCACACATGTCAGAACAACTAAAATGGACAACTAGGATGCAGCAGATGTTGGCGAGGATGCAGAGAGAGGGAAACTTTTACACTGCTGGTGGGAATGCGAACTGGTATGGCCACTGTGGAAAACAGAATGGAGTTTAACTTTAAAAAGTTAAAAATAGAACTACCCTAGAACTCAGCAACTGCACTACTAGTATTTATCCAAAGGACACAAAAATGCTGATTCAGTGGGATATATGCATCCCAATGTTTATAGCAGTATTATCAACAATAGCCAAATTATGGAAACAGCCCAAATGTCCATTGACTGACAAATGAATAAAGAAGATGTGGTGTATATATACAAGGGAATACTACTTGGTGATCAAAAAGAATGAAATCTTGCCATTTGCAACAATGTGGATGGAACTGAAGTGTATTATGCTAAGCGAAATAAGTCAGTCAAAGATAAATATATGATTTCACTTATATGTGGAGTTTAATAAACAAAACAGATGAACATAGGGGAAGAGAAGGGAAAATAAAATAAGATAAAAACAGACAGGGAGGCAAACCATAAGAGAGTTTTAAATGCAGAGAACAAACAGGGCATTGGGTATTATATGTAAGTGATGAATCACTAAATTCTATTCCTGAAACCATTACTATACTATATGTTAACTAACTTGAATTTAAATTAAAAAAAAAGTAAATGTCAGCAGTATCAAAGTCATAAAAGTTATGTTGACAAAACACTGTGGAAAGGACGGTAGAGAAGGAAGGTAATCCTTTTTAGCAGTTTATCTTTAATACACGGTAATGTCAACACACTATACAAGGATGAAAAAGTTAACAAACTGAAGTGTATAGTTCTTGGAGTAAACATTCTGTTTTAGTACCAGTAATCCCATAGAGTAAAGTTTTAGTTTAGTGGTTTAACCACAGTGTTCCCATTAACATAGTGAGAATTGGGTTGTTCACTGCTCATGTACGTTGCCAAAGCATACCCTTTAGAACTCTGAAAATGAAAGGAAAAACAGAGTGTGTGCTGAACATACTGGCAGTGACAAGAGCTCTGGCCTTTCAGTTTTCATTGTATTGTCCTTTGCCTTTTTTGAAGACTGTGAAATATATTATCTATCCAAGGGGGAGAAGAAAATGTATATGTCTAGCATAAAGAATAATTATAAATTAGACATTCTTCTACTTATACCAGGTTAAAACAGAAAACATAGTAATTAGTACTGAAGTCTTCTGCTGTCCCTTCATAATTATATCGCTATCCCTCCTGAACCTCCCTGGGTATTGTGTGATTGAGCACCAACCTCCTTAACAGTTATATATATTTTAAATATCTTTTTCTTCTCTGTTGCTTGGTTTTCATTTCTAATGGTGAGCTCGAATTCTTAGTATAATTTATCAATCTTCTTATGAAATGTTGCATTGTTTGCTTCTTGTTTAAGAAACAAAAGGTTATAAAATAAAATATTCAGTATCATCTTTGGCAAATTTTATAACTTTTTTTTGTCAAGTATTTAATTTCAATTAGTTTATGTGTTACAGTGTAAAACAGGGATACAAATTCTTTTTTTTTTTTTTTTTTTTTTTTTTTTGCTATTTGGATAAACAATTGACCTTGTGTCATCTATTGATTAGATCACATTTTCTCATGATTTGTAATGTTTTCTTTGTCATAAATTCATTTTCCATATAAACACAGGTTTATTACTAGGCTATTTATTCTTCCTCTGCTCTATTAGTCTATGCCTGCACCAGTATCGTGCTGCCCTAATTTCCATGGGCTATGGTGAGTCTTGATTTCTGGTAGAGAGAATCTTCCAATCCCACCCCCAACCTTGTTCTTCAGGAGTATCTTGTCTTTTCTTGGCCCTCTTTCTTTCCTGTATATTCTGTAATCAACTTGATGAGTTTCTGTTAGGATTGTGGTGAAGTTATAGATCAATTTGGAGAGAATTATGATATATTTTATAATATTTAGTCTTCCTCCTTGATAATATGATAGATCTTCCTATTTAATCTTCTTTAATGTCTTAGTTTTCTCTATGGAAGGCTTAATATTCTTTTCTTTATCCTACATATTTAAAAATGTTTATTGCTATGTTATTTACTTATTTGTTTATTTATTTTTAATGTTTATTTATTTTTGAGGAAGGGAGAGAGAGAGGCAGAGAGACACAGAATCCGAAGCAGGCTCCTGGTTCTGAGCTGTCAGCATAGAGCCTAATGCGGGGCTTGAATCCTCACAAACTGTGAGATCATGACCTGAGCCAAAGTCGGACACTTAACCGAATGAGCACCTAGGTGCCCCATGTTTATCACTATTTTAAATTGCATGTTTGAAAAATTTACATTTTAACTAATTGTTGTGGGTATCTGGAAATATAATTTACTTCCCTGTATTGATTTTGACTCTAACATTTCTCTTATTAATTTACATTTTTACTTAAAAGATTTTTTCCCACATGGCATAGATACCTAAAAAGTAAATTTTAAGGGAAAGGAAATTAGAATTTATTAAATTTCTTCTACGTGCCCAATAGTCAACAGTTTATTTCACTTAATCCTCATAACTATTTTATTGCTTATTTCCTCAGCAAACATTTATTAAGTAATCCCCATGTGTTAAGATTTTTTTTTTAGATTTTCTATGTAAGAAATCATATAATCTACAACTACTAAAGGTTTTTGTTTCTTTCCAATCCTTTACCTTTTATTACTTTTTCTTGCTTTACCGTGCAAGGACCTTCAGTACAATGTAGAATAAGATTGATGAAAATAGGCATCCTAGAACCTGAGCTTTATAGAAGATGCTTTCAAAGTCTCATTGTTAGGTATGAGGTTTCTGTGGGTCTTTTGAAATGCCCTTTTTTGGGTGAAGAAAGTGCCTTCAATTCCCAGTTTGTTAAGGAGATTATTTTTCTTCTTTTCTTTAAATCACAAATGGATGTAGTAGTTTATCCATTTTTTTTGCCTCTGTCTAGATATAATTTTTTCACCTTAAATTGTCAATGTGTTGAATGACTTTAATTGATCTTCTCATGATAAAGCAATGTAGAATTCCTAGTAAATACCAACTTAGTCTTAATAAGTTATCCTATTTATATACACTGTGATTCGTTTTATAAAAATGTTTATTTTCAGGGTTTTTGTATCTATATTCACTCATTAAGTAAGATTGGCATATATTTTTCATTTCTAATAATACCCCTGTCAGATTTAGAAAGGTACAAATGAATCTTTTCCCATTGTATGGAATAGTTTTTGTAAGATTAGAATTGCTTAATGCTTGAATGGTAGAATTTTCTAGAAATTCATCCATCTATCTTTCTGTGTGTGCTGTGGCATGCACTTAATGGGACTATTTTGTTTGTTTGCTTGTTTGTTTGTTTATATGAAATTTATTGTCAAATTGGTTTCCATACAATACCCAGTCTCATCCCAACAGGTGCCCTCCTCAGTGCCCATGACCCACTTTTCCCTCCTTCCCACCCCCCATCAACCCTCAGTTTATTCTCAGTTTTTAAGAGTCTCTTATGGTTTGACTCCCTCCCTCTCTTTTTTTTTCTCCCCCCCCCCCCCCGCCATGATCTGTTATGTTTCTCAGGATCCACATAAGACTGAAAACATATGGTATCTATCTTTCTCTGTATGACTTATTTCACTTAGCATAACACTCTCCAGTTCCATCCGCGTTGCTACAAAAGGCCATATTTCATTCAGCACTCCTGTATCCCTTGGGCAGATTCCTAGCAGTGCTATTTCTGGGTCATAGGGTAGATCTATTTTTAATTTTTTGAGGAACCTTCACACTTTTCCAGAGCGGCTGCACCAATTTGCATTCCCACCAGCGGTGCAAGAGGGTTCCTGTTTCTTCACATCCTCTCCAGCATCTGTAGTCTCCTGATTTGTTCATTTTAGCCACTCTGACTGGCATGAGGTGATATCCGAGTGTGGTTCTGATTTGTATTTCCCTGATGAGGAGTGATGTTGAGCATCTTTTCATGTACCTGTTTGCCATCTGGATGTCTTCTTTAGAGAAGTGTCTATTCATGTTTCTGTCCATTTCTTCACTGGATTATTTGTTTTTTGGGGTGTCGAGTTTGGTGAGTTCTTTATAGATTTTGGATACTAGCCCTTTGTCTGATATGTCATTTGCAAATATCTTTTCCCATTCCATCGGTTGCCTTTTAGTTTTGTTGGTTGTTTCCTTTGCAGTGCAGAAGCTTTTTATCTTCATAAGGTCCCAGTAGTTCATTTTTGCTTTTAATTCCCTTGCCTTTGGGGATGTGTCCAGTAAGAAATTGCTACTGCTGAGGTCAGAGAGGTTTTTTCCTGCTTTCTCCTCTAGGGTTTGGATGGTTTCCTGATAATGGGACTATTTTAAACTACTGATTCAATTTCTTTAAAGCTTATAAGACTCTTTGTGTTCTTTTCTTTCTTTCTTTCTTTCTTTCTTTCTTTCTTTCTTTCTTTTTCTTTCTTTCTTTCTTTCTTCCTTTCTTATTAATGTAATTTATTGTCAAATTGGCGTACATACAACACCCAGTGACGCAGTGCTCATCCTAAGTGCCCTCACCCTCAATGCCTATCACCCATTTCCCCCCTCCCCATCCTCCCATCCACCTTCAGTTTGTTCTCTGTATTTAAGAGTCTCTTGTGGTTTGCCTCCCTCCCTCTCTGTTTGTAACTATTTTTCCCCCTTCCCTTCCCCCATGGTCTTCTGTTAAGTTTCTCAAGATCTACAGATGAGTGAAAACATATGATATCTGTCCTTCTCTGAGTGACTTATTTCACTTAGCATAATACCTTCAAGTTCCATCCACGTTGTTTCAAATGACATGATTTCATTCTTTCTCATTGTCAAGTAGTATTCTATATATAAACCACATAAATATATATTCTATATATAAACCACATCTTTACCCATTCATCAGTTGATGGACATTTAGTCTCTTTCCATAATTTGGTTATTGTTGAAAGTGCTGCTATAAACATTGGGGTACATGTGCCCCTATGCATTAGCACTTCTGTATGTTCTCTCTTTTTTTATTTTTTTAATTTTTTTTTTCAACGTTTATTATTTATTTTTGGGACAGAGAGAGACAGAGCATGAACGGGGGAGGGGCAGAGAGAGAGGGAGACACAGAATCAGAAACAGGCTCCAGGCTCTGAGCCATCAGCCCAGAGCCTGACGCGGGGCTCAAACTCACGGACCGCGAGATCGTGACCTGGCTGAAGTCGGACGCTTAACCGACTGCGCCACCCAGGCGCCCCATGTTCTCTCTTTTTTTAAAGAGATGGTTTTTATTAACCTTATTTATCTGTTTATTTCATCTAAGTTTTCAAATTTGTAGGCATAAAGTTGTTTATAACATTTTATTTGTTTAATCTCTATAGCAACTGTAGCTTCACCTGTTTTTATTCCTGATTTAAAAAATTTTAATGCCTTTCTCTTCCCCCCCTTGATTATTTTCTCTACATTTGTATATTTTATTCCTTTTTTTGACCTTTGTTGACTCTCTTCATTAGATGTTTATTTTCTTTTTCGTTCACTTCTCTTATTTTTATTATTTTCTCTCATTTTCTTGAGTTTAGTTTGCTGTTCTTTTTTTCTAATTCCTTGTGTTGGGACATTCTCTTCATTAAGTTGAACTTTTCATTCTTTTCTAATGTGAACGTTTATGACTAAAACTTTAGGAACCTCTATAACTGTGTCCTACAGGTTTGGTACATAATATTTATATCATTATATTGTTATTTAA
Source organism: Prionailurus viverrinus (assembly GCF_022837055.1). NCBI lineage: Eukaryota > Metazoa > Chordata > Mammalia > Carnivora > Felidae > Prionailurus > Prionailurus viverrinus. The sequence goes on from NC_062568.1 coordinate 50,906,771, forward strand.
ATATTTTATAAAAAGTTTATAATATCCATTTTGATTTTTTAATAATTTTTTTTTTTTACATTTATTCAATTTTTTTTTGAGAGAGAGAGAGAGAGACAGAGCACGAGTGGGGAAGGGGTGGAGAGAGAAGGAGACACAATCCAAAGCAGGCTCCAGGCTCTGAACTGACAGCAGGGAGCCTGATGCGGGGCTTGAACTCACCAACTGTCAGACGTTGGATGCTTAACCGACTGAGCCACCCAGGCACCCCTCCATTTTGATTTTTTTTGGTTGATAAGTTGTTCAGAAATGTATTTTAAATTTTCAAATATTATGTTTCTCTATGTTATTTTTTCTAACTAAAGTGCATTGTGGTTAAGTGATATGTTCTGCATGATACCAGGGATTAGACATGGTGATTTCAAATTGATTGGCTTGATGACCTAGCTTTTTGTCAGTTTTCCTGAATGCTTGATGTCAACTTCACCAATAGTATGACGTGTCCTGTGGTTGGATGTAGTGTGTAGCCAGATGTATCAGTTGTGCTTGTATATGAACATGTTGGTGGCTGAGTTTTGGTGGGGGAACATGCTTACAAGATATTCTTTCTTTTTAAGTCAACAGAGGGACTGGGACACTATGAAGCTTTAAAGTTGGACTTTCCATTAATATCAGAAGTTTATTATTGCTCTGTCCAAAGGAGTATGTGGGAGTCTTATAGATTTGAGCAACCCAGGGTTTTTGTAGTTTCTGCTTCTGTTGTTCCACCCTATGTATATCCTAAACCGGCAAAGAACTATAGTTGGTTAAATTGATTGCTTGTTTTATTAAAACATCACAGAAGTGAGTTGAGAGTTATAGAATGGTTCCTGACCCTGTTGCTTCTATAAGAGTGATTGCTAACTGATTATGTCCAATCTTTTAACCTGGCCAAACCCAGGCCTTAAAAATATGATGAATAGTGTAAATGCTTGACTCTGCCAAGGGCTTGATCTAGTTTGTAAAAAGGCCATTGCAGTGTTCTGCCAGCTGGCCAAGGAGATATCTGGAACAAGGCACAACACCAGTTTCTGGAGGGACTAACTAACCCTATCCAAGGTGGAATAGCTTGGACAAGACTGCCAAAAATCCAGTGTGTCTGTCTAGAAGGCTCCTTCTTATAAGCATTTCTTAGAAAGCATGTTGGTGCTTTATCCAGGAAAAGATACCCTGAGTGCTGAGCCCACGACCATGTCTATTCAGACTATGAATGATTTGTGCTGATGGAGACAGACCCCTGAAAGACCGAAGCACATATTGACACCTTCAGCTTAATATGTGGCTCTTTGTCTCATATTGGAGGGCTGGAGATTCATGCCCCACTGTTTTGTGGAGCACATGGCCATAGAACTTCTGGAGGGGGTCCAAGTACTCTCAGCAATGCTGTTTATTTGTAGCCAAGCTACAATGAGCACCAGCGAAATAGAGAGCCTGGCCTAGGGATGGGGAAAAAAGGGTTTCAGGGGCACAGTGGCTTACAGAAGGAATGGAATGTATATGGAACCAACCAGCCCCTGAGATCCACCTGGAAGTCATTGGGAAATAGTGACATGCTGCTTCTAAGTCCTCTTCCCAGTGGATGATGCCTCATCTTTTCTAATCTAGACTTTCAAAGTTGAACACACTCCTGTGGGTGGAAGATTTATTCTTATAATTTTCTTTCAAACTTAACATCTACTAGTTTAATAGTTTGAGAATTTTGTTTTGTGAACCAATATCAGGCTAATAACTTTTTGGTTTCTAATATTTATCCTTTTGGAAAATCAAGATGTTTTTTAGCATTATATATATAATGTATATTATATATGTAAATTATATATATATATATATAACATAATTTCAGCATTATATGTACTATATATAATATATATTATATTTTATATATCCTGTGCCACAAAGATGTTGCAGTGTTTAACAAGTAAATATGGAGACGGTCAGAGTCTAAAAGAGTTGAAGACTCCATCTATATCAGAACATTGCCCAACTACAATATCTTGGTGATTCTTTTGTTCTTAGTTCTCTGGGATTTTCAGAAAATATCAAATCCCTTTGGCATTCTGTGTAGCAGTTCAATTGGGCTGAATTTTTATGGTTACAGATTTTATAGGGAGGATGATAATGGCTTAAAAAAATAACGGCACGAGGTAGACTAGTACTATAACTTGCTAAAAGTGAAGACTGCTATACTATTTTTCACATATTTATATTATTTATGAGAATTGACCCCTTTCCATTTTGATAGCTGTCATTTGATGTATCTTGCCTATCTATTTTACTAGCAATCAGTTAGTATGATGATTTCTATCTTTTTGGAAGGCACTTTTGAAGCTACAGTGCTGTCCTTGATGGTAATCCCATCACCCCGAGGTAACTGCTAAGTAGTACTGGTTTTATAAACTTTTTTTCTTCATGTCGTCTTCTCATGTTGTAATAAAAGCACTCATGTGTAATAATAATCTATAACACTTTTTTAGTGGTAGCGTGGATGCACCTTAATATAATAAAGTTCTTATTGAATATTTAGATACTTTTTAATTTTTCCTTATCATAAATTTCTAGAAATGAAATTACTCTATTGAAAAGTATGAACATTGTAAAGGTTTTTGTTATTTATTTCCAAATTGTCCCCCATGTATATTACACTACTTTGTATTCTCACCAGCAATGATAAAAGTAGACTTTTCATGAAAACTTTCAGTAAAGTACCTTGTATTTTGACATCTTAAATTTTTAATCTTTGCCAATTTTATAGAAAAAATTATAACTGTTGTTGTAATTTGACAGTTTTCACATATTTATAGCCCATCAAGAATTTTTCTTCTGTTAATTTCTTATTCCTACCTATTGCTTTTTTTCTCATTGATTTGCCAGAATTCTGTGTGTGAAGAATTTAACACTTTGTCAACCATCTACGTTTAAAAATATTTTTCCAACTTTATTCTACTTTTAATTCTGTTTGTATTATTTTTCAGGTACTGAAATTTAAAATTTCTATTAATCAAATTATCCATCTTTTCTTTTGTGCTTCCTTCTTTTGTACTTATGCATTGGAAGACTTTCTCTTCCTGAGATCAGACAAATGTTCAGTTATATTTCTTCTACTCTTTTATTATTTTATTTTTGATATTTAAATTTTTAAATAATATAAATGTTTTAATATGATTTTCAAGTAAAGTAAATGATGATTTAGTTTTTTTTGTCATGTCATTGTTCATTCTGACTGAAAGCTTTTGACCATTTGCCCTTTGATAAGAATTATAACTGAAATAGAATAAATGAAAGCAATTGAATTGATCTTACTTTTTTAAAAAATTTTTTCTTTTAATGTTTTATTTATTTTTGAGACAGAGAGAGACAGAGGATGAGCAGGGGAGGGGCAGAGAGAGAGGGAGACACAGAATCCGACCAGGTTCTGAGCTGTCAGCACAGAGCTTGACGCAGGGCTCAAACTCACAAACTGCGAGACCGTGACCTGGGCGGAAGTCGGATGCTTAACCAACTGAGCCACCCAGGGCCGCCCCCCCCACCTTTTTTTTTTAATTTTTAAAAATGTTTTATTTATTTTTGAGGGAATTGATCTTACTTTTATTGCTTCCTTTGGTTAACGGTTTGGGGGAAAAGGCTGGTATCTGAACATAAGGCCATTAACTTTTCTGAGTGCAAACTTAAGATTCACTTGAGGCTCAGTTGGTTTAGCGTCCGACTTTGGCTCAGGTTATGATCTCACAGTTCGTGGGTTCGGGTCCTGTGTCAGGCTCTGTGCTGACAGCTCAGAGCGTGGAGCCTGCTTCGGTCCTGTGTCTCCTTCTCTCTCTGCCCCTCCCCTGCTTACACTCTGTCACTCTCTCTCAAAAATAAATAAATATTAAAAAAAAGATTCACTTGATAATATGTAGAATATGTGCATTCTCATAATATTGACTAGGATAATTAATACTCAATTTTTTTCTCCTAGAATTTCACATTAACATAAGAAATGTGTCTTGGATGGATTTGAGTAAATCTGTCCTACTTTTGCAATTCACCAGAAGATGAGTATATTTAACTTCTTATTCAGAAATTAATTTTGACTTATGACTTAAGAATTTAGTTTTTTCAAAACATTTAACTAATTGAATAGCCTATACTTTTCCAATTGATTTTCCAATTGATTTGAAATGCTACTCTTATTAACTAAATGCATTTATTCACACACACATATACACATTTTCTATTCTCTTTCCTAAATTTTCTGTTTTTAGAACACTATCTTACTATTTTAATTATGATAGCTTTGAGGTATATTTTAATATCAGGTAGTCACTGTATTTTTATCATCATGTTCTCACAAGAAAGAATGATTTAAATATTTTAAAAAACACTCATTTTAAAATGTCTTTTAAAATGTTTAAAAATTTTTAGAACTTTTTAAAGCAAATTTTACAATTACTTTTTAACATTAAACTTTTGTCAAAGAAACAGTAATTTCCACATATTAATGATAAAACTTAAATAAAATATGCAATTAATATATATTTGCTATGCTACTAGAGATTACAGTATTTGCTATAAATATGGGAAAGGTTGGGACCTGACTGATATAGCTGCTAACAAATGAGTTACATTCTGGGGCCACTTTTCAGGCTGTCTCAATTGGCCACGGCTTGAAGAGTGCAGGAGGGTTTCTGTTGGAAGTAGTCTTTGTTCGTTTTCAACAAATGGTGAAACCAGGTCTCCTACTGTATCACTGTTACATTTGTACTCCTGACCCAGACCTGGATTTTTATACCTCACCGTCTTGACCTTGGCTTTCCCTGTATTCCTGGTTCCTGTGTGGTGTCTGAACCACAACTCTATGCTGACCATCCCTTCTTCATATTTACATACTTCTTGACCCTCCTGGTTCTACCTTATAGCCTCGCCTCCCTGATTCACTGCAGTTCTTAGATGTCCACTCTGTGATAGGAAGGAAGGTGTCCCTGGCTAAACCACTCTTTCCATAGCTTGCTCTTCATGTACTGGTCTTTTCTCAGACATTTTAATTACACACAATAAAGCTTATAGACCATGGAGTTGCATTTTAATTCCACTTACAATGTATCTGCACATTCACAATATATTTGTAATAGGGATATTAAAGAAGTTTAAGAATTCATCGTTTTCTTTTGTACCACATTACCTGCAGTTTTGGTTTCAACTGTGCTGTAGCTCTTCCATTTTCCTGTGTCATTTGTCTTGAGATATATTTGTATTTATTGTAAGAAAGATAAGCAAAAATAGCCATGATGACTACAATAAGGGCCAAAGAAAAGTGCCAACTAAGAAGGGAAGAACAAAGAAATAACACCAGCAAACCAAGTTTAGTTTAGTAACATAACTAAAGTGGATAACCTCCTGGGCACCTGGCTGAGTCAGCCAGAAGAGCATGTGACTTTTGGTCTCAGGGTCATGAGTTCGAGCCCCACGTTGGGTGTGGAGATTACTAAAAAATAAATAAATAAACTTTAAAATGGATAACCTCCCAAGCAACTTGGTAATAACAATGACATTGAATAATAGTAGTTCAAATGATAATAACAGTGGTTTTGAAACCTCATATTAAATTCTTTATGGCATCTGTTAACTACTAATTAAGTTTGGACAATTCAAATGAAAGTGTGCCCATTAAACATTTCCCAAAGAGAGCTGACCTGTATGAATTTACAAACTGCTTCACTACCCACCATACCACTTAAGGTCCATAAAAGAATAAAACCTCAAAAACATACATATTTTTTGTAGTATTTTGTATTATTCAAAACTCTAAGAGACATTTTGTGAAAGAATTCAGAGACAAGATTGTTGTTTACTGTAGAGTAATGACATTCTGTGAGTACATATTAAGAACTACAGTGAAAATTTTGTACTTTTCTCAGCAAGCATTGAATTAGGGCCAAAGCATTAGCTCTCAGTTACCATGGCTTTGTTTTTATGCAATATAATCTCAAACCTTGCATCAATTCAGAACAATTATCATTCTTGGTATGGAGAAAAGCAGAATAGTACATTTGAAATCTTTAGAGACAAATCAAAATTTTCAAGAGCTTAGCCTTTAAAGAATTTTCTGGAAAATAAGTGGTGTTGATGATGTCACAAATGTAAGAAGATGCTTTTATGGATTAGAATTAAATGAGTGTTACTAATCGATGTACCAATAAAAGCAATTTTTTAAAGCCTCAGACAGTTTGGCAGTCTATCAGTTTGAGTTTCTATGGATTTTTCCTTTTATACTTTGTATCTCCATTAGCTTCTCTACATTGTAACTCCATAAGGCATTTTTAAAAGATGTAGATGAATTGTGGGACTTAACTTTGCAAAAGTGAGATAGTAGGGTGCTGGAGAAAGTGTATTTCAGGACAAATATACTTGTCCTGAAAACTCTAATAAATCTAATATGTTGATGGTTACAGTATATTCCCCTCAGACCCCTGGAGGCCTTGGATCTATTAAAGGACATCTAATTTAGTGGTTCTTAACCCTGACTTACAATGTCATATCTTCTGTCCAGCCATATGATTTCTCTCACCCATATGATTTCATTGGTCAGAATGGGGCTAGGGCATCAGCCCTAAAGCTCCCAAGTGATTCCAATGTTAGCAATGTTCTATTCCTATGAATACATAATAGTGTCTGTAGAAGAAAGAAATGCCATATATACACACATATCTTGTATCACCTTTCCTCTATAATTTATGTACACAATAAGTCAGATAAAATTTTATTAAACATTTCATGGAATTAATAGGGGCTTTTTGCATTTACATGTTTCCTCATATGTATGTTATGAAAACAAGATTACCATCATGTGGAGAGTTTGATCATTTTGGCTATGAAGAACCTAAGGTAGGATTGAGATTGTGGTTAAAACAATCACCTTTATAGGTTAAATGGTGGTCAAGACCAGTTCTTGAATTAATCGTGAGCCCTGGAAAATTTTATTATGAAGTTTTGGGGAGAGAAGCCTTAAATACAGAGCGGATAAAAGAGATCTTATGTAACCCATCCTTGTCATGAATCTAAGACCTGGATATTCTTAGCTCTGGGTCCTGCCTTGAAGAGCCTTGAGTGACTTCTCTGAGAAAATTTAAGGAAGGGATGGACTCCCTTTTCCTTTGAGGCTCCTTATGGGTCTCTAAATTAGGTGTCTTTGGGACTGGCTGGGATTCTTGAGTGCAGTGAACATAGCATAGCTCTTTTTCTCAAGGACCTGAAAACTCAGACTACAGAAATTCATTCCTTCTACAGCCTTAGTGGGTCTTGTAGGTAGGACACATTTTCTGGGTGTGCTATGTGGCATCATATTCAACTGAGGAACTTTGCAGAATAGGCTCCAACTGTAAGGATCCCGAGTTAGAAATGTATCAAATTACTGTTCTCTATGTAGCGAGCACAGTTCACTTCCATTGCTAAAATGTAAAAATTGCTTTTGACCTTAAGATTTTGTCTCTTTAAATATTAAAAATCATAGCTGACTGTCACATGCAAAAAATAAGTCTGCACAAAAAGGCACTGAGGAGATCCCTGTGTTTCTTTTTATAAGAGCATTTATACTTCAAATATTTGAAATAGAAAAGATATTATGACATAAAAATACTTGAAGCGAGAAAAGTCTACCACAATCATAAGAAACTCATTCCAGATTTTAACAGCCTTATTAAAGAAGCCCTTACTTTAATTTATTAGAAATATCTCCTGTTGTAGATCATTTCTTGTTCTTTTGTCCTAAGGGAGATGAGTAAAAATTGGACATCATTCTCCATGTGATATTTCATTATAGACCTAGAGGCATTTGTTAGTTTCCTATTCAAGTTGCCATTTTCAGTGATAAATAGACCCAATGTTTCTCTTATTGGTTTTGTTTCCTCCTTCCTTAGACTTCTGTGAAGATTTTTTAGTGAGTGTGGTGAACTTCTGAAGACTTCAGGTTAAAAGTAATTGATCAGAGTTTCTCATTCTTACCTAAAAAGTCTCTATTTTCCATGCCAAGTACTTTTTCTGAAAAAAAAAAAAATATATATATATATATATATATATATATGTATAATTATATCTCTCACACTTCTTTGGGGGAGATACCACCATGTGGGTGGCCCATAGTCAACTAAACCTCAAAATGTATACAGAACGTATACAGGGGAACTCATATTCCCACCTCCGAATCCTTCCCTCCCTATGTTTCTCACTCCATGAATCACTGCACCACTCACCCAGATATCTGGATCTGATATATGGAGTCATTTTTCACTCCTCTAGTTTTAACAACCTGTCATCAAATTAATCAGTTAGTCCTGTTGATTGTACTTCCTCAATATCTTTCAACTCAGTCCATTCCCATCACCCTCACCATCACTAACCACCATCTCAGTCCAGAGATGGTTTATCTCTCACCTGGATCTCTTGTTTTCAATCCATTTTTTTTTTTTTTACATGTAAGCCAGGGTGGTATTTCTAAAGTGAAGAATCATTTAGATTACTTCCACCCACCTTCTTTTTTTTTTTTTTTTTTTTTTTTTTTTTAATTTTTTTTTTCAAAGTTTTTTTTTTTTAATTTATTTTTTGGGACAGAGAGAGACAGAGCATGAATGGGGGAGGGGCAGAGAGAGAGGGAGACACAGAATCGGAAACAGGCTCCAGGCTCCGAGCCATCAGCCCAGAGCCTGACGCGGGGCTCGAACTCACGGAGTGCGAGATCGTGACCTGGCTGAAGTCGGACGCTTAACCGACTGCGCCACCCAGGCGCCCCCCACCCACCTTCTTTTTAAAAAAAATCTTTTTTAATATTTATTTATTCTTGAGAGAGAGAGATGGACTGTGATCACGGGAGGATCAGAGAGAGAGAGGGAGATACAGAATCTGAAGCAGGCTTCAGGCTCCCAGCTGTCAGCACCTAGCCCGATGTAGGGCTTGAGATGTGGGGCTTGAGACGTGGGGCTTGAACTCACCAGCCGTGAGATCATGACCTGAGCCGAAGTTAGATGCTTAAACCACTGAGCCACCCAGGCATCCCTACTTCCACCCACCTTAAAACCTTCTAGTGCTCTCCCCTTCCTGCGATAAATTTATAATTCTAAACTTGGTCATTAGGCACCCCTTCGTTAACCTCCAACTGGTCTTTCCTGTCCCATCTCTTCCCTTGAGAGCTATCTTCAACTTCTTTTAGTTACTCAAACTTTCCAGCTTTCTACTGCCTTTGGGTTTTGGATACAATTTTCTCTTCCTGAGACATTGATACTTTGGGTGTCAGCTTAAACATTTCACTTTCTTTGGGATATTTTTCTGACCTTACATTGGATGTGGCCTCCAGCTATGCGTTCCACAGTGACCTATGTTTTTCCTACTACTACACTTATTTGTGATCATTGCTTGGCAAGTGAAATTTATTTTTTGCTCTCTTCTGTTTTTAAACTTTTCTTCCCTGTAAAATAGCAGAGTAAGATGTTTCTTTATATAATTATTTCCATAGTTTTCTTCATCTCCTACAATTAACTTATACCTCAGTTTTAAGCTCAACTTTCTTCATTTTTTAAAAATTGGATAATTAATCTAGAGTTTAGTGTACATTAGGAAAGTGTGCCATTATATCAGCTCTTCTGACCTCCCATTACGTGGATTATATCAAGTTTTTGAGTTAGTTTGTGAGAATTATCCCATAAGTACTGTAATGAAGACTTGGACAAAGCATATTTTAAGATGAATTATTTAAAAAAAACACTAAAACTTAATGAAATAAATCTTTCTTTGAAGCTTTTACATTGGAAAATTAACATTTACCACATGTATGAACATAATTATTTTTTCTCCTCGAGTTATAAGTTTATCAGATGAGTGCAGAGAGTTGCAGAGATAGTGGGAGGGTTTATAACACTTTTGTGCCCCAGGTCATGCTGAAGCATCCCTTTGTCTATTGTTCTCATGTGACTTTGGATAGTTTGATAATAAACACCCCTCAGTCTTAGGGGTTGGACTTTGGTGAAGAAATGCAAACTACCCCAAAAATAAGAGCAGATGGGCCATGTCTACTCCAGAGTGGATTTTCAAGTCCAATCAAACAGGGTCCACCCCACTGATATGTAACCACTAGAATATGTGTCACTCTCCCTATTCCTTCCCATCTTAAGGCTCTCCCTATCAATGAATTTTATGGATCTCACTACTGACTAATCTCTTCATCATTTAGGACAGTTGTTGTCATATGAGAATCACCTATGAGCATTTAAGAAATACCAATGCCTAATATGAATTGATTCTATTTGAGGTGGAACCTTGAAAACCTCATTTATTAATCTTCTTGACTTTCTTTATTCGTAGACTTTCACCTTCATCTGAATCTCTTCCATGTCAGTAAATGGCACTTCCATCCACAGTTTCTCAAATTATTTTTTCAATTTTTGTATTTACATTGTAGTTACCATGTAATGTAGTATTAGTTTGAGGAGTAGAATTTAACAATTCATCACTTCACATATAATACCCAGTGGTCATCACAAGTGCCATCTTTTTTTTTTTTTTATTTTTAACATCTTTACCTTGGTATTTATTGAAAAAGTTTTTTGCAAAATTCACAGTCCAAATTATTTTCTTTCTTTTTTTTAATTTACACCCAAATTAGTTAGCATATAGTGCAACAATGATTTCACCAGTGGATTCCTTAATGCCCCTTACCCATTTAGCCCATTCCTCCTCCAACAACCCCTCCAGTAACCCTCTGTTCTCCATATTTAAGAGTCTTTTATGTTTTGTCCCCCTCCCTGTTTTTATATTATTTTTGCTTCCCTTCCCTTATGTTCATCTGTTTTGTCTCTTAAAATCCTCATATGAGTGAAGTCATATGATTTTTGTCTTTCTCTGACTAATTTTGCTTAGCATAATTCCCTCTAGTTCCATCCATGTAGTTCCAAATGGCAAGATTTCATTCTTTTTGATTGCTGAGTAATACTCCATTTTGTGTGTGTGTGTGTGTGTGTGTGTGTGTGTGTGTGTGTGTGTGTATGTGTATATCACATCTTCTTTATCCATTTGTCCATTGATGGACATTTGGGCTCTTTCCATGCTTTAGCTATTGTTTATAGCTGGGTTGTAGGGTAGTTCTATTTTTAGTTTTTTGAGGAACCTCCATACTGTTTTCCAGAGTGGCTGCAACAGTTTGCATTCCCACCGGCAGTGCAAAAGAGATTCTCTTTCTCTGGGTCTTTGCCAACATCTGTTGTCGCCTGAGTTGTTAATGTTAGCCATTCTGACAGGTGTGAGGGGGTATCTCATTGTGGTTTTGATTTGTATTTCCCTGATGATGAGTGAAGTTGAGCATTTTTTCATGTGTCGGTTGGCCATCTGGATGTCTTCTTTGGAGAAGTGTCTATTCATGTCTTTTGCCCATTTCTTCACTGGATGATTTGGTTTTTGGGTGTTGAGTTTGCTCAGTTCTTTATAGATTTTGGATAGTAACCCTTTGTCTGATCTGTTGTTCGCAAATATCTTCTCCCATTCTGTCGGCTGCCTTTTAGTTTTGCTGATTGTTTCCTTCTCTGTGCAGAAGCTTTTTATTTTGATGAAGTCCCAATAGTTCATCTTTGCTTTTGTTTCCCTTGCCTCTGGAGATGGTGTTGAGTAAGAAGTTGCTGCGGCCAAGGTCAAGGAGGTTTTTGCCTGCTTTCTTCTCAAGGACTTTGATGGCTTCCTGTCTTACATTGAGGTCTTTCATCCATTTTGAGTTTATTTTTGTGTATGGTGTAAGAAAGTGGTCCAGGTTCATTCTTCTGCATGTCGCTGTCCAGTTTTCCCAGCACCACTTGCTGAAGAGACTGTCTTTATTCCATTGGATATTCTTTCCTGCTTTGTCAAAGGTTATTGGCCATACGTTTGTGGGTCCATTTTTTGGTTCTCTGTTATGTTCCATTGATCTGAGTGTCTGCTTTTGTGCCAACAAGTGCCTCCTTAATACCCACCAGCCATCTAGCCCATCCCCTGCCCATGTCCCCCTCCAGCAACCCTCAGTTCTCTATAGTTAAGAGGCTCTTTTATGGTTTGCCTCTCTCTTTTTTCCCCCAATGTTCATTTGTTTCATTTCTTTATTTTTAAATACTTTTTTATTTATTTATTTATTTTGATAGAGAGAGAGAGAGAGAGAGAGAGAGAGAGAGAGAGAGAGAGAGAAGGGCAGAGTGAGAGGGAGAGAGAATTCCAAGTAGGCTCTGTGCTGATCTTAAAGTGGGATTCAATCTCACAAACTATGAGATCATGACCTAAGCCAAAGTCAAGAGTTGGATGCCTTTTTTTTTTTTTTTTTTTTTGGCTTTTATTTTTTTTATTTTTTTTTTTTTATGAAATTTATTGACAAATTGGTTTCCATACAACACCCAGTGCTCATCCCAAAAGGTGCCCTCCTCAATACCCATCACCCACCCTCTCCTCCCTCCCACCCCCCATCAACCCTCAGTTTGTTCTCAGTTTTTAAGTCTCTTATGCTTTGGCTCTCTCCCATTCTAACCTCTTTTTTTTTTTTTTCCTTCCCCTCCCCCATGGGTTCCTGTGAAGTTTCTCAGGATCCACATAAGAGTGAAACCATATGGTATCTGTCTTTCTCTGTATGGCTTATTTCACTTAGCATCACACTCTCCAGTTCCATCCACGTTGCTACGAAAGGCCATATTTCATTTTTTCTCATTGCCACGTAATATTCCATTGTGTATATAAACCACAATTTCTTTATCCATTCATCAGTTGATGGACATTTAGGCTCTTTCCATAATTTGGCTATTGTTGAGAGTGCTGCTATGAACATTGGGGTACACGTGGCCCTATGCATCAGTGCTCCTGTATCCCTTGGATAAATTCCTAGCAGTGCTATTGCTGGGTCATAGGGTAGGTCTATTTTTAATTTTCTGAGGAACCTCCACACTGCTTTCCAGAGCGGCTGCACCAATTTGCATTCCCACCAACAGTGCAAGAGGGTTCCCGTTTCTCCACATCCTCTCCAGCATCTATAGTCTCCTGCTTTGTTCATTTTGGCCACTCTGACTGGCGTGAGGTGATACCTGAGTGTGGTTTTGATTTGTATTTCCCTGATAAGGAGCGACGCTGAACATCTTTTCATGTGCCTGTTGGCCATCCGGATGTCTTCTTTAGAGAAGTGTCTATTCATGTTTTCTGCCCATGTCTTCACTGGGTTATTTGTTTTTCGGGTGTGGAGTTTGGTGAGCTCTTTATAGATTTTGGATACTAGCCCTTTGTCCGATATGTCATTTGCGAATATCTTTTCCCATTCCGTTGGTTGCCTTTTAGTTTTGTTGGTTGTTTCCTTGGCTGTGCAGAAGCTTTTTATCTTCATAAGGTCCCAGTAATTCACTTTTGCTTTTAATTCCCTTGCCTTTGGGGATGTGTCGAGTAAGAGATTGCTACGGCTGAGGTCAGAGAGGTCTTTTCCTGCTTTCTCCTCTAAGGTTTTGATGGTTTCCTGTCTCACATTTAGGTCCTTTATCCATTTTGAGTTTATTTTTGTGAATGGTGTGAGAAAGTGGTCTAGTTTCAACCTTCTGCATGTTGCTGTCCAGTTCTCCCAGCACCATTTGTTGAAGAGGCTGTCTTTTTTCCATTGGATGTTCTTTCCTGCTTTGTCAAAGATGAGTTGGCCATACGTTTGTGGGTCTAGTTCTGGGGTTTCTATTCTATTCCATTGGTCTATGTGTCTGTTTTGGTGCCAATACCATGCTGTCTTGATGATGACAGCTTTGTAGTAGAGGCTAAAGTCTGGGATTGTGATGCCTCCTGCTTTGGTCTTCTTCTTCAAAATTCCTTTGGCTATTCGGGGCCTTTTGTGGTTCCATATGAATTTTAGGATTGCTTGTTCTAGTTTCGAGAAGAATGCTGGTGCAATTTTGATTGGGATTGCATTGAATGTGTAGATAGCTTTGGGTAGTATTGACATTTTGACAATATTTATTCTTCCAATCCATGAGCAGGGAATGTCTTTCCATTTCTTTAAATCTTCTTCAATTTCCTTCATAAGCTTTCTATAATTTTCAGCATACAGATCCTTTACATCTTTGGTTAGATTTATTCCTAGGTATTTTATGCTTCTTGGTGCAATTGTGAATGGGATCAGTTTCTTTATTTGTCTTTCTGTTGCTTCATTGTTAGTGTATAAGAATGCAACTGATTTCTGTACATTGATTTTGTATCCTGCAACTTTGCTGAATTCCTGTATCAGTTCTAGCAGACTTTTGGTGGAGTCTATCGGATTTTCCATGTATAATATCATGTCATCTGCAAAAAGCGAAAGCTTGACTTCATCTTTGCCAATTTTGACGCCTTTGATTTCCTTTTGTTGTCTGATTGCTGATGCTAGAACTTCCAGCACTATGTTAAACAGCAGCGGTGAGAGTGGGCATCCTTGTCGTGTTCCTGATCTCAGGGAAAAAGCTCTCAGTTTTTCCCCGTTGAGGATGATGTTAGCTGTGGGCTTTTCATAAATGGCTTTTATGATCTTTAAGTATGTTCCTTCTATCCCGACTTTCTCAAGGGTTTTTATTAAGAAAGGGTGCTGGATTTTGTCGAAGGCCTTTTCTGCATCGATTGACAGGATCATATGGTTCTTCTCTTTTTTTTTGTTAATGTGATGTATCACGTTGATTGATTTGCGAATGTTGAACCAGCCCTGCATCCCAGGAATGAATCCCACTTGATCATGGTGAATAATTCTTTTTATATGCCGTTGAATTCGATTTGCTAGTACCTTATTGAGAATTTTTGCATCCATATTCATCAGGGATATTGGCCTGTAGTTCTCTTTTTTTACTGGGTCTCTGTCTGGTTTAGGAATCAAAGTAATACTGGCTTCATAGAATGAGTCTGGAAGCTTTCCTTCCCTTTCTATTTCTTGGAATAGCTTGAGAAGGATAGGTATTATCTCTGCTTTAAACGTCTGGTAGAACTCCCCTGGGAAGCCATCTGGTCCTGGACTCTTATTTGTTGGGAGATTTTTGATAACCGATTCAATTTCTTCGCTGGTTATGGGTCTGTTCAAGCTTTCTATTTCCTCCTGATTGAGTTTTGGAAGAGTGTGGTTGTTCAGGAATTTGTCCATTTCTTCCAGGTTGTCCAGTTTGTTGGCCTATAATTTTTCATAGTATTCCCTGATAATTGTTTGTATCTCTGAGGGATTGGTTGTAATCATTCCATTTTCATTCATGATTTTATCTATTTGGGTCATCTCCCTTTTCTTTTTGAGAAGCCTGGCTAGAGGTTTGTCAATTTTGTTTATTTTTTCAAAAAACCAACTCTTGGTTTCGTTGATCTGCTCTACAGTTTTTTTAGTTTCTATATTGTTTATTTCTGCCCTGATCTTTATTATTTCTCTTCTTCTGCTGGGCTTAGGCTGCCTTTGCTGTTCTGCTTCTAGTTCCTTTAGGTGTGCTGTTAGATTTTGTATTTGGGATTTTTCTTGTTTCTTGAGATAGGCCTGGATTGCAATGTATTTTCCTCTCAGGACTGCCTTTGCTGCGTCCCAAAGCGTTTGGATTGTTGTATTTTCATTTTCATTTGTTTCCATATATTTTTTAATTTCTTCTCTAATTGCCTGGTTGACCCACTCATTCGTTAGTAGGGTGTTCTTTAACCTCCATGTTTTTGGAGGTTTTCCAGACTTTTTTCTGTGGTTGATTTCAAGCTTCATAGCATTGTGGTCTGAAAGTAAGCATGGTATAATTTCAATTCTTGTAAACTTATGAAGGGCTGTTTTGTGACCCAGTATATGATCTATCTTGGAGAATGTTCCATGTGCACTCGAGAAGAAAGTATATTCTGTTGCTTTGGGATGCAGAGTTCTAAATATATCTGTCAAGTCCATCTGATCCAATGTCTCATTCAGGGCCCTTGTTTCTTTATTGACCGTGTGTCTAGATGATCTATCCATTTCTGTAAGTGGTGTATTAAAGTCCCCTGCAATTACCACATTCTTATCAATAAGGTTGCTTATGTTTATGAGTAATTGTTTTATATATTTGGGGGCTCCGGTATTCGGTGCATAGACATTGATAATTGTTAGCTCTTCCTGATGGATAGACCCTGTAACTATTATATAATGTCCTTCTTCATCTCTTGTTACAGCCTTTAATTTAAAGTCTAGTTTGTCTGATATAAGTATGGCTACTCCAGCTTTCTTTTGGCTTCCAGTCGCATGATAAATAGTTCTCCATCCCCTCACTCTCAATCTAAAGGTGTCCTCAGGTCTAAAATGAGTCTCTTGTAGACAGCAAATAGATGGGTCTTGTTTTTTTATCCATTCTGATACCCTATGTCTTTTGGTTGGCGCATTTAATCCATTTACATTCAGTGTTATTATAGAAAGATACGGGTTTAGAGTCATTGTGATGTCTGTATGTTTTATGCTTGTAGTGATGTCTCTGGGACTTTGTCTCACAGGGTCCCCCTTAGGATCTCTTGTAGGGCTGGTTTAGTGGTGACAAATTCCTTCAGTTTTTGTTTGTTTGGGAAGACCTTTATCTCTCCTTCTATTCTAAATGACAGACTTGCTGGATAAAGGATTCTCGGCTGCATATTTTTTCTGTCTAGCACCCTGAAAATCTCGTGCCAATTCTTTCTGGCCTGCCAAGTTTCAAAAGAGAGATCAGTCACGAGTCTTATAGGTCTCCCTTTATATGTGAGGGCACGTTTACCCCTTGCTGCTTTCAGAATTTTCTCTTTATCCTTGTATTTTGCCAGTTTCACTATGATATGTCGTGCAGAAGATCGATTCAAGTTACGTCTGAAGGGAGTTCTCTGCGCCTCTTGGATTTCAATGCCTTTTTCCTTCCCCAGTTCAGGGAAGTTCTCAGCTATGATTTCTTCAAGTACCCCTTCAGCACCTTTCCCTCTCTCTTCCTCCTCTGGGATACCAATTATGCGTATATTATTTCTTTTTAGTGTATCACTTAATTCTCTAATTTTCCCCTCATACTCCTGGATTTTTTTATCTCTCTTTTTCTCAGCTTCCTCTTTTTCCATAACTTTATCTTCTAGTTCACCTATTCTCTCCTCTGCCTCTTCAAGCCGAGCTGTGGTGGTTTCCATTTTGTTATGCATTTCGTTTAAAGCGTTTTTCAGCTCCTCGTGACTGTTCCTTAGTCCCTTGATCTCTGTAGCAAGAGATTCTCTGCTGTCCTGTATACTGTTTTCAAGCCCAGCGATTAATTTTATGACTATTATTCTAAATTCACTTTCTGTTATATTATTTAAATCCTTTTTGATCAGCTCATTAGCTGTTGTTATTTCCTGGAGATTCTTCTGAGGGGAGTTCTTCCGCTTGGTCATTTTGGATAGTCCCTGGAGTGGTGCGGACCTGCAGGGCACTTCCCCTGTGCTGTGGTGTATAGCTGGAGTTGGTGGGCGGGGCCGCAGTCAGACCTGATGTCTGTCCCCAGCCCACCGCTGGGGCCACGGTCAGACTGGTGTGTGCCTTCTCTTCCCCTCTCCTAGGGGCGGGATTCACTGTGGGGTGGTGTGGCTCGTCTGGGCTACTTGCACCGTGCCAGGCTTGTGATGCTGGGGATCTGGCGTATTAGCTGGGGTGGGTAGGCAAGGTGCTCGGGGGCAGGAGGGGCAGGCTTAGATCGCTTCTCCTTAGGTGATCCACTTCAGGAGGGGCCCTGTGGCAGCGGGAGGGAGTCAGATCCGCTGCCGGAGGTTTGGCTCCGCCGAAGCGCAGAGTTGGGTGTTTGCGCGGAGCGAGCAAGTTCCCCGGCAGGAACAGGTTCTCTTTGGGATTTCGGCTGGGGGATGGGCGGGGGAGATGGCGCTGGCGAGCGCCTTTGTTCCCCACCAAACTGAGCTCTGTTGTCAGGGGGCTCAGCAGCTCTCCCTCCCTTTGTCCTCCAGCCTTCCCGCTTTCCGAGCAGAGCTGTTAACTTATGACCTCCCAGACGCTAAGTCGCGCTTGTTGTGGGAACACAGTCCGTCAGGCCCCTCCGCTTTTGCAAGCCAGACTCGGTGGCTGTGATTGGCCGGCGAGCCGCCCCTCCGCCCCGGCTCCCTCCCGCCAGTCCGTGGAGCGCGCACCGCCTCGCCGCCCTTCCTACCCTCTTCCGTGGGCCTCTCGTCTGCGTTTGGCTCCGGCGAGTCCGTTCTGCTAATCCTCTGGCGGTTTTCTGGATTATTTAGGCAGATGTAGATGGAATCTAAGTGATCAGCAGGACGTGCGGTGAGCCCAGCGTCCTCCTAAGCCGCCATCTTGCCGCCGACCCCAAGAGTTGGATGCTTAACTGACTGAGCTTCCCAGGCACCCCTGTTTCATTTCTTAAATTCCACATATGAGTGACATAGATTCTCAAATTAAAACCTGAGATATACTCTTAATAATTTTTTAATGTTTAATTATTTATTTTGGGAGAGAGATAGCAGGAGAAGGGCAGAGAGGGAGAGAATCCCAAGCGGACTCCATGCTGTCAGTGCAGAACCAGATGTGGAGCTCGAACTCATGAATCGTGAGATCATGACCTGAGCCGAAATCAAGAGTCAGACGCTTAACTGACTGAGCCACTCTTCTTTCTCTAGTCCCCCATCCTCAACCAGTCCATCAGGAAGTACTGTAGATTCAACTTCCAGCATATCTGTCTTACCTTCATTGCCTTTCTGTCAACCCAGACCGTCCTCTTACCTTGCCTCAATCATTGAAATTTCCTAATTGGTTTATCATATTCCAATCCTGTATCATCTTGCACAAAGTTCTTAATTTTTTTAAAAAATGGTTTTAAACTTTTTATTATAAAATACTTAAAACATTTAGATGTAAATAGGCCCTTAAGGTTTATAAAATCTTAACATTGTACTATTTTGCTTCACAGTTTTGTTTGTTTGTTTTTTTAAAGAAAGAAACCTATTGATAGAGTTGAAGCTTCCTCCATACCTCTCCCTGATGCCATTTCCTCCCTTCCTGCCCAGAGGTAACCACTTACATAAATTTAGAGTTTATTATTCCCATTATGCTTTATATTTCTTTTTTTTTTTTAATTTTTTTTTCCAACGTTTATTTATTTTTGGGACAGAGAGAGACAGAGCATGAACGGGGGAGGGGCAGAGAGAGAGGGAGACACAGAATCAGAAACAGGCTCCAGGCTCTGAGCCATCAGCCCAGAGCCTGACGCGGGGCTCGAACTCGCAGACCTCGAGATCGTGACCTGGCTGAAGTCGGATGCTTAACCGACTGCGCCACCCAGGCGCCCCTATAACCCATTATGCTTTATATTTCTGATACGTATTTGGATTCATACATAGTGTTTAGTATTGTTTTTAAATATTAGTAGTATTGTATAGATGATATCAGATTATAGGTTATTTGTTTTACTTAACGTTTTTGATATTTGTTTATGTTAATACAAGTAGCTTTAGTTTATTCATTAAAATTGTTGTACAGTATGTTATCAGAACAAGAGATCATAATTTGTTTATTTTTCTATTGACCGATATTGAAATGGTTTTTAATTTTGTTTTTTCATCATTGATCCGATAGTCTACATTTGTATATCTCTCTTCTGTACTTGTGCAAAAGTATCTCTAAACATATGCCAAGGAGTAAAATATGGGCCCTTAGGGCCTTTCTAACTTTTCTGTTTTACATAGTTGCATTACAATTTTTTATTTATTTATTTATTTATTTATTTATTTATTTATTTATTTATTTAGGAATCTTAAAAAAATAATCTGATCACTCAAAAAAACAATTATGGATCACCTACAATATGCCAGTATGAAGCAGTCAATAGGAGAGTCCAAATGTCTGCTGTCTTAGATCTTATGTACCACTGGACGGAAAACAAGTAAACTAATAAGATGATTTCAGTGAATGCTAAGTGCTGGATAATGAGTCATATCCTTCTGCTTCAAGATCTTCAATCATATTCCACTGCGTTTAGGGTTAATGTAATAACTTCTTTCCAAGCCTGTAAGACTTGGCACCATCTGACCCCTGCTTTCCTCCTCCTTTCTCTTTGGGGCTCCCTGTGCTTTTGCCACACTGACCTTGGAGTTTGGGGAACTTACTAAGCATTTTCCTGCATCAGGACTTTTCACATGCCTTGGTCTAGCTTCCTGTTAAGTTATTCCCAGTTTTCTTTGACTGGCTAACTCTTACTCCTGATGCAAGCCACAGGTTACTTGTCCTGTTTTCAGGTAGACCTTTCTTGATCCCCATAGAAATAGGTCCCTCCTATTAAGTCTTTCTCATGGCATTCTGCTCTTTTCCTAGTGTTACTTACTACAGTATATGGTGATACATTTAAATGTCATCTGCCTCACCTGAATTACATTATGTTACAAGTTCTGTGAAGGCAGGGGTAGTGCCTCTTTTGCTTCCTGCTGTATCTCCTAGCTCACAGCTTGACACAGAATGGGTCCTTGGTGAATTTTTTATTTTAATTAATTAATTAATTAATTAATGTTTAAGTTTATTTATTTAAATTCAAGTGTAGTGTTGGTTTCAGCGATTCATCACTTACATACAACACCCAGTGCTCATCCCCACAAATGCCCACCACCCATTTAGCCCATCCCCCCACCCACTACCCCTCTAAGCAACCCTCAGTTTGTTCTCTGTATTTAAGGGTTTCTTATGGTTTTTCCTCCCTATCTGTTTTTATATTATTTTCCCTTCACTTCCCCTATGTTTCATCTGTTGTGTTTCTTAAATTTCATATATGAGTAAAATCATATATTTGTCTTTCTCTGACTGATGTATTTCACTTAGCATAATACACTCTAGTTCCATCCAAGTTGTTACAGATTGCAACATTTCATTCTTTTCGTTAGCTGAGTTATATTCCCTTGTATGTATATACAACATCTTCTTTATTCATTCTTAATTCATTTGGGCTCTTTTCATAGTTTGGCTGTTGTTGATAGTATTGCTATAAACACTGGGGTGCATGTGCACCTTCAAATCAGCTTTTTTGTATCCTTTAGATAAATACCTAGTAGTGCCATTGCTGGGTCGTAATCTTGGTGAATTAAAAAAAAATTAATACAAATTTAGTGTTTTTCTGAAAGTTTGGTTGCAGGCTCATTTTTGAGCAGGTGATTTGATTTTGTTTGGGTTTTGATTTCCCTCTCTCCTTCAGGGCTCTTTCTTTCCTAAGGGTTTAGGTTAGCCTACATGAGTCCCAGACCAGAACCAGGCCTTATTATGGATTTTAAAGGCTCTGTCCTTGTGATACTGAAGATAACACAGACCTCATCAGAAAGCTAGCAATGTTTGGTCTTGAGGCTATCACCCTGTCCACAGCTAGTCTCCCTTGGCTCTTAGGCAGGTGAAATTCATAGCTCTAGATGGTGGTAGACAACAGGGCTTTTTTGTATTTTAAGCCTCTTTTAAGAAAGAATATTGAGGTCATTGGGAGAAGCTTCATTTCACTCAGGCCCTTGCTTGAAGCATTGAGCCTGGATCTAGTTTATCATCTTCCTTGGAACATTTTTAGTCCCTGTTACCTTTTCAGGAGCCAGTCTCTTTTCTCTTTCTCTCTCTCTCCTCCCTCCCTCCCTCCCTCCCTCCCTCCTTCCTTCCTTCCTTCCTTCCTTCCTTCCTTCTCTGTCTTTCTTATCATTGAAAGTAGGTTGAAGGTGTTGTGACATTTCACACCCAAATACTGTAGTATGTATATCCTAATAAAAGAATATTCTCAGGGTGCCTGGGTGGCTCAGTCGGTTGGGAGTCCTACTTGGCTCAGGTCATGATCTCATGGCTCATGAGTTCAAGCCCTGCATCAGGCTCTGTGCTGACGGCTCAGAGCCTGGAGCCTGCTTCAGATTCTGTGTCTCCCTCTCTCTCTGCTCCTTCCCCATTAGTCCTCTGTCTCTCAAAAATAAATAAACATTAAAAAAAAGAACATTCTCCTACAAAATTATAATAACCACTATTACACCTATGAAAGTTTATGTTAATAGAATGGTATTACCTAATATAATGTCCATGTTCAACTTTCTCTGTCATCCCCCTTAAAAATTGCATAACAATTTTCAATGAAGGATTGCACATTAGATTTTGAGTTTCTTAAGTCTTCTTTAAACCAGTACAGCTCCCATGGCCCTATTTATTTTTATTTAAAAATTTTTTGTCTCTCACAATATTGACATTTTTGAAGGGTTCAGGTCAGGCTTCTGATAGAATGACCAATAATCTGCATTTTTAAAAATTTTACTTTTTCCTGAATGATCAGATTTATGTTACATTTGACAAGAACACAACATGTTTTTGATGATATTGTGTCCTCATCACATTGCATCCCATCAGGAGGCACATGATATTATTTTGTCTCATTAGTGGTAATGCTAAGTTTGCTTACTTGTTTAAGGTGATCTCCACTAGACATTTTCATGATAAAGATATCTTTTTCTCTTTGAATTTAATAGGGAATCTTTGGGGTGGCAGTCTGAGACTATGTGAGTATTCTGTTTAACAACAACCTTTTACCTGGTGGTATTAACATCTGTTGGTGATCCTTGTATATGTTATTATATTGGTAGTTGCAAAATAGATATTATATAATTTACCACTCCTTCTACACGCATGCACGTGCACACACACACACACACACACACATGTATTATTATTTTTTTTGGTAGAGAGAGAGAGAACACAAGCAGGAGAGAGGGGCAGAGGGAGAAAGAGAGAGCCTGACACAGGGCTTGATCCCAAGACCCTGGAATCATGACCTGAGCTGAAAACAAGAGTCAGATGCTCAACTGACTGAGCCGCCCAAGTGCCCCTACTTCTACATTTTTTAAGCTGACATGCTATAAAGAAGCCTGTTTTTTTTTGTTCGTTTGTTTTAATATTTTAAAAGTATCATTATGGGCTCATAGGTTCTTTTTTCATAGGACATTTTGACCAGAAGTAAAGTGGTGCTTTTCTGCATATTTTTCAAAGTGGCTAATATATATTTATTATGTATTTTTCTTATATGATACTTCATAATCCGTTGTCTATGTTAAATAAAATATTTTAATAAATACCACAGTATAGAGTTCCATTAAAAACACTTGCCCCTTCACCAACTTTGAGATGTTGTTGTAGTCAGGTTTAAAGCTTCTTTCTTCATTTACCATGGTTAACAACTATGGCCATGATTTATTTTCATTTATGTTCTTTTGGTGACTTCAGCATGAAATTGAATCTGGTATTGTTATTAAAAATTCATTGGGTAAAGTTCCTAGTGATAAAATATCATACACAGAAATATACTTCTCTCCCTTTCTTCCTGATAACAATGCACATGCATTTAATCCCTTCTCTGTCTTATTTTAGGATCGAAGATTCAATGATGAAATTGATAAACTAACTGGATACAAGACAAAATCACTCTTGTGCATGCCTATCCGAAGCAGTGATGGTGAGATTATTGGTGTGGCCCAGGCGATAAATAAGATTCCTGAAGGTGCTCCATTTACAGAAGATGATGAAAAAGTAAGTTTTCATGCTTTTGTGACTTGTACTCTCCTTCTTGATAATCGATTGCTCTTCTCCCTGAAAAGGACAGGACTTGCATGAATAGCTGTTGGATTAACCCATTCATGGATCAAAGAACTTTTCTTGTGTTGTACAAAATGTAGCAGACGTTTTGAATATTTCATAGAATATGGTACATTGAATGTGGTACATAGAATGTGAAGCATTGCAAGCTTCAGTAGTATCCTTCCCTGGTCTTTACCTTACTTACACATAAGCTTTTTTAATTGAGGGTCACACTGCCACCACATATGACCCAAGGGAAGATAGGGATGATGGGAAACAAAACTGTGTTTTGGAAACTCAGCACTTCCTCTTGTGTTTTCATAACTACTGCGAAGAATTGTTTTCTCAGTTCTTATATAAAAATCTCAATAAAATGAATGTTATTTAATTGTTATTCCAAATTGCTAATAAAAAGAACATTACTTTTGTCCCTGAAGAGCAGTTGACTTTGGTAGAAGTAATGTATTTTTGTTCTGAAATTTTTAAGTTTTTCACCAGTAGCTTATTCACCACCTCATATTAAAAAGGAGACTCTTCAAAAAGCTGAAGTTCTTTCTGGCTTTGAAGCTCTTATTACCTTCATATTGAATAGAATATGGTGGAATATTTATAATATTTGTGGTAAAAGCAAACTTCAAATTAGTTTAAGTTTGATGACTGCCATACATGTATTTGATTAAAAAGACACTTTATATAATTTAGCCTTCAAGATGGGACGTTGCTATTTGCTAGTACTAATTAGTAATGCATTACATTAATGCAAATGTTCTGGTATAAAAGGCCAGCATAAAATATGATTATAAGGAGACAAGATTTTTAAGTGAAGAGGGTCCTTTACTGAGGTCATATCTGTAGTTGAATTTGAATAACCCGTATCCCAGAAAAGGTTTATAAACCCTGAGAGTATGATAGAACCTCAGATAATTTCCTACTGATTCAGTGAAAAACTACAGTGTGGGGGCACTTGTGTTGGGACTGTAGGAAGCACAAAGATAAATCCCAAATATGTAATGCCATCCTGGAGCTGAACAAGGCAGAAAGCAAGATTATCAGTAAGATGATCTATAACATGCTTCTGGAAGAGGTGGCATTTGATCTGACCTCTGAAGAAAGCATAGGTTTTCATAAGACAGAGTCAGGTGAGAAGGTGAGGGCATTTAGGGATGTATAAAATGTAGCCTACCTCATTCACTAAGCAAATGTTTCCATGGAATGTACAGATAAAGCAAAAATGTTACTTTGTGCATTTGCACCAACGGTGACAGAATCTTATAATCATGTACCTCTTATAAGGATTCAGACAAAAGGATTAGAGTTTTGTATTTTTTCAAATATCCCACTACCTGCCCACGATATCTCCTAAACGGTTTAGCTTATGGATGGTATTCCTGCCTTCACTCTGCCTCCTTCACTTGAAAGGATCCTCTTGTATATTTCATTCTCATCTCTGATTGCACTTCTGTCAGATTTGTTTTCTGGACTTCTCTCAGTGGATTTATACTTACGGCCTAAGGCTTCATGAGCTCTGAATGATTTAGAGGGAAGGTCTGCCCAGGGCTTTGTCTTCAAGAGCATCCGCGTTTAGCTGTACTGAGAATGAGGGCTGGGATGGAGTTCCAGCCCCGCTAAGGACAGTGCCCTGCTTTGGGTGAGACACTTAATCTTTGACTCTCAGTTCTCTCCTCTGACAGCTATACTATTCACCATTTACAGCATGAGAATTCAATAAGATCGTAAATAACAAATACTTTGTAATATAAAAAACTAGGTAAATACAAAACATAAATTCTTATTTCTAAATTATCATTTTTCCAAGAACTTTAAATGTTCTTCTGTACTTGTCACTTATTCCCAGGCAACTTATCTCTTAGATTCAACCTCAACTGAATATTACATTTGCTCCATGTGTTAGGTTTTTATCCTTTGCAATTTTCCTATGTGTCCAGAATAGCATTTTATTTTTTAGTCTCTATAATTCCCTCACCTGATTTAAAAACCCTACATTAAAAAAAATTACAAAAGTTAAAGCTAAAAACCCTACTCTAGTCTTACTTCTTGGAAGAAGTCTTACCAGTTTGAGCGAGTTAATTATGTTCATACAGGTGACCCTAGATGGAGAATATTTTATCTCAACTTGTGTGTCTGGATATTGTTCTTCCCTACAAGGATTCTATACATGAAAAAAGCAGAAAAAAATCTATAAGTGATTAATGGGAAAGAACAAGATCTAGATACTTCTTTTCAAATAAGAGAAGACATTGTGGCATAATGGCTGCAGATAGGCCTGGCAACAGCCTACCCTGGTTGAAACTCCAACTCCGCCATAGCCTGTGTAACCTTGGGCAAGTTGTTTTGCTTTTCTGTGCTCCAATTTCCTCCTTTAGGAAGAGAGATGATAATAATACTTATCTCATGAGGCTATAGAGGGATTATATGAGAGAATACAGGGATAGAACTTGGAAGAGTGCTCAGCACAAAGTAAGCCCTCATAAAAAAAATTAGCTCTTTACTGACAACACATTAATACATGTGAGATACAGTCTGGTCTCAGTTAAAAATTTAGTTCCATATAAATTGTCTAGAAATTTTTATTATGGATAGCCTATATGCCAGTTCTACTCTTGGAGTTACAACAATGAAATGAAGGATCTACTTCTTTATAAATTCACATTTGTCTTGTGGGATTGTCAATGCACATAGTATTTTACTTGGCACAAGTAAAAAAAAAAAGTTTTGGCACAAGACAATGCTTCTACTAATTTGTAGTCTACTTTTTAATGTAGAATTATTTCTTACATATATGTCCACATGTGAATGTAGTCTATATTTGCCATTTTTAGGGATTATGAGGTTTTTTTTTTCTTTTTCTACATAGCATAGTTTGCTTAATCATTGTCACATTACTGGAAATTTGGGTTGTTTCTGGTTTTTCACTAATTCAAATAGCTCCTGAATGAGCATCTTGAACAAATTACCTTTTTCTTCTGTGTTATTTCCTTGGGGTATATTCCAAAGACTGAAGTTACTGAGTCAAAGGGCAAGAAAAGTTTTATAGCTCTCATTCCAAGATACAGATAGCTTTCAGGAATATTGAACCTATTTATAATAGTAGTAGCATGCATATACCTTTTCTTGCAGAGGCCTGCCAACTTTGTGCAATTCACATTTTAAAACTCAAATTAGTTTTCTTTGGTCTGTTAGGCAGGCTTCAGACAACCTCCTCCCATATTCACCGGTATAAACTTAGTTTCAGTATTGCCTGCAAGTAAGGAAACAAGGAAGCCCAGTGCTCAGTGCTGGGTAGGGGGCTCCTGATACGATAGCATTTGAGGCAGGTTCAAGTCTTTGCCCTGCTGCTTATTAGCTGAGTGACCTTCAGCAAGTTGCTCAATTTTTCTTGGCCTCAGAACCTCCATAATAGCGTTGTTGTGAAGGGTAAAATAGATTATTGATGTAAAGTGCTTAAGGTAGCACTTACAGCAAATGAACTTCATGAAATCTCGTCATCTATTTCAAAGCCAAACAAATAATTTGAATCTATTTGTTATTTTATTTATACACATAACTGCTATGTCATTGTTCATATGGGTCGTGGTAAATTTGTTGCATATTTAGCCTAATATGATTTGTATCTCCTGATTTCTTAAAATGTCAACTTCTGGAGACTATCAACTGTGTTGTGTTTGGTGTAATTCCAAACATTTTGCGATATGAGAATCAGTAAATTATTTGCCTGGGATAAATTGAAAATTAAATGTGGTATATTCATTTCTGGACTATTTATGTATCTAACATAATTGTGCATAGGATCATATTGTGTCTCTTGAAAATTCTATGCCTGTATTTCAATGGCTGTGCTGTATCATATTCATGGAAAAGGCTGGGAAGGTCATCAAGATCATTTCCCACCAACCTTGCCCTCATCCTCAGGAATCTTTACCTGACAGGTGGTCATCCAGACTCTGCCTAAAAACTTCCCTTTCAATGACTTTAAAATCATCATACTCTTTAAAGTGCTTGCATAATTAGCAATAATTTTATCAGCAGTGGTTAGAGTTTAAGTGAAATAATAGTCTACCATAAGAACATATTAATAATTTAAATTACATACTGACAAATTACTAGTTTGGTAATTCACGTTGGAAGTGCACACAAAGGCAGATCATACAAATGAGAGGATTGGAATTTCTTGGTTCACTTCATGGGTTTCTAGCAAATGTCCCTGTTTTTCAGTGATGTGTATAAGCCAGCTGATTTAAATGGTATGACTACACTCTTTGCATCTAATTAATTTATCACTTTGTTATTCTTGGGTGAGTAAAGAGAGGCATTATTTTGCAGAATAAAATAATGACAGTTGGATGGGAGCAAACATTGGTGATCTATCAAGATGTAAGGGCAGGCCAGATGAAACCTGGGGTATGAAAATGAACATGGGCTCTTCTCTGTCCTTCCCAGCTTGCCTATACCTGGTCCCCAAAGGAGCCATTCTTACTGCAATGTTGCATAAAGAATATGTCCATTGCATTTACTTTCCAACAGCTGACATATAAGCAGTTGTGGCTTGAAGTTCTTTGGCTAATCTCTACAGGGTTTCTTCAGCGTATGGTCACCTCTCTCCAACTCATGATTCAGAGTGTTCAGCTACCCTACTGCTATGCTTTGTGCCAGCATGTTCAGACACCCTGCAGAACTGGGATGCAGCCAACTGAACTTGGCTGCTGGGACTGGCCACATTCCAGGAATCCGTTATGGGTGATGCTGCCCTGCCAATTGGTGTTGAGGATGGTGCACAGATGATGCTAATAAGACTTGCAGAAGCTGGAGCTTTGTTACTTGCAACAGGCTTGAGCCTCACAGCCAAATAATGGGAAGGATTTGATAAGCTCTTGGCTTTACATTTTTTAGCTATTCTTGATTGTGCAAAGGCTAATGTTTAAGATCATGGTGCGATGTCAAGGGTGCAAAAGGTATTACAGTTCAGTGTAGTAAGAGGGATGTTGAATACATTGTGCTGATAGGAGTGACAAACTGGGGGTCCCAGAAGAATGAATGCAGCTCACAGATGTGTAACTTGCATGGAATTTGACTGGCATAAAATTGATTTTTTTTGGAAGTCCGTAGACATGGCCGCAAGCTTTAGTTCTGCCATAATAGCTAATCCCCAAACAACTAGTGAGTTTAATAAAATCGACTTAATGGAAGCAAGATGGACAGATTTTTTCTGTCGTCTTCTGAAGAGTTAGTTTCTACACAAAGGTACTTTTCAAAAAGTTAACATTTTTTTAAAAAATCTCCTGGTAT
Source organism: Prionailurus viverrinus (assembly GCF_022837055.1). Classification (NCBI taxonomy): domain Eukaryota; kingdom Metazoa; phylum Chordata; class Mammalia; order Carnivora; family Felidae; genus Prionailurus; species Prionailurus viverrinus. The sequence goes on from NC_062568.1 coordinate 50,935,602, forward strand.
ACATGGCTAGTGGTATTGCAGTTCTGCCAGGCAGGTTTATGTGTTTTCTATTAATGTTCTATTGTCTTTTGGACACTCAAATGCTAAACAAACAGTGAATTAACTAATTATAAGAAGTGGCCTTTGTGTTCTTACCTCATTTTGCCCCTTTTCTACCTATATTCCACTCCAGTTAAGTTAGATTTTCAAACCTGTTGCAATAAAATTATAGTTAAAAATCAGTGCCTAGCAAAAAGATTTTAGAATTCCTGGCAGATGGCTCATGATTTCAAGTTATATTTGATCAGTAAGATTTCAGTCCTAGAAAAATTTAGATTAAATCTCATAATTTGTTGATTGCAATACTTTATCTACATTTAAACTGCCTAGTCATTGCACTATTTGCCTTTTAACAGCTATTACCCAGGTCCCATATGATCACTGTGAAACTACCAGAGCTTCAGAGACTCATTTGTTCATGTTCTAAGTGTTCCCTGGACTATATCTGACTGAGAGTTTCAGAAACAAGTAAGATCTGCATGAAAACCATTACCAACACAGTCCTTGTCAGAACTCAGGTTAAACTTCAGGGAATTTTTTCTGTTGGGGAAATATTGTTGTGGACTTATGGCTCTATTCTCTGCCTCTTGCACAGGCAGTCTAACTTTGGGGTAAGAAGTCAGGTCTACCTGTCGGGGACCTGCTTAGGGGTTCGCATTCAATAGAAAATGGTCACTCTATTCCAGATTTGGCCTTGTGCTTTACTTATATTCATATCTAATTGCAAAAGGTCTCATCTTCTTAATCCTTTTCTGAGGTTTAAGTCCTATTCTGACATCTCTGATTTAAGTAGGCACTACTCCAAAAGTGATTATCGTTTGTCCTTAATAGTGGTTCCTAATATTTTATAGTTTAACATTTTTTCAGATGTCCTCAATGATTGCAGTTGGATTTTGACTAACAATTAATTTAGAGAATATGCAGTGATCAGATTATCAGGAAGTAAAAAAAAAAATTAGTAATACAACAATTGACAAAATGAAGGACAGTGACTACATGGTGCATTTTGTATTTCAGATGCAAATAATGCTTGGCATGCTTGCAAATTTATAAGCCTCTTGCAAAAATTCTGATGTCTTCAGATGGCTGATAATCCCAGCATTTGTAATTTCTTACTTTCTTGGTTTCTCAATTTCTGAGAGTTACCAAGGAAATGGTATGTGCTTGGATGTGACATCCTTCTATGTCTTTCCATATACTTTGCAAAACATTGTAAGGTAGTTTGCATTTAGCAGGAACATGAAATAGCAGGGACACAAAATCAATGAACTAGATAATTCAGAGGGCTATCACTGTTACAATGCAGAATGGAGAGAATTTTGAGTGATCATTGATCCAAACATTATTCTTACCAGCTGAATAGTGTTCACCATGTGGAGGAACTATTCACTCGTTCGCTACTTACTGAGTTTCTGCTTAGTAGAACACTACTATGTTTGAGGCACTGTTTCCAGTACTGGGGTTAAACTGATGAATAAGACGGACAAAGAAATTTCTTCTCTCTCCGAGCTTAATTCTTGTGGTAGAGACAGACAATAAGCGAAATATATATGTAGGTATATAATGTAGCTTTAAGTAGTGATTAGATGTATAATTTTTATGATTTAGATAGTTCAACAATTTTTTCCTGTACCTTTTACTTACATGAGTAAGGGCTACATTATCAGGGCTTACATGAGTAAGGGCTTACATATCACAAGGGCTTATGATAAAATAATGGCTTTTAGTAGAGAGCAAGATTTCATCCAAAGCTCCTTCTCAAATAACTATGATAAATTGTGATGGACTCTTCAATTGAATCTATCTTTTTTCCTCTGAACTCCAGGTGTTCACATAAGGTGTGAGTTCCTCTAGGCTGCCTTAGGTGCTAACCTTGAAGTACAAGACACCATTGTCTTTTTATTGTGCTCACCTCAAGTATCATTGTGTTGCATCTGCTCATGAGTATCAGGCTGTAATCTTGTTATCAATCTACCATCACCTGAACTGGGGACATTAAGAGACTTGACGACCTTAAATCTGACCCCACCAGGCTGGAGATATATAGGGCTGGACGGACAAGACTCTAGGGGCATCTGGGAGGGAAAGGTCAGGGGTGAGAGGAGTTTAGTGCATTTAGATTTTCAGGGACCAGTACATCCATGGCTTCTACTAGCTGGCAGGACATGAAATACTCTTACTAGTCAAGCCACTTATAAAAGTGGAAAATGACAGAAAGCTGTCTTATAAACTCTATCTCTGATTTATACATGGCTTGGACAAGGGAGGATGATATGCAATCACAGATAAGAAATAAATAAGCACTTGGTGGCAGGAAGAATGATTACTAAAGAACAAGAACAGGGTGTTGTGGATTCTTGTTCAGTGAAGATTTCAAATTAAGACAGATAACTGTCTTCTTTGAATAACTATTCTAGTGTTATTGTCTGAATAAAACAGCAAGGTTTCTTCTTTTCACCTTAAGGCTGAAATACTTGAATTGGAATTTTGAAAACTTAAATTCTTTTTTGAGTAAAAGTGAAATTTAGTTGAATTCCAAGTACATTAAGCATCTTGGTCTTTCTTGTTTTATTTTCCTTTCTTTTTATGAAAGATTCTTTTCATTTTTTTAAAGTAAAAAATTTTTATTTTTATTTATTTTTTTCACCATTTTATTTGTTTTTTAAAATTTACATCCAAGTTAGCATATAGTGCAATAATGATTTCAGGAGTGGATTTCTTAATGCCCCTTACCCATTTAGCCCATCCCCCCTCCCACAACCCCTCTAGTAACTCTCTGTTCTCCATATTTAAGAGTCTCTTATGTTTTGTCCCCCTCCCTGTTTTTATATTATTTTTGATTCCTTTCCCTTATGTTCATCTGTTTTATCTCTTAAAGTCCTCATATGAGGGAAGTCATATGATTTTTGTCTTTCTCTGACTGACTAATTTCGCTTAGTTCCATCCACATGGTTGCAAATGGCAAGATTTCATTCTTTTTGATTGCTGAGTAATACTCCATTGTATATATATACCACATCTTCTTTATCCATTCATCCATTGATGGACATTTGGGCTCTTTCCATACTTTGGCTATTGTTGGTAGTGCTGCTATAAACATTGGGGTGCATATGCCCCTTTGAAACAGCAAATCTGTATCCCTTGGATAAATACCTAGTAGTGCAATTACTGGGTTGTAGTATAGTTCTATTTTTAGTTTTTTGAGGAACCTCCATACTGTTTTCCAGAGTGGCTGCAACAGTTTGCATTCCCACCGGCAGTGCAAAAGAGATTCTCTTTCTCTGGGTCTTTGCCAACATCTGTTGTCGCCTGAGTTGTTAATGTTAGCCATTCTGACAGGTGTGAGGGGGTATCTCATTGTGGTTTTGATTTGTATTTCCCTGATGATGAGTGAAGTTGAGCATTTTTTCATGTGTCGGTTGGCCATCTGGATGTCTTCTTTGGAGAAGTGTCTATTCATGTCTTTTGCCCATTTCTTCACTGGATGATTTGGTTTTTGGGTGTTGAGTTTGCTCAGTTCTTTATAGATTTTGGATAGTAACCCTTTGTCTGATCTGTTGTTTGCAAATATCTTCTCCCATTCTGTCGGCTGCCTTTTAGTTTTGCTGATTGTTTCCTTCTCTGTGCAGAAGCTTTTTATTTTGATGAAGTCCCAATAGTTCATCTTTGCTTTTGTTTCCCTTGCCTCTGGAGATGGTGTTGAGTAAGAAGTTGCTGCGGCCAAGGTCAAGGAGGTTTTTGCCTGCTTTCTCCTCGAGGACTTTGATGGCTTCCTGTCTTACATTGAGGTCTTTCATCCATTTTGAGTTTATTTTTGTGTATGGTGGAAGAAAGTGGTCCAGGTTCATTCTTCTGCATGTCACTGTCTGGTTTTCCCAGCTCCACTTGCTGAAGAGACTGTCTTTATTCCATTGGATATTCTTTCCTGCTTTGTCAAAGATTAATTGGCCACATGTTTGTCAGTCCACTTCTGGATTCTCTGTTCTGTTCCATTGATCTGAGTGTCTGTTTTTGTCCCCATACCATACTGTCTTGATGATTACAGCTTTGTAATACAGTTTGAAGTCTGGGATTGTGATGCCTCCTGCTTTGGTTTTCTTTTTCAAGATTGCTTTGGCTATTTGGGGTCTTTTCTGGTTCCATACAAATTTTAGGATTGTTTGGTTGTAGCTCTGTGAAGAATGCTGGTGTTATTTTGATAGATATTGCATTGAATATGTAGATTGCTTTGGGTAGTATTGACATTTTAACAATGTTTGTTCTTCCTATCCAGGAGCATGGAATACTTTTCCATTTTTTTTTTTGTGTGTCTTCTTCAATTTCTTTCATAAGCTTTCTATAGTTTTCAGTGTATAGATTTTTCACCTCTTTGGTTAGATTTATTCCTAGGTATTTTATGGTTTTTGGTGTACTGTAAATTGGATCTATTCCTTGATTTCTCTTTCTGTCACTTCATTGTTGGTGTATAGGAATGCAGCTGATTTCTGTGCATTGATTTTATATCCTACAACTTTGCTGACTTCCTGGGTCAGTTCTGGCAGTTTTTTGGTGGAATCCTTTGGATTTTCCATATAAAGTATCATGTCATTTGCAAAGACTGAAAGTTTGATCTCCTCCTGGCCTTTTATTTGGAGGAGATTTGGATGCCTTTTATTTCTTTGCGTTGTCTGATTGCTGAGGCGAAGACTTCCAATATGATGTTGAATAACAGTGGCGAGAGTGGACATCCCTGTCTTGTTCCTGACCTTAGGGGGAAAGCTCTCAGTTTTTCCCCATTGAGGATGATATTAGCATTGGATCTTTCATATATGGCTTTTATGAACTTGAGGTATGATCCTTCCATCCCTACTTTCTTGATGAAAGATTATTTTCTAATTGTAGGAGTAATGCAAGCTTATCATAGAAAATTTGCAAAGTACAAAAATAAAGGGAAAACTAAAATCACCCAAAATCTTAACTTTTACACATAATTCTGTTAATATTCTTGGTGTATTTCCTTATATTTACTTGTTTTTGCCTATAAATAAAGATATAATTCCAAATTTGCATCATGGGGTATAATGGTATTTTATCATGCTTTAAACAATTCTTTAAGAAGGTAATTTATGTGTCTGCATTATGTTCTACCATGTAATTGTACAAGAGTTTAATTTTTTAAAATGCCTTTTTTTAAATGTTTATTTATTTTTGAGTGAGACAGAGACAGAATACCAGCAGGGGAGAGGGAGAGGGAGAGGGAGAGGGAGAGGGAGAGGGAGAGGGAGAGGGAGAGAGAAACACAGAATCCAAAGCAGGCTCCAGGCTCTGAACTGTTGGCACAGAGCCCCATGCGGGGCTCGAACTCATGGGCTGTGAGATCATGATCTGAGCCGTAGTCGGACGCTTAACTGACTGAGCCACCCAGGTGCCCCTATACAATAGTTTTTTTTTTTTTTCCCCTCGACGTTTAGATTGTTTCCAAAATTATGTTATAATAAAATTGCAGCTAATGAACTTCTTTATAAATAAATCTTGGACTCCATCTTAGGATTGCTGTTTTGTAGGCCAAAAATATTGGTAATTTTCTATGGTTCAAACTGATGCTTAGGGTTACAGGGTCAAGGAGTTTCAACATTAATAATTTTTTACAAAAACCTTATTGTGGGATAATTCCATACCATACAATTCATTTATTTAAAGCATGCAATATTTGTAGAGATGTATAACCATCACCACACTCAATTTGTGAAAATTTTTATTACTCCAAAAGAAACCCTGTACCCATTAGTAGTCGTTTTCATTTGCCCCCAGCTCTCTGTCTTAGACAACTATCAATATACTTCCTGGCTTTATGGATTTACCTATTTTTGACAATTTTTAAAAAGGAATCATACAATATGTGGTCCTCAGTGACAGGCTTCTTTCATTTAGCATAACGTTTTCAGATTTATCCACGTTGCAGCATATATCAGTGCTACTTCATTTCTTTTTGTTACTGAATAATATTCCGTTACATGGATATATGCATTTTATTTATCCATTCCTGAGTTGATGGACATTTGTTTCTCCTTCTCAACTATTATGAATAATACTGCTGTGAACGTTTGCATGCTAGTTTTCATTTTTCTTGGAGAATGTACCTAGGAGTGGAATTGCTGGGTCACATGGCAACTCTGATATTTAACCTTTTGGGGAACTGACTGTTTTCAAAAATGGATGCACTATTTTACATTTCCACCAACAATGTATGAGTGTTCTAATTTCTCCACATCCTTGCCTGTATTTATTATTATTGGTGTTTTTGATTAGAGCCATCCTAGTGGGTATGAAGTGGTGTTTCATTGTGGTTTTGATTTGCCTTATCCTGATAGCTAGTGATGTTGAGCATCTTTTAATGTGGTCATTGGTAGAACATTTATTTTTAAGGTTCATGATAAATTTCACCCATTTTTCTCTCCAGAAAATGGAGTTATTTTATGATGCCAATAGCCATATGTCAACTCACTGAAACTTTACTAGCTTCGACATTATAATTTTTACAAATTACATTCTTTTGATTTCTTTTTTTTTCATTGTAGTTAAATCCATGTTAGTTAACATAGAGTGTAATGATTGTTTCAGGAGTAGAATTTAGTGATTAATCACTTACATTATAACACCCAGTGCTCATCCCACCAAGTGCCCTCCTTAATGGCCATCACCCATTTAGCCCATCCTCCCATCCAACACCCTCCAGCAACCCTTAGTTTGTTCTCTGTATTTAAGAGCCTCTTATGGTTTGCCTCGTTTTCTGTTTTTATCTTGTTTTTCCTTGCCTTTCCCTATGTTCATCTGTTTTGTTTCTTAAATTCCACATATGAGTGAAATATGGTAATGGTCTTTCTGAATGACTTATTTTGCTTAGCATAATACATTCTAGTTCCATCCATGTTGTTGCAAATGGCAAGATTTCATTCTTTTTTGATCGCCATCACCAAGTAATATTCCCATGTATATGTGTGTATGTATATATACCACATCTTCTTTCTCCATTTGTCAGTCTATAGACATTTAGGCTCTTTCCATAATTTGGCTGTTGTTGATGGTGTGGCTGTAAACATTGGGCTGCATGTACCCCTTCCTATCAGCATTTTGTAAATACCTAGTAGTGCAATTGCTGGGTCATAGGGTAGCTCAATTTTTAATTTTTTGAGGAACCTCTGAAGTGTTTTCAAGTAGCCGCACCAGTTTGCATTCCCACCAACAGTGCAAAAGTGTTCCCCTTTCTCCACATCCTTGCCAACGTCGGTTGTTTCCTGAGTTATTAATTTTAGCCATTCTGACAGGTGTGAGGGGATATCTCATTGTGGTTTTGATTTGTATTTCCCTGATTTTCAGGTGTATGTTAGCCATCTGGATGTCTTCTTTGGAAAAATGTCTGTTCATGTCTTTTGCTCATTTCTTCACCGGATTATTTGTTTTTTGGATGTTGAGTTTGCTCAGTTCTTTATAGATTTTTGATACTAACCCTTTATCTGATATGTCATTTGCAAATATCTTCTCCCATTCCATTGGTTGCCTTTTAGTTTTGTTGGTTGTTTGCTTTGCTGTGCAGAAGCTTTTTATCTTGATGAGGTGCCAGTAGTTTCTTTTGATTTCTAATTTCACTTTATTTCCTCTCCTTTGATTTATTCTGTGTTTGCATTCCACAATAAACTAATTAACCATTGATCTAAGTTTTAATTAGAAAAAAAAGCTAGCATGAAGCAAACTGGCCTAAGTTTGTTTGGTCACACACAACTATTAGGTTGTTCATAATAGCACCTAGGTACATCATAATAGTTGCCAAAAAGTTTGCAGTAAGTAGGAGTTGGAGTTGACTACTAACTGTCAAATAACTTTGCAACTTTGCTGCTTGGTTTTATTTTATTTTATTTTTTTTAAGTTTTTTTTTTCAACGTTTATTTATTTTTGGGACAGAGAGAGACAGAGCATGAACGGGAGAGGGTCAGAGAGAGAGGGAGACACAGAATCGGAAACAGGCTCCAGGCTCTGAGCCATCAGCCCAGAGCCTGACGCGGGGCTCGAACTCACCGACCGCGAGATCGTGACCTGGCTGAAGTCGGACGCTTAACCGACTGCGCCACCCAGGCGCCCCATGCTGCTTGGTTTTAATGAAAGCAGATCTCAGACGAAATTCTGCTGCATATCAAGACATTTATTTAAACAAAAAATTTATTGACAAGTCAGGTCCCATAGTTCAGACACTGTTCAGTAAGCTTTATGAAGTCCATGTTCTCTTCATTTTAGGTGATCAAAACACCACTTGCAAGTTTCAAAAGCAGAATCCAGTTGCTTTTGTGGTGGACATCAGGCAACCAGAATCCTTTGACCAGATGGATGGCAGGACTGGATAGCCTCAGGGTCCATCCCAATGAATACAAGTTTGGAATTTTCTAGATTTTTATACCTTATTAATAAAAGAGTTGGAGGGATGTCTCTAGAATATTATTACCAATACACACATCCTGCATACCACTCATTTCAGTAATTATCATCCATATTTATATATGTTGTGCTAATTTCTAATTTCACCAGTAAAATTCCATTTTTAACATTGGCAAAGCACCATGCTATTAATGGCAGGTAAAGCTCTCTGGAGCACCTGTAATAGATGCTCCATTTGGAGTATGGCTTTCTGATTACCTTGGAGGGTGAATTCTTGATGGGGCAACTGTCTCTTCTTCAATGGCATATCAAACCTGTTCCCTTCCACATGCACATAATTTCACATTATCTTTGCTAAAGGAAAAGCACATTTTAGACATCAAAAGAGCATGGAGTATCTCTCAGTGTTTGGTTTTTTTTTTTTCCCTCAGAAAGAGAACAAGGAAATAAAACCATTTATTAAGTGCCTACTCTGTGATTAGTGCTTTGCATACATTATCTCATTTAATCTCCAACAATCCTGTGGGTAGTGGTTATCATCTTCATTTTATGGATGGGAAAATGAAATGTGAGAGATTTTAATAATGTGTCCAGGATCACTTGGTTTGTAAGTAGTAGAAGTGGGCATTGTGTCTGCCTGTCCATCTTCTTATGGCACATTGGAATGCTTGGAGGACCCTTATTATTTTCGTATTACGGCATCCTTGCATTGGAGACTCATGAATGCATAGATAGAGCTGTACTTGATGTACATGCATAGGTGGTTAAATAAATGTGAAATTCTACATATTTAATAGATTTCAGGGAGAGTGTGTGACTGAGGAAAATGTGATTTCTAAATTACAGTGCTGGAGGCATTCTGGCCTTTCATAAATATCTGTGACCAAGTTTAAGCTTTATGTCTGGAAGAAAAATAAAAACACTAACAGGCTAATGAGTTGAGAATTATTAAAAAATAGTGATGACTTTGTACACATACAACTATGAAGTAGATACTTTAATATTTTCCTTTTACTCCAGTTTGCTGTTTCACTGATAAGTAAAACATTTTACATTTATGGTTTTTAATGTACTTTTTCCCTCCTCAGGATGAAAAAGAGGTGAGGATAAGTATGACTATAGCTTTCTTTTGCTTTTTGCAAGTGAGAATTTGCAAATAGTGTTCAATTTCACTGAGCAGCAAAGTGAGGTGTTCCAGTGAATTATCTCTAGCTGAGAGGGTTTTTTTTTTTTTAATGTTTAGCAAAATTGTGGAGTATGCTGTTTAAATGAAGCTACACTATATTCTTGCAGAATTTCAAATGGAATATAAGATGACTCTGTAGCATACTTCATAATTTTTACTTTAAATAATGTATTAATTTTTAAAATATACTTGGATATTTATTTTTTCCTTTCTTTTTTCTTTTTTTTTTTTTTCTGTATTGGAAGTAGAAATGAAGCCATTTCTTTTTGTCATTTTCCATTATTTCCTTTTATTTCTCCCACATGTGCCCTGGATAATATCCTGGCTAGATATGATTGTAGGCTATTTTCACTGGCAGATTCTGATTCCATTGCCAATCAGCAACAATAGGAGCATTGTCCCCACCCCCTTCATATTCTGCACACTCCATTTAGAAATGAGAAAAAGTCTCAAAGGTAGGCACTACTATATTACCAAAGCAGGCAGCAAATTCCCCCCGGGGAGGCCCTGAGCTGGAGTGAGAGCATGTTAAGAGGGGGAGAAAGTAATGAACACTTTTGAAAAATGAGGTTATGTAAGTTAGAGCTGCCCAGAGATGCTCTGAAGGTCTATTAGACACAGTTCTTGAAAAGGGGTTTAAATGAAACTAAAATGCAATAACAAAAGTCTCTCACTGGAGAGAATTTAAAATGATTCCTCAGAATTAATTGACACTATCAGAAAGCTGGAACATGCTTGTCTGTCTGAAAAGTGTTTGGTGTTTTGGAAGAATTACTGTCTATGGCATATAATAAGTGACTGGGAAATCAATACCTTTTCTTTAAAGCTGCCACCTAGTTTGTAGCACTGGGTAATTATGTCCACCATGGCATTCTGGGAAGTCTTAGTTCCATTTTCAGTGCTTGACTATTTGGTATACTTCATTTCCAAAAACCTGTCCATATCAGTTGTCTTTCTGTCTCTTTAATTTTTTTTAACACTTATTTATTATTGACAGCCAGAGACAGAGCATGAGCATGGTGTGGGCAGAGAGAGGGGGAGACACAGAATCTGAAACAGGCTCCAGGCTCTAAGCTGTCAGCACAGAACCCGACATGGGGCTTGAACTCACAAGCCGCGAGATCATGACCTGAGCCGAAGTCAGACGCTTTACTGACTGAGCCACCCAGGTGCCCTTAAAAAAAAAAAAAAAAAAAAAAAAAAGTATACCTTAAAAAAAAAGGTCTCTTAAAAAAAAAAAGTATACCTTTAAAAAAAAATTTTTATGTTTATTTTTGAGAGAGAGAGACAGAACACGAGTGGGGGAGGGGCAGAGAGAGAGAGAGAGAGGGGGCTGGGGGACACAGAATCCGAAGCAGGCTCCAGGCTCTGAGCTGTCAGCACAGAATCCGACACAAGGCTTGAACTCAAGAACCACGAGATCAAGACCTGAGCCGAAGTTGGACGCTTAACTGACTGAGCCACCCAGGCACCCCAAAATGCATTTCTAATTAATTTTGCAAATCCTTTAATACTGACATTAATTTTGTTTGTCATGGTCTCTAAATGGTGCTTGTGGTTTAATGTAACTGAAATTTGTTCAAGGCATTTTGTTCAACTTTCTATTTCCAAACACAGAATGAGTCTTGAAAATAAGCTGTGAATTATTCTCTCCTGTTGTGAAGACAGAGAATCACAATCCTTGGATGAACCTTTAAGTGTCCATTGCTCCTTTTCAGTGTTTGACTCTAAATTTATTTTAAAGCCTCAGTTTAGCAATTTGACGTGATGCTTTCATGATTTGGATAGTCATGAGACCTGATGGGAGTTTGCTGTTACTCTTCTATTAACCTCTGAGACAGGGTGATAGAATTATTATTGTCTTTTTAAGACCGGCAATAAATTCATTTTATTCTAGATCCAGAATGACCACTGTTTCAAGATTTGATTCTGATACTTGTGGTTTGTTGCCATGGGAATTTCTGTTGCTTTAGCTTTAAAGACCCATCCAGTTGAAAACAAAACTGTGTAAATTATGGCAAACTTCTGGTCTGCAGCATGGATTTCTTAAGTAGATGAAAACTGGAATCCAAACTGCTTCTTCCTTTCATGTCTTTAAATTGTTGCCAGGGGGAAGATTATGCACAGATCATTGGGTTAAGCAAGGGTTATTGTTCCCCCTACCATGCACAGAGTAATAACTCATTCTCCTTGAAATTACATCTTCACTAGGACCAGTATAGAAAACATAGTTCTATTTGTGCTGGAAGTACAAGGTCACAGCCATTCACATAGAAGATGATCCTTCACAATTATTCCCAGAAAAATACTTTGGAAAAATACTCTCTGCTCTTCATGGTTCAACGATGTACAATGTTTATACTGAACTTGTTATGGGCACTAAAGCCAGGGAGCTTATCCAACAGACAGACCTGTGGTCTGGTGCTATATTTAGCAAGACAGTCAACTGGAAGTTGATAAGATATATGCCACTTCATTCCGTTTGGTATCTTAGAAGCTATTGGCAACATCAATCGTTATAATAACATCAAAATTTACATTTGCAGAGACTTTAACCCATATGGTTCTGTCAGTATTCTTATGAGATAGGTAAGACAGTTGTTAAATTTTTTATTACAGATGAGGGCTTCTGGGTGGCTCAGTTGGTTGAGCTCAGGTCATGGTCTCACGGTTCATGGGTTCCAGCCCTGCGTTGGGCTCTGTGCTGACAGTGCAGAACCTGCTTGAGATTCTCTGTCTCCTTCTCTCTCTGCCCTACCCCTGCTTACTCACTCTCTCTGTCTCAAAAGTAAATAAATAAACTTAAAAAAGTTTTTGTTACAGATGAGGTGACTGCAGCCTGTCCCATCTAGCAAGAAATTAATAGTGGAATTGGGACGTTAATGTGCTTTCCTCTCCTTCTGCCTGGCTTATCATTTTTTGTAAACAGTGCATTGACTCTTCTCACTATTTATAGAGGACAGCTCAGAGCAAAGAGTACCTGTTGGGTTAATTGTAGAAATTATGATATTTAATATGCCACAATGTATACCTAACTAATCAGTAGGAAATGGAAGATCATAAAAATGAAATCACAGTTCTTCATGTATGATGAACAATGAGTTGTTAAAGAGATAAAGGTGACATAAGAATCTTACCTGATTAATCCTCATGGAAAATTGCTAAGAACCATCTGCTCTGAATGTGTGAAAATCATAGAGAGCAAAGATACTTGAGAAATTATTTTGTTCAAACTTTCATTTTACATCTAAGAGCGAGAGACAGAGATACAGAGGGAGAAAGAGAGAGAAATTCAGAGATTTTAAATTATTTGCTCCAGGTTACATGATTAGAAAATGACAGAGCTAAGAGCTGAATCTGTATCTTCAAACTCTGATGTTTCTGGGCTTTACTCTACGCCATACTGTTGTTTGGCTGTCTGTGGGGAGAGGGTCAGACAACACTGGTGGTCCCATTCAACTCTGGTACCCTGGTGGGCAATACCACATGGGTAACTTCATTTTATGGGTAGGAAAATTTTTATTGAAGAGTGTCCCCAGAAACAATTAGTATGCCAGTGGCATAATGTCTCCCAAGTGCTCCTTGCCTGTCTTCTCACAGATGTAGGAGCCTACAGTATTTCTGCTTCCACAATAGAAAAGATTTGTGGAGAATCATCTATATATTTCAGCTCCAAGAGCTGAGAATGAAAAAAAAAAAAAAAGGAAAAAAAAAGGTGAAGAAAAAAAAAGAATCTCTGTTCTCCAGTCAATAATGAAGTAAAGTACATATTGTCATGTTCTATAACAATCTCAGTCATGCTGGAATCACATCAAAATACTTAGGTGAGATTTTAGACTGGCATACTTTTGACACTCTTAAGATGATATTTGGATAGAGCAAGGTTATATTATGTTAAAGTAAGGAATCCTCAAAAAATTGGTATGTAAGTCAGTAGTCTGATTGGCTTAAAAACCTCAAAAGGGTGCTGCAACTATTTAACTATCTACTGTGAACATTGATTTTTGATAGTTAACACAATGTATTTAAGAGTAAAAGGAACCTCTGGAATAAAACTCTATGTGGAACGTACTCTTAAGAACTGTAAGAAATAGAAGTATTGGTGAAAATGGGCTATGGATAAGTAGGAGGCACATGTTTATTGGAAAGGCAAATAGTATTGATGTTAAGAATATTTTTTGGGGCGCCTGGGTGGCGCAGTCGGTTAAGCGTCCGACTTCAGCCTGGGTCACGATCTCCCGGTCCGTGAGTTCGAGCCCCGCGTCAGGCTCTGGGCTGATGGCTCAGAGCCTGGAGCCTGTTTCCGATTCTGTGTCTCCCTCTCTCTCTGCCCCTCCCCCATTCATGCTCTCTCTCTGTCCCCCCCCCCCAAAAATAAAATAAACGTTGAAAAAAAAAGAATATTTTAGTAACTTCTCTTTATCATTTCACTACATAAAACATTTTGTTTCAAGTGTTTTTTCTGCAGGCATTTTGGCAGAATTAAAGCCAGAAGACACCCTGGAATCTTGTTCTACCCTTAGCCCCCATCCCAATTCTGGGAAATTTTTGTTTTCCACTTTACTAATTTTTATACTATTTGGAAACTTTTAAACTTTGTATTACTTTTATTTTTGGAATGAATCTTGCTTGGGTGTGTATTATTGTTTTGATATATTGCTAGGTTCAGTTAGCACTTGATAAATGGGATTGATGTATAGCCTTTTCATACTATTTCTAACTCTACTATCGTTATTAAGATTATTTAAGCATATTATTTACAAAAAACAAAAAAAGGGGTGCCTGGGTGGCTCAGTCAGTTGGGTGTCCGACTTCAGCTCAGGTCATGATCTTGCAGTCCGTGAGTTCAAGCCCTGTGTTGGGCTCTGTGTTGACAGCTCAGAGCCTGGAGCCTACTTCAGATTCTGTGTCTCCCTCTCTCTCTGCCCCTCTCCTGCTCATGCTCTGTCTCTCTCTGTCTCAAAAATTTAAAAAAAAAAAAAGATTATTTAAGCATATTATTTTAAAATTAGGGGAAAAGCAGTAAAATATTATTTAGTGTATTATAACTGGGAAGCCTCCAAAGGGTTATCAGATATGTCCCCAAAAGCATTATTATAAATGAGTTTTATTCTAAGTGTAAGGTGTTATTTACAGAAGAGTTAGAAATTTGATTAGGGTCTCCTGTGCAGTCTGAAGTTGAGAATAAGAGATTGTATTATAACCCAAATGTCCTTCCCCCATCTCTCTAATAAATACTCAATTGAAAAAGAAACTCCTGAAACTTACAGGAAGAAGATGATCCTTTTCCTTTAGGTAGATGTTTTGCAGCATTTTAAAAAACTCATACCTTACTAAGAATCTACAAGAATCCTACTTGACAGGCCAGGAAGATAATGCTGGATGAGCATTTCTACAGTTTGTTTTATGGAAACAGTAAATATATTTTAATTTCCAAATATAAAACTATATTACATTTTAAATATTTTTTCAAACTATTCTCTCAGAAGCTTAAACTCTGAAAATTACCACTGTAAATTTTTATAGTAAAAATCATAAGTTGTGTTGTTCATCAACTGCATGACTTAAAAGGCAAAAGTGTCACTTTTGTGACTTTAAAGGTGGAATCACAACATCTGAGATGCAGAAAACTCAATATACAAGTGAATTCTCATTGACTGAATAGTTATTTGATTGGAATAGTTCATGTTTCCTTCTGAGATGAGTGCATGATTACTAACCATATGTAGTTTGTAGTAGGTTAAGTTTACCCCCAGCCTCACCTGTCTCCACTGGTGCTGGGATGAAGTTCACCTGAGAAAAAATGTTTTGTTTATAAATATTATATATATAATAATTATTATATCTTACATTATATATGATATATTTAATTTTTTTAAACCTGAAACTCTACTAGTGTGTTTTAGGTTGGATCAAAATGTCACACAGTTGATTTTGTCTCTCTCCTCCCTCCCTCCTTCTGCATCTTGTTCCTTAAAGGACTTGAGACAACTGATGGGAAATACTGGGATGTGAATAAAAGTCTCATTGCCAGATGAGGTAATGAGCTGGAAGTTCTCTAGGGCTCTTTTTTCAATGCAGATTTTGGGAAACATAAGGTCTCAAGCTGCTTGGATGTTACAGTAATTTCTGACTACATTCGGTCTTGACCAAAATGTGTCATTGTTCCACCATCTTTCTGACATGATATGGGACTGGAGAATTCTAGTGAACTGCTAGTATTGAGATAGATGCAACCTGTTCTCAGGTTGAAGGAACTTTGGACCAGAGGCAGTGACTTACTGAGAATGCAGAGAACAAATAACACCATTCAAGGAGATAAAATGTTTTGCGATCTGCCAACCAGGAAAGCTACTTTCTCAAAGTGGGAAAATCCATCAACTATAATGAAGAGCCTTGCTAATGTGTAAGTATTACTGTTAGGAGTTTGGCCCTAGTGGGTCAGTTAGTGGATCCATTTCCACACTGTGTAAATGTGTAAGTCCCTGATTTATGCATGAAGGAATTCACAGAAAGAAATCCTCTGTTTTACAGAGGAAATGAGCTTTCATTTCCTTTCTTATTCATAGCTTACCTTGGGGTGTGATAAGAAGATTTAGCCCTGGGCAGAGTATTCCTCTGAAGTTCATTCATTCTGTGCTATGACTAATAGCTTTTTCTCATAACCACATCAAGAATTGATACTGCTTTAGGAAACAGCATTCCACATCTCTAGTGAACTGCTTATCTTTCTTGAAGCAGAGTGAATTGCTCTTATTGTCTTTTTTATGTATTTTCTGATGTAATAGAGGCGCTAAGGCTATTGACTGCCTTAGACTGTCTGATGGATACTGAGAACCATTGAACAGTGCGCTGTGCAGAACAACTGAGTCAGACTCTGAGCGCACCAAAGTTCAGTGGTCAAGCCTATTTTGCCATCCTCCCTGAGATATCATACTGAAATTTTGCAAGCAGAAGTGATGCATTTATATGTACAGAGAACGCACTAACCCTGGTGTATCTGGAAGACTTTGGTTAGTTTTGAGCAAGGGAAAAATGATGGGGCTACGGAAATCAAAAAGATTTCAGAGACTCTAACTTCATTACATTTCTTGCCCACACGCTTGTTGTAAGAACAGGCTTTCTCCACAGCTGCTCTCTGTGAACTTCAGCTTGACCAGCTAGCCCTTTGACTTCTAGCACTAATTCTTGTCTTAATCCTAGAGCCACAGACCGTGAAGAGAGCATGGACTCCCGCATGAGGCCTAGACAGTTCAGACTCCGTGGCAAGGCCAAACAGAATTTGTAGGGCTCAGTGCAGAATGAAAATGATTGGCCTCTTGTTAAAAGCATTATTAATAATTTTATGAAGAATTCTTAGTAATGTGACAATAGAGAATTAAGCCAAGCTTAGGACTCATGTAAGCATGCGGTGCTATGCAACTGCACCGATTGCATGTCCGGGAAGCTGGCCTAGCTCATTGGTCTGGAAATACAGACAGAAAGGGATTTGCTTTCAGTTTACAGAGTTTAGGAAGCAATAATAGAATGGATACATTTTGTTTATGGCATCTCAGAATATTAAACTTTTAAAAAAAATTTTTTGTAATGTTTTTATTTTATTTTTTGAGATAGAGACAGAGCATAAACGGGGGAGGGTCAGAGAGAGAGGGAGACACAGAATCTGAAGTAGGCTCCAGGCTCTGAGCTGTCAGCACAGAGCCCGATGCGGGGCTCGAACTCACGGACCACGAGATCATGACCTGAGCCGAAGTCGGATGCTCAACTGACTGAGCCACCCAGGCTCCCCTCAGAATATTAAACTTAAGGAAATGACTGAATTTCCGAGGTGGATGATGGTGATTTGCACTCCTTTATGTAGTAGAAGCAAACTCTTGTTTTCTGAGAAGTTTTGCAGGATAGATCGAATTATTTCTTATTTGTGCCAGCCTCCAGGTCAGGCAGGGCCATGGAGGCATTGAGAGGTGACTCCCGGAGGCTCAGTTTGAGAATAGGTGACGTTCTCAAATTCCTGGGATAATCATAGAAGGCTGAAGGTCAATGTTTTGTTTATGGCTGATTTGCTTTCATTAGGGCTTTAGAGTGAAGATTCTTTTTTTTTTTTTTTTTTTTTTACATTTATTTATTTTTGAAAGAGAGAGACAGAGCACAAGCGGGGGATGGGCAGAGAGAGAGGAAGACACAGAATCTGAAGCAGGCTCCAGGCTCTGAGCTGTCAGCACAGAGCCAGACGCAGGGCTGGAACTCACAAGACCTGAGCCTAAGTTGGACACTCAACCAACTGAGCCACCCAGGCGCCCCTAGAGTGAAGATTCTTATTTATTTTACTTATTTGAGAGAGACAGAGCACAAGTGGGGGAGGGGCAGAGAGAGGGAGACACAGAATCCTAAGCAGGCTCCAGGCTCTGAGCTGTCCGCACAGAGCCCGAAGTGGGGCTTGAACTAATGAACCAGCAGCTCATGACCTGAGCCCAAGTTGGATGCTTAACCAGCTGAGCCACCCAGATGTCCCTAGAGTGAAGATTCTCACAAAACTTAGAAGAGATGAGAAACATTGCCTCACAAGATTTGGTGTGTGTCAGTGGTGGCACCCAGTGACTTCTCATGCTTAACTCACTAGGAATCATGTTTTAGTTACTCTTCTCACTAGTGATTAATTTTACACAGCCAGTCAGTTTTTAATGGGTGGACTGTGACAAAGGAGGAAAAAGCATTAACTTCTCTGAGGGAATGTTCTAGAGCCATTGAAAAGCTAGTAAAAGAATATTGCCCGGTTCTTTTTGCAGTAACACAAAGTATTAAGCAAAAAATAAAAACATAAAATAAATGATAAAAATTAAAACACAGCAGAGAAATTTCTTCTAAAGTTCCATAAGAAGAAAATAGACCTTATCTTTTTAATGCAATAGTTACACATAGAATATTTTTTCCAAACAAAATAATTCTAGAGACAATAGTCTATTTTCTTTCTTTTCCCCTTCATTTTCTATTTATCTAACAGTTAAATAAAACACCTATTTATTTCTGATGAGAAAAAAATAGCTCATGCAGGGATATGAAACTAACATTTATGGAATGACTCACTGTGGTAGACACCTTTGTATGTAGCATCTCTATTTTATGCAACTACCCAGTTTGTTCATTGTTGCACTTAGAGGTAAGGAAAATTTGGTTCAAACAGTCAACATTTTACTACCGAATGTTGCTCAGAATAGTGATTCTGTAAGTTGTTCTGTGATAGTCGAATACTTGGGGAAATGCTTGATTTTATCAAGCATTAGGGAAGATGAGAAAACTTGGAGTATATAATTTTTCTTTGCCCTTTCCACTCTTCCTCCCCATGAGAGTTAGAAGGTTCTGTGGCCCTCAGTACTGACTGTAGGAAAAGCTGCTGTCAGAAATAATAAAATTGAATCAACTGTAGGAGCATAGACATCTGCAAGCTGGTGGGGATATACTTAGGGGACAGAGGATTTTCGTGGAATCCTTGAGATTTTACTATGTAAGCAGATATCAACGGGTAAATTTGCCTTTGTTTGCAAATATACTCAGAAGGATGTAATTTTAAGAATGTTTATTGAAAAAAACTGGACACTAAGTATTATTTTCAGTTTTCAAAGTTAACATTTTAATTTCCAAGATTTGAATCAGTTATCAAACTACAGTTCTTTCAGTAAAATTAAAGTGCTTGTGTACTCTTTAAAATCTGAAAGATAGGACTATATTAGATTAGGTAAAAAACAGGATCACCATAATATAGAAGAAGGCTTCTTACCTGATACAGTCAGGACTGGTAATTGGTTAGTCACACCCAAAATTCATTGATGTAATTATATACCTCTTAAACATTTTATTTTAATTTAAAATATTAATGCACATTCATTGGATAATCTTATCTCGTTGGACAGGCATTTTCTTTGTGGATCCACTAACTAGAAAATCACTTTGTTTTCCTTAGATAAACCACACCCATAATGCATTATCTATGATTGACCATTTAGTTTGATTTCAAATGGAGCTAGAGTTAAGAGGAACTTGTGAAGAAATCTTAAGAGATGTAGAATCCTTGTAGACTTTTATGATTTTTCTCCAATTTTTTACAACTGTTTTATCCACATGTAACTTGAGAGCTCTTATCAAACTCTCTGGATTTCAACTTAATTTTCTTAGAAAAAATAATTATTTTTTATTTTTTTAATATTTGTATTTAAAATTTTTATATTTACATTTTATATTTTATATTATATTTATTTTTAAATTTTGTATTCATATTTAAAAATATTTTAATTAGTTTTTTTGTTTATGTAGTAAAAACATATTTGAACTTACAATAACAAGAGCAACAGACCTAAACAGTTTTGAGAACAAATACAGTTGACACTTGATAAGCAAACAGAGCTAGTGGGAGCCGGTGTATGTGGGAGTATTGGGTTCCTGGCCACAGCCTTGCAGCATGCCATAGGTATGTCTGTGTCATCTTCCACGTTGAGACATTCAGGGAAGTGGGAATTCAGGCTCCTACCATTGAGCTAATCCACTCTTAATTCCCTTCCCTTCTTCTTAGCCATGTAACATAAACAGGTTTGGGAACAAACTGTGGCAATCCATTAATAAGATTTAGTAATGTTAAAATTCAGTACTCAAAATGATTGTTTTCCCAAAAAGGTTTACTATTCATCTACACTGTCCATTTCAATTACCAACCCTGGTTGACATGTAGACATTTTAGTAGATTTGCTGAAGAAAGAAAGCACTACTTTAGCTATTATAGCCTGAAATGCTAATGAGCACAGCACAGTGGCACCTATCAGAAGCCAGGGAGGACCACTACTGAAAATCAGATATGCACTTTATTTCAGTTATATCAAATGCCAGTACATTTATGAATTTATTAGAGCAACTGGAGTGTGTTTCACAAAAGGGTTTACTTGCAGTGTGGAGGTACCTGAGGGAAGTTGAAGGCTCTTAAGAAGAGTTTTTGACTTTCTACTATATGAGCTTCAGGGTAGTATAATAACAACTAAATTGGGACACAGAATGCCGAAGTAATGTGCCAAGACCACAGAGCCGGTCAGCTTAGGTGCCAGGTAGACCTCAGGCAATGCATTGCCAACCATCATGCCTCTACATCCACTCCACAAGGCAAGCCAGGGGCTTTGGCATAAAGTATACTTGGATTCAGAGCTTGGCTCTATGACTCAGTAGTTACGTAAACTTGGCAAATGAATTTATACTTTTGTTTCCTCTTTATGAACAGGGAGAGCATTAGTACTAATCTCACAGGATTTTTGGGCAAGGCTTATGTGAAGTGATGTCTGTTTATCACAATACCTAGAACCTAATAAGAAATTAAAAAATGATAGGCTTTTTTATTATTATTATTATTATTATTATTATTATTATTGTGGGGGACTTAAGAATTAGAAGATACATTACTAAGTCCAAGGAGCTTTTGATTTTAATTAGGGACTGAAACATATAAATAGGTGTAAATTAATGTAGAATCAGCAATAAGAGCATAGAGAAAAAAACTCCATAATTTGAAAATGCTCGAAGGAGTTACTGGTATAACTTTGATTTGCTTTCTTTCTGGGTTCGCTTTGGCTCAGTTAAAAGTGTACATGCAATATATACAAATATGGAATCATTATGTTGTCACTTGTAACTAATATAATGTTATAACTTAATTACATCCAAATTTTAAACATGTATATATGCTGTTTGTCCATACCTGCAGCAGTATGCTATTGATTTCACAAGATCATTAATTCGAGATTTTTATATGTGGACTATCTAGCTTTTCATTTGCCCTGCTGTTACAATCTGTTCAGATTAGCAACCAGTTTCATGTGTTTTTTGCTATGCATCATTTTTAGCTCTTTCATTCAGCACCAATCTAAAATCAGCATAGTATTAAGACACTCTCAATTACAGTAGATCTTTTCCAGTGATTGGCACATTTCAAATTTTTATGTAAACTGCTCCCCCACCCCCCGCCCCTCCAAGCCCTCCAACAATTGCACAGCTGCTAAGTAAAAGAATTCCAGAGAAGGAAAGATGAGTGCCAGTGTCTTAAAGAGAAGATATGTTGCTAATTTGTTTCACTAATTGGTGCTACTTTGGGAGTTGGCTTTGTCACGCACTTCCACTTCCATAAGAGCCCCTCGTCAGCTTCAGAATTCTTTATCTGAAGGTCACTTTTCTAAGCTGTCAATGTCAGTTGCCTTGCTTAGTTGACTGAAACAATCAGATTACACAGACTTAATGACTAAACTTGTTTATGTTATGGCTATAACCAGTGAACTAATAATTTTTAGTTTTCTGTCTGTGCTTCAATCATAAATTTACTGGTGCCATGTATTTAAAAATAAGAAAGACTAAGGAAATTAGAACACATGGAAAAGTTTTCTTTAGCCCATAAAATAATAAACCCTTATGAATTCATGTTTCATTTTTCAAGTAACTAATTCATCACAGTAAATAATAGGAGTCTTTAAAGTGGCTTCTTATGTGTAGTAGAAGACGTGGAGTGTTTTCTATGTAATCATTTTACTACTTTCTTTCCATTTATGTAATATGTACTCATATTTATTCTGCATTGCAGTCTCAGAGTTTTTCAGTTTACTTTAGAGCCCCTTAGACAGGATCAGTTTTTAGAGTAGATGCAGATTAAAATAACCGCCAATAGCCCATTGCTTATAGTGCCATCTTGTGGCCTTGATCCATTACTGTGCCATTAGCAATAACTGCAGGCCCAGTTGGGGCCAAATGTATCCCTAGTGCATATAGGGATTATGTTATTTTCAGTTAACTACTTGTCTTTGAGGTAAAGACAAACCATAGTTAAAGTTAGAATTGACTATCATTGAAGACAAATTAAAAATTAAAACAGGGGCAGCTGGGTGGCTCAGTCGGGTGAGTGTCCAAATTTGGCTCAGGTCATGATCTCACAGTTTGTGGGTTTGAGCCTGGCGTCAGGCTCTCTGCTGACAGCTCAGAGCCTGGAGCCTGCTTGGGATTCTGTGTCTCCCTCACTCTCTGCACCTCCCCCGCTCACACTCTGTCTCTCTCAAAAATAAAATAAACATTAAAAAATTATTTTAAAAAATTAAAACAAATAATCTCTGAATTATTTGATGGAATCAAAGGGAAAATGTAATTTGCTGTATGAAGTTTTGATTGATAATTTCATTTTCATGATCACTTGCATGGTACAAATAGAGGTACGTCTACACTTGGATTCTTTCATCTTTTTTTGTCAGGGGCACTATTAAATTATGTTTGGCTAGTACTTTTTAGAGGGCAATAACTTTTGGTGCTTGAAATTTCATCTTGTTAAATTGTAATATAATTAACTAATTTCTCTTCTCTATTTGCATTCTTCTCTTCACATTGGCATATGAATCTTTTTTTTCTCTGCTACACATTCTGTGAGAGGAAGTCATTGATACATTTGAATGAATGTGGATCAATATGGGCCTGAATAAAAAAATAAAGGTGCTATATGTTCTACTAGCCTTCACTGTCCTCAAATATTCCTATTTTTATTTCTTTTGTTGCCTTGTTGGAACCTTTTATAGGTGTACCCATGACTGCCATGTTAGGAGATCAAACGTTCATAGTACATTCTAGTTTGGGGCAAAAATAGGTATCATTTTGTAAAGCACATGAAGAGGTAGAGATGAATGTGTAGTGCTTGGGTATTATTTTTCATGATGAAAATGGTCTTAGAATGAGGGTTATGGCAGAGAAAACTGCACCACAAAAAGTCCATATTAAAGAGGAAAAAAAAAAGAAATTGGTTGAAAAGAATTCATTTTGATTAATAAGTGTGTAATTTATACTCATTTAAATTCTGCTGAAAAGCGATTCTCTTCCAGTTGTGATGAGCATAACTGAGGTTGTTATATGATTAACAAATGGTTCAGAACAGAAGTACATGCCCTTTTTCTGTGGGATATACTTTTGCAGGCCTAGCTGCGGACGCCTGTGGCAATTTTCCTTTCCTCAAGACCAGGAAACCATAGGATGACAGAGCAGTCAACACCTAGTTATTCCAGATTCAGCTAAGAGCAGGAAACTCACTTCTTTATATCAAAGTCACTACATGAAAAAAAAAAAAAAAACGAAAACAAACAAGTATTCCTTACTTTAAAAAGAAAAAGAAACAGAAAATAAATCACTAGAGAAGGATATTCTACAATTTTAAAGTACTTTATTTACTAAACTATTTCTTGCAAAATATCTCTAGCAAAATATCTGTAAATAATTGTTATGGGTTGGTAGTCTTTTCAAAAGATTAAGTTAAATTCCTAACCTCCAGTACCTTAGGATGTGATCTTATTTGGAAATAGGGTCTTCACAGATGTAATCAGTTTAAAATGAGATTATTAGGGTGGACTCTAATCCAATATGACTGGTGTCCTTATAAAAAGGGGAAATTTGTACACAGAAACAGACATGCCCAGAGGAAAGACTATGTGAAGAGACACAGGGAAAATGCTATGTGAAAACAGGAGCCATGTTGATATAAGTCAAAGAATGTCTGGGGCTCCCAGAAACTGTAAGACAAAAGATCCTTCCCTTATAGGTTTCACAGGGATATGGCCTTTCAAACACCTTGATTTTAGATTTCTAGCCTCCAGAACTGCGAGATAATACATTTCTGTTTTTCTAAGCCACCCAATTTGTGGTGCTTTCTTACAGCAGCCCTAGGAAACTAATGCACTCATAATATTGAACTAGTACTTACTGCATTGTCCTGTAAGCACTTTACAGGAATTGCTTTATTTACACCTAATAATAACCTTCAGATGTCTATTATTATCTTCCCAAGATGCTAACAGATAAAGATACTAACTTACTGAGGTTAAATGATTTGCCCAAGATGATGGTTAATAAGTGAGTGAACTGGAATTTGAAGCCAGGTCGGTTTAACTCTAGAGTTTGCCGTGTGTGCGTGTGCGTGTGCGTGTGCGTGTGCGTGTGTGTGTGTGTGTGTGTGTGTGTGTGTGTGTTCAGGAATCTGGTTCTCCTTACTGGGTTGTTTAGGGCTGCAGCCACTTTCACACCACCCTCATGTCTCATCTAGAACCAGTCACCTCCATTTGTAACAGGATTACTCTTGGCATTCACTGACAACCCAACACTCTGCTTTCAAGGGCATGAGTAAGACGCCATTTCTCTGACAATAAAAGGTTGGTAATAGTCTCTTGTCTCTTTGTAATTTGAAATTTATAACCTTATTGGCCTCTTCTCCCACACCTCTCCATTTCTTTCCGCCTCTTTCCATCACCCAAATCAATGTAGTTTAATATGTGTAACGGAGTGAAAAATCTACATTGAGTCAATTTTCTGCTTCAAAAGAATTTCTTTAAAAAAATCCAACCAATGTCTTTGTCAAAGACTAAATAAACCTGTATTGAACTGTGTATATCAGAGATACTCAAAACTGGGCTAACACTTAAAACCCAAAATGTCATCAGTGAAACTAATCCTGTCATTCTGAGAGCAGAATTGTTTTTTGAAATATCAGAATGAGTACCTTTTTGGTTAATAATTATTTCTGTTACAGTTTAATTCCACTCATTGATCCAAAAGAAAACAAGAAATAAGTTTATAGCAGTGCCATGGATTGATGCAGTTAAAAACGAATTCTAGTTAGATCAATAGTTAAGCAAAACAGACAGTTAATTATACCTTAGTCATATGATATCAAAGCTAAAGCCATCAAATTAGATTTCTATTAGCTCATTAGATATACAGAGAGAATTAGAAATCTCAGGTTATATTTGACTGTTAATCCCTAAAATTTCTCCTTGTCTGTATTGTCTCTTTGTATTGTCTGGTACTCTTATTGTTGACTTAGGGGGTCAACTTCCACTCAGTCTTCCACATTAAAGCTGTAGGTTTTAAAGTTTTGGACTCTAGCCCATAGCCACAACAGCCAGGGGAAGAGTTTTAAGGAGGCACGGATCGTAGACATTGGGCTTAGGATGACTAAGAGACTTGATACTTAGAGTATCAGTATTTATTGGAGCAAATGTTTTTCCTGTTGTTTGATCAAATGGTCATCTAGGGAATATCCAGTCATGCACGAGTAATAAAGCTGTCAGAGGGATAAAAGTCACTAGATTCTATAAGATTGGTCAGCTGAATAGCAAGGAAACCCTACTGCTTGGTGGGTGTTGCATGCTCCAACAAACATTCATTGCTGGACACACAAACCATCCATTAGCGAGGCTTTAGGCAACTCACAAAACAGCAGCTATGCATGCTGAGTATTGAGCCGGCTATCTTACAACACTGCAAGAATAGCAACCCTCTGCAGTATATTTCCTTTCACTTTTTCATTTCAAATGGTTTTTTTTTTTTTTCTCCTCTTTTCTCTAATGCAGTGTCTATAAAGTAGGGAGGAAGAGTCAGGACTCTTACATATTTGGAGAGCAGAACTCATACAGGTTCGGTGACTTGCCTAGGGCCCCATAGCTAGTAAATGGCTATAACGGTGAGGCTAGGTAGGAAAGCTCCAGAGTCACAGCAATGATTGTGCCCCTGCTGGTCCTTTCTGTGTTAGGAGGATTTCACAAAGCCCTGGATTTCCATCCTCTATCTTGCCTGGCTACACTACATTAAACTTAAACTAAATTAAACTAAATGGCTAAAACACAGAGCTGTCCTGAGTTGAGGAATGTCAGGTAGGGACATCCTTTATTGATTGGTCATCAACTATCTATAAAGAAAGAGAGGGGCACCTGGGTGGATTAGTCAGTTCAGTGTCTGACTTTGGCTCAGGTTAAATAGTTCATGGGTTTGAGCCCCACCTCGGGCTCCATGCTGACAGCTCTGAGCCTGGAGTCTACTTTGAATTCTGTGTCTCCCTCTTTTTCTGCCCCTCCCCCACTCACGCTCTGTCTCTCTCTGTGTCTCAAAAATGAATACATGTTAAGAAAACATTTTTTAAATAGAAAATAAAAGATAAAAAGAGAAAGGGTAGGGGGAAAAGAGACCGAGATTTTATAAATCTCATTATTTAAGGTCACCAGGATATTTCTCTTTTTGCCTATTAGTAAAATGGCGGGAAAAATGACAATAATGCCAGTCATTCAATTTATTTCAGAGCTGGTAGGTCACACTTGGACAATTCAAAGAGAAAATTCTAGAAAATAGGAACGTCTAAGAAAGACCGAAAAAAAAAATCAGTTGTAAAAGAGGCCATGTGACTATTGAGTAATAACTTTCCATTGTGGATTGCTGACACTAGGACCATCTACATGCCGAGATTCTCACAGGAAAGCAAGTAACACACATCACTTTGTTGCATGTCTTCCTAATTTATAATTTAGTTAAAAGCAATATTAGTAGTAGGATGTAAAAACTAAATCCATCAAAACCAGGTTTCCATCATAGCTGAACAGAGCTCTAAAGAGAGATTTAGGGGGCACCTGGGTGGCTCAGTCGGTTAAGCCTTGGACTCTTGATTTAGGCTCAGGTCATGATCTTGCAATGGTGAGATTGAGCCCTGAGTCAGGCTTTGTGCTGAGCGAAGAGCCTGCTTGGGATTCCCTCTCTCTTTCCCCTCCCCTGCTTGCCTGCATGCTCTCTATCTCTCTCTTTCTCAAAGAGACAATTTAGGAATCTTAAGGTAAAAGAGGTAGGCAATGCCACTGAAATGGAAAAGATAATTTTAAAAATTGTTTGTAGACCAAGACTAGAAGATGATTATGTAAAGAATTCTGATGCTGAAGGCATATGTAGAAAAAGAAGAGCCAAAGAAAGGATGGTCTGAGAGATGGCAAGAGAACAAGGAGAGAAGGAAAGCAGAAAGAATCAAAGCTATCAGCTACTGCTCTGACATCAAGCACTGATGATTCAAAATATGCCCTGGGTTTTGGCAGAGAGGTAATACTCAACCTCAGGGAAAGCTTTCAGTGAAGTGGTGAGGAGACAGCCAAATTAAATTAGGGTGAAGAGAAAGTGGAAATGAATGGAGTGGCCACATCAGGGTAGAGCCATCTTTTAAAATGCTTGTTCCTGACAGGAAGGAAGAGAGAGAGGAGTGAAAAAGAAAAGCTGAATTGAAAGAAGGCTATTTTATAATGGGGAAAAGTGAGCAAGGGGAAGGTGGGTGGGTAAAGGGTCCAGCATAGATGAGGAGGGACATCTCTGGGATAGAAGTAAGAAGTAAGGACCAGCATCAACAGCAGGTAGTTTTAGAGGTGAGAGCTTCTGCCAGATACTTTCTCTCTGACTGAGGAGCCGGTTATCACTGAACATGACTAAGGTAGAGGTTAGTGAGGGCCTTACAGAGACAAGAAAAGCTTTGGGTTGTTACTGTGGTCAGAGAGAGGGTACACCGTGTATGTATTGTAATAGTTTGGATGACAGATGAGAAAAGCTTCAGCTCAAGTAGTGACAGGATAGAGCCAGAGAGGAGAAGATGGTTTAGGAGGACAGGTATCAGGTAGAGCAGACAGGTTCTGTGGGTCCATCAGATGTGCATACTGTGATTTGGAACACTCAAGGAGGCCCCAAAGGCAGTGGTTCTCAAACTTCAGGTCCTGACCCACTAGTTGGGCTGCAAAATCTATTGAGATTTGAACAGAACATTTTTGTAAATGAATTAAAATGGAGCAAAAAAATATCAGAGTGCTTTGACCATAGTAAGGGGAAGTACTATTCTGTGACATTTCAGTTATAAATGCCAGTGCGTGCTGGGCTGCTGATAACTGGTCAATAAAGGATGTCCCTACCAGACATTCCTCAACTCAGGACAGCTCTGTGTTTTAGCCATTTAGTTTAATTTAGTTTAAGTTTAATGTAGTGTAGCCAGGCAAGATAGCAGGATGGAAATCCAGGGCTTTGTGAAATCCTCCTAACACAGAAAGGACCAGCAGGGGCACAATCATTGCTGTGACTCTGGAGCTTTCCTACCTAGCCTCACCATTATAGCCATTTACTAGCTATGGGGCCCTAGGCAAGTCACCGAACCTGTATGAGTTCTGCTCTCCAAATATGTAAGAGTCCTGACTCTTCCTCCCTACTTTATAGACACTGCATTAGAGAAAAGAGGAGAAAAAAAAAAAACCATTTGAAATGAAAAAGTGAAAGGAAATATACTGCAGAGGGTTGCTATTCTTGCAGTGTTGTAAGATAGCCGGCTCAATACTCAGCATGCATAGCTGCTGTTTTGTGAGTTGCCTAAAGCCTCGCTAATGGATGGTTTGTGTGTCCAGCAATGAATGTTTGTTGGAGCATGCAACACCCACCAAGCAGTAGGGTTTCCTTGCTATTCAGCTGACCAATCTTATAGAATCTAGTGACTTTTATCCCTCTGACAGCTTTATTACTCGTGCATGACTGGATATTCCCTAGATGACCATTTGATCAAACAACAGGAAAAACATTTGCTCCAATAAATACTGATACTCTAAGTATCAAGTCTCTTAGTCATCCTTTTAAATCTCCCTGAAGCAGCTGACAGGGTCTACCATCCCTGCCTGCTTGAAGCTCTTCCCTTGGCGGTCATGACTCCATGCTGTAAGGCTTCCTCAGTTTCCCTTGTACCCGCTGTGTCTCATCTCCTTTACTTGGTCTTGAAGTGGTGTCCTCTCCAAAGGTGCTATGTTCTGCTCTGTCATCTGTCTTTCACTCTATCCCTTTGGAATCTCATTAGAGCATTCTTACCCTCATGTTGAGTACGGGTCACTAAACTTCTTGAACCCGAAGCTCCAAGGTTCCACAGGTCATTTCTACTTGTATCTTTTGTTGGGGTCTCAAATGCTACATATTCTACACCAAACCCACTACCTTCCTGCACTGGTGCCCTGACTTTAGTCTTCCTTCTGAGTTGTCTGAGTTATTCAATGAAATCACCATTCTTTTAGCAACCAGGCTAGAGACCTTGCCATCATCCTTGGTTGTATGCCTCCCCTTAATTTCATGTCCAATATCCAATTGGTTGTAAAATCCTATCAGTTTTACTTACAAAAGACTTTGGGATCTGTAACCTTTAAAAGTGATAGTTTAGGGATACCTGGGTAGCTTACTCAGTTTAGCATCTGACTCTTGGTTTCGGCTCAAGTCATGATCTCTGGTTTTGTGAGTTCAAGCCCCACGTTGGCCTCCACACTGAGAGTGTGTAGCCTGCTTGGGATTCTCTGTCACCCTCTCTCTTTGTCCCTACCCCACTCATGCTACCTCTCTCTCAAAATAAATAAATAAACTTAAAAAAATAAAAGTGATAGTTTATATCTCCACATTCTTGATTCTTGCTCTTTCTCTGGAGTACTCTTGCTGAGGTTAGGTTTTTATGGTCCTCATGTGACAGTCCTCACTCACTTCAAGTCTTTGACAACTCTCTATTGCTTCCAGCATAAAAAGCAAGCTCTTTAGGATGGCATTTGAATCATTTCAGGATTGAGTCTCAACCCAGTTCTTGAGTCTCATTTCTAAACACATAGCCCAAACATTGTTCACACTTAAGTCACACTGGAACTCTTGCCATTTACAGGATCCACAATGCATCTTCCTATCTCCCGATCCTTGCTTTTTCCATTCCTTCAGTCCAGAATTCAGTTAAAATCACTAACATTTATTAAAAACTTGAGATCAAATCTTTTTCATTATGTTTCAAGCAATTGGCAGAATGCCAGAAGTATCCTAGGTACTCAAGAAATATCTACTTTGAAACAAAATTAAAGAATTAAGAGGCTGCATGGTTATATGTATTTTTAATATCTATATTTTTCCTAGGAAACACAAAGTAGTGAAATAACCAGTTAAAGAAATCAAATCAGCATTCTTTACTACCCACCAGCATGAATTGTTATTCACTGGGGGGAGAATAGCTATTTACAAGATTGGTGCTGACATAAATAGTTGCAAACTACTCTAGTAGTCACTAAGATCTGATTGAATGTTTATAGTAATGAGCTTGCTTATAACTTTTCTCCACATGAGCTTTTATACATAGAGGACCCTCAAGTTTTAGTATCATATATTACAGGTAACATATCTGTTCCTTGCTCTCTGGTAGCCAAGATTCCCAATATAATGCACACAAAACACTGGGGTTTAAATCTATATCATAATTAACAATGAAATTATGGCTATGATACAAACACTAGAGAGTCTTTAATAGCTGAAAAGTTGTTTCATCCTATAAGAATTTACTTGACTGTGGATGAATAAAGTATTTCTACCTGAATAATTTGTTTTTTGAAACAGCTATATCCTGAAGCTTCAGTTTATTTAGCTTTGTATGTAATAATTCTTTTGACCTCAACCAGTCAGCATTGATTAGGAGAGCACCAAAATTCTAAATCTTTTTCAGTTTGCTATAGAAAAAACAATTTCTTTCTTAGAATAATTCCATGATACAGATTAAATTGTTGTCGATCAAAGTAAATCTACCAAATGAGAGAAATATTTGTCTTCTTAAGTGGGTT
Organism: Prionailurus viverrinus; assembly: GCF_022837055.1. Lineage (NCBI taxonomy): Eukaryota > Metazoa > Chordata > Mammalia > Carnivora > Felidae > Prionailurus > Prionailurus viverrinus. The sequence continues at coordinate 50,966,682 of NC_062568.1, forward strand.
TGCTTGAGTGAATTATTTTATTGTTTTAAAAATCACAAGGACATTTCATTAGTATTGGTATAAAAGTAAACGTATACATTGATAAGCCTTGACTTTTTTTAGGAGACAAAATAATCTCTTACAGCTAAGCATTAGAACAAATGTGGTCTCTCTGCCTTTTTAGTCTGCAGTGGCAAGTCTAAGTGGGATGAGTCAAAATTAGCACCTTGTCTGACTCAATCACCACTGTCCCATTTGAGAAGATGTGGTAGAGTGGTTGAAGACCATGGGCATGGCATCAGCCAGCCTGGGGTTTGAATCCTGGTTTCACCGTATAGTGATTCTGATGTTGGGCAAATGGCTTCGTTTCTCTCAGCCTCACTTTCCTCATCCATAAAATATGCACTCATTCATTCAAAAAATATTTATTGAGCAAGTATTATGTGCAAACTCATGTTCTAGGAATCTGGGAAATAACAGTGAACACAACAGGCAAAAATCTTGACCTTCATTGAATTTACTTGTAGTAAGACAGTCATAACAGTGAGAATTAGCTGATACAATGCAAGTATACTGCTAAGCACAAAGCCCAACGCCTAATGTATCTAGTAAGCTGGGGAAAGTGACTGGTCTGGTTTGGTAGGCATTCAGAAGAGGTGCTGGAATGGTGTGTTTAGCCTGGAGAGAGGGTGGGTTGGGATCAGGTTGTAGAGGCTGAGGTTTATTGAACACTTGCTCTCTGTCGGACCCTGTGCTAGGTGCTTCTAACTTAAAACAATCTTGAGGCAGGTACTTCCCTCGCACCTAACCAGTATGAAGGGATAGGGCTGCATGGTAGAGGCCATTGGAAACCTCTGAAGCTTGGATTGCAGAATGGCTCCCGTTTCCAAACATGCCCATGCACATTTCCTGTTGGTTCCCCTCCATATAGAGGTTATCCTGAAATGGCAGAATCCTGTTGCATTCCAAACATGCATGCCCATGCACATTTCCTGTTGGTTCCCCTCCATATAGAGGTTATCCTGAAATGGCAGAAATAGTGAGTGGCGTGGCCAGGGAACAATTGATGAAATTGAACAGGAACCCTTATAAATTTAGCAGAAGATTATTTGATAATTTCAAGGCAGTAGATTTTACTTTATTCTTTTGTATTTGAGATAATTAAAGGGCATAGATACAGAAAACTGGTTGTTAAATTTTATTTATTTTTCCCACATAAGGCGTAGGGAACTGGAATAATTCCCAAGACCCTGAGACAGTTTCTCTATTTAGTTTTTAAAATTCTTGTAAGCAGCTTTTTTCTTTTTGAAAACTAAAACCTTGCCCCTTGGGAAGTAACAGTTCAAAACTTAAAAAAAAAATAGATACAATATTAACTAAATCTCCGTTCAAATCTGAAAATTTCTGGGATTTTATTTTTCAGCCTTTTCTCTCCCTTGCATCTATTTGTGTTTATTTTTATGATAAAGCACACCCTAGTTTATCTAATAAATATGTTTCTAAAATAGGAATCAAACCGTATTTAAGATGTAGTAAGGATTTGCTGCTTAAATAGCTTCTATTATAAATTTATTTTGCACTGTAAGCTATTTGACCTTAATTTATCTTTGATGTATGCTTGGATTTTTATCTATTAGGTCTGTCTAAATCAAGGCACATCAATTAACCATTGGATCTATTCCTGTTTATTGCTCTCATAAAATCTGGAGCTTTCAGTTTAAAATTTTAAAATCCAGAATCTCCTGTGGTTAGCATAAGTTACTACTAACAGCAATGTAGAGTTTTTCTTTATTTACAATGTATTTTATATCCAAGATAGTGTACTAGATATACATATAAATTCCGTATATAATTAAATGGCCTCGTTAAGTTTAACTGAAGGATTGAATATCTTCATTTTACTGATTGTATATCTACAAGCTATGACTAGAGGGTATTGATATATTTGTGGTCATTTACTCACTGAACAAATATTTAATGCCTACCATGTGCCAGACACTGGGCTAAAAACACTAGGGAATGTAAAGTATAATAAATGATCTCCATTAGGAACTCACAATTTATTAGGGCAAATAGATATAAACACATAAAGAGTTACATGATATGAGACAAATTTCAACATGAGACAACAGCATAAAGTAGCATCTCCCAAATTGTGTTATGTGAGATAATTTTAGGTAGCAGACACAGACAAACATTTTTTACATTAATGGTTATATTTTTATTGTATATCTATTTACAATTATCTTCAATTTATGTAAAGTGTTATTGGCTTTCCATTATGGTTATGATCTAAAATATCCTATAAAATTAAATATATTGAGTAAAAATATGGCAGTTTGTTTTAAGAAAATGTTGCAGATGAAAACATAACAGGTGGTATGTGGGTATGGAAAAATAGTGAAGGATACATGAATACTGAGATTTGGGAGACTGGTAACAGAAATGTGTACAGTGATTTTGTAACAAGGTGTATTAGCATCAATGCGGCCCATGTCCTGGAGGGAGGCAAGGTCCCCACAGGCTGGAGGGGAGTGAAGGCATCTGGGAGAAGGAAGGATTTAAGACTGGATAGAGAAGAGGGAGAACAGGGTCAAGGCTCTCACAGTGATAAAAGAACATAGAGGCCAGAATTCACATTATACTGCAGGGCAGGGAAAGAGTGGAGTTGCTGTGTAGGGGAGGATGGGATGTGAGTCTAAAAATGAGGGCTGGATGGAAGAAGATGGTACAGGGCGTTGAAATGTTCTGCTGAGAAATGTAGACTGTACTTGCTGTTCATATGTAAGGGGAAGCATTTTGTTCCACGTGGAGCCAGCATCCAGGAGGGATGATCAGGAAGGTTCTGAAAAGCCTTCTGGATCACATATATATCTCCCAGCATGAGATTCTCAGCATTGTCTTTACTGAAGGATTTGCTGTCCAGGGTTAATGTCTCCTTTACCAATGATTATGGTTCTATAGCAATCAGTAGCTTGAAAAGCCTCTAGTTAGAAGGCAACATTAAGATATGGATCCATTTAAAGGTAGAATGGCATCAAAATATGGAATGCTGGGCAGCCCAAGATAGCTTTATCTCAGTATTTTTGCTTAGGGCTGACCTGTCTTCTCTGTGTGGCAGTGTGGTATAGGTAAAAGAGTTGCAAAAGCATGTTACTGGATTTACCATTATGTGTTTCCTTCTTTTCTTTTACACTTGGCAGCTCTATGGCACATCTCAAGTTCTCCTTTACATAATTTCCTTTAGTTCTCTCAGGTGATTTTACTTTGGAGCAGGCTTTGGGTTCATTTTCAACAACCTGAAAATTCTCGTAAGTTTATTCTATAGTATATTTAATAAAAATTTAGCTTTAAAAAATAAGCATGAAATGACTCTAATGTTTTGTAATGAAATTCAGCTTGGGGACAAATTCATAAATAATGAAAAACATTACTAAATTTGCTATTCTGTTGAAGTTTTTTTCATTCCAAATGAGTTCCAAAAGGGTATCTTTAGCTTCTTAGATACCACTTTGGTATCAAAGTGGAACTATTTGCAAATTGTTTTCTGTCCTATAGGTTGGGTGAGAAGGAGAACTTTGGGTTCTGATCTTCAACTACAGCAAATCTGCTTTATTTTTTTTATCTGTTCTCTACTTTGAAAGTGTAAAATAAAGATGAAAAAGATCATGAAAACTATAAGCTATGGGGTAATTCTCCAGTGGTCCAGAGATCAAAGCAGTAATGACAGTAATTGCTCATTACCCCTGTCAGGAGGTGTTGGGATAATTACTAAACCTTTTGTGATATAAGATAAGCAAGGCCGTCACTCTTTGGTGGGGGTCAAGAATTGGCTACTTAGAAAAAGAAGAGAGTTTTTACTCAATTACTCTATTCAAAGTATGTTACCATCATCAGTTATAATGATTTATTCTAATCATAAACATCAATTAGTATTCCTAATACCTAAAAACTTAAAGGCATTATAACTAAGTACAATTTAGAGAAATAAAATATATATTTAACCTTCTTGTCAATACTTGATAAACTTGTATCTTTACTTCTACCTACCTAAATCCAACTACCTACTTGATTTGACTTTTGGATATCTAATTGATATATCACTTGATCTTAGCCAGAAGGCTGAGAAGCGATTCTAATTGATACATCAAATTTAATATGGCCCAAACCAAAATTTTGATTCTCTTTACAACCTATTTCTCCCTAAGTCTTCCCTATTTCAATAAATGACCCTACCATCCAGCTACTTATTCAACCCCTAAACCTCTTTCTCACTGCTCAAATTCAGTCAATCTGTAGGCAAGTCCTGTTGACTCAAAACAACCCATCTCTTCTTTCTCTCCATCTTTACAGTTACCATCCTGGTCCTGATCCAAGCCACCATCGTTTTTCGCCCAGAGTACTGAGATAGCTTCGTAACAGGTCCTCCTGATCTGCTAATGCTGCATAGCAATCTATTATCCATACAGTAGCCAAAGAGATCAGTTAAAAATGTGTATCAGGTCATGGCACCCTTCTAGTAAAATCCTTTGTCTTCTCACTCTATCCAGATTCTCAGCTGTGGCTTACAAGGTCATATACAATCTGGGTCCAGTCTTCCTTTTGAGATGCTTCTACTGCTGCCCTCCATATTCAATACTCTCCAATCACAGGGATTTTTCTTTTCCTGGCCCATGCCAACCTCATTCCAAATCCAGGAGGATACTACACCTCCTCATCCCTCTTCTTGAGAACCTCAGTCTCCTGATCAGCTTCTTGTCACTCAGATGCCCCTTCCATTATATTAGTTTCACCACTCTCAAGTCACTCTTATCAGGGAACAAAAAATTATTTCATTCACTTTGCTGTTTGTTTATTGTCTGTCTCCACCTCCTCTCTTCTGGAATATAAGCTACATGAGAACAGCAAACTTATCTTCATAGGAGCCACTCATTCCCAGTAAATAGCACAGGGTCTGGAACATAATAGAGACTCAATAAATTTTGTTCAGTTAGCCAGTTTATGAATTCAGTATTTTTCCTTCCTTTCATTTAGTAAATTTAAGGAGAGAAACTTTTAGCTCTTTCTCTGAGATTCTGTTTGCCCTTACTATTGCATCAGTTTCTATTTAACTGTAGAATGAAATTATATGGAAACAGGAAAAATATAGCTCTTTGTTCTCCTAAACCCAGCTTTGAGAGTTGCTCGGTTGGGGGAATTATGTCCTTTCCTAATGGCTTGATTCTGTTGAAATTCACCAGAGGTTTGAACATTTCTCCTTTGGTAGCTGTTCTTTCCACTTCTTTCATGAGACAGAAATCAGAAGAGGGAGATTAATCATTCCCAGTGTGTACAAGAATGGTATTCATGGTTGCCTCTTTAAAATTACAAGGGAATCATTTACCCCTCTCAGCCTTATCTTCCTTCTCTTGTAGAAAGATTTGTTAGTCTGACTTTTCTCTCCACATCCAAAATAAGATACATTTATTCAACAATTAGGTAAAGTTGCACAAAAATTTAAAGTAAATAAAGATAGAATGATAGTAGTTTCAAAGAGGGCTTAGGTTGATTTGGGGATGCCTTTGTGCTGCACACTTCCACTCCTCCTTCCATTTAACCAAACCTATTAACCAAGCCCTTGCATGTATTACCAGGGGGAAAAAAAGCATACTGTAATACTGTATGTGCCGTAGGCTTCTAATTATTATTAAAATGCATTGAAGAGGGTAGGTGATGGGTATTGAAGAGGGCATCTTTTGGGATGAGCACTGGGTGTTGTATGGAAACCAATTTGACAATAAATTTCATATATTAAAAAAATAAAAAATAAAATAAAATGCGTTGAAAAAACAGGAAGGGAAAACTACAATACACAGGTCCTCAATAAATAGTTTTGGGATTATGGATATTTTTGTTTTCTTTGTATCTTTTAGTATTTTCTAAGTTTTAATATAACATGTATTACTTTGGTTATTATTTTTATTACTCTCATAATCAGAAAAAAAGAATATTCTTTAAAAGAGAGATTATTGGAGCTAAAACCCCCAGGTGGGCTGTGAGCACCCAGGCCTCTGGTCACGTGACCTCTCTGTGTATGTCACTGAGCTTCCAAATCTTACCGCTAATAACCTGGAGGATCACGCAGCTCAGTGGGCTTTGTATTATTTTTCTGGCTCAGGAAAGCTGGTTTCAGTGTCATACCTGTTTTGAAGTATAATTCTTTTCCAGACAAAACTGGTATAAAAACCACATTGTACTACATAATGGAATTTCATTTCTTCCTGAGCAACATCACCCAGGGGAAGTTTTTCTGTTTTGTTTTGTTTTGTTGTTGTTTTTAGGATTAAAAAAAATTACTTCCACTGAATTGACGATATTTGGTTCCATGAAAGGAAACAGTATTGAATTTAACAGTTTTAACAATTGGAGATCTGAGACCATTGAAAATAAAGAATTAAGTTTGCCATCTTCTTTTATCCTTTTTTTGGGGGGGCAAATAGCATATGTTACATACAATATTGGGTTTTCAAGAAAGGAGGAAATATTTGTACATTTATGTTTTTAGGTGCTAGGAAAAGCTGGTGAGGTTGATGACATACTTCCAAGTACCTTGCTCCTTCAGATCTGATGTATGAAACAGCAGCTTGTTAGAAAGAAATGCAGACTCTTAGGCCCAGCGCAGCCCTACTGAATCAGAACCTGCAGTTTAACAGATCCCCAGGTCATTCTTACACACAGGAATTGACAAGCATCTTCGTATACCTGGGGGTTTCCAGGTCCAGATTGCTTCATTTACTGCCCTTCCTCCTTCTCTTCTCCCCAACCCCTGCCTCATAGAGAAGACTGTAAAGCAGGAGTTCTTAAGCAGGGATCTGTAGATTCTTATGAAGAGTTGTAGGGGAAGGAAGGAAGGAAGGAAGGAAGGAAGGAAGGAAGAAAGAAAATTGTAGGTGGTTATTTGTGAACCCACTGAAATTCCACATAAAAATTATGTGTGAATATGCATATTCAGCTTTCATTAAATGCCCATGAATTAAAAAAAAAAAAGCCAACCATGTAGATACCATGCTCTGCCCTGAAAGGCGGAGGAGAATTACAGAATTATTATCCTTTCCTGGGAAAAACCTAGGAAAAAACACCAATAAGTCTTTCCTATTGTTTTAATAAAAAGAATCAAACTGATTAGAGAGTTGATTGCAGAGATGAGAAATTTTTGGAAGCAGCTTCCTAGTTCCCCAAAACTGAATTCCACTCCACTGGTCTTGATGTGTTTAGGTTCAGAGAAAATTGCCTGTTTGGTTCCCACAGGTCCTGCATACTTTAAGGTAATTAGAGAAGATAAACTTTTTCCATGTATGAATTGTGTTCCTTAATTCTATCTTTTTGATTATTTCAAATTCCTAGGTCAGTGCTCCTTAGCCCTAGCTGCATATTAGATTCATCCCACGCTAGACCAATTGTATCAGAATTTCACAACCTCTGTCTGGAGTGAGAACCAGGCTTACTGGGTTTTGTTTTTGTTTATTTCTTCATTTTGTTTTAATTCTTTTTGGATAGTTTTATTCATTTATTTATTTATTTTAGTGTTTACTTATTTATTTTAAGAGAGAGAGAGTGCACAAGCAGGGGAGGGGCAGAGAGAGGGAGAGAATATTCTAAACAGTCTTCGTGCTGTCAGTGCAGAGCCCCAAACAAGGCTGGATCTCACAAACCATGTGCTCATGACCTGAGCCGAAATCGAGAGTTGGACACTTAACCAACTGAGCCACCCAGGTGCCTCTGAAGTCCCTTTTTCTATTGGAATATCATTATATATGTGTCCTCTATGCTATCTTCCTTCATCATGTCAAAGAGAGGCTGATGTGTAAAGAAGTTGTTCAGATCTGGAAATGATTTCAAGAACTATCGCATCTTCCAGTTTTTATCTGTTGCTCTAATTACTGATCCATCTCAGAAAAGTTTCCTGAGTTTTTGTATTATAAATGATTTTCCAAATACAAAAGATCTGAAAGGGACCTCTCTCTTGGTCTCCTTTATGAGGCTCATTTTGAAAGCTTAAGGACAAATAAGAATCCGTAGGATTCAAGACTCCAAAGAGAAGAGGAAAAAGTATGTAGACTGAGCATAATTTACAGTCACTAGTAATGCCTTTCATCAAACAAAGAAAGTGAAATCTATGATAAAGTTCCGCTTTATAAAGAATTCTCCTAATTCATATTCACAAATTGATGCAGAATTTTATATATTCACATTTTTCCATTTTGTATTTGAATCATTCCTAGCGCATTAGATTTTGCAGCCAGTCCCTTGAAAAATAGCCTAAGAGTTTACTTGTGTATTGTCCTTTTGTAAAGGAGATTTCTGGCAATGTGAACACTCATCTTCTCATTTTGGGGATTTCCATGAGAATTAGTGGGATTTGTGTTCGGTTCCTATTTACCTCTCTGGAATGAATTCACCAAAGGTTAATTTAATCACAGTTTCCTTCAAGATCATGAGAATGCATTCTTGAAAATGATAAATTAGCTTTAACATCATTTGGGGGGATGGGAATGGAATTACAGAATAATTTAAATCTGATGAAGATATTTTTGAAGTAGCAGCTTGCACTCAACACTAATGAAAAAAATTGGAACTGTTTATTTTCCTAGTATTAATGCTTCAATGTTCTCTATAAATATTCAGAAGGATGTAATATAACTTGTATGATACTAACTTTTCTAACCTTTTCTAGCTAAGAGATTTCTCAGTTGTCTCCTAGTAAATATATATAAACAGTGATTTACTGTTTGAAATGGAAAATGCATGTAGGTTATATTAATGCTTTTAATCTTTACAAAAGATTGCTTAATTGGAAGACCCTCAACAGGAGGCTCTGTGATAAAATTGCTCTTTTTCCTGATGTTCTTTGGCACTGAATTTTTTTTTTCCTGGTGGAGGCTACAGTTTTGTGACAGTTCACACCTTTGTCTGATATTTCCTTCTTTCTCTGGCTTGCAAAAAGAAGTCCCACATCTGAGTTCATGAATGATTTGCCCATTTAAGTCATTTTGATAGACTTTGCTCTTTTTTTTTTTTTAATTTTTTCACATATTTTCATTTTTGAGAGAGAGAGAAAGAGAGAGACAGAGACAGAGTATAAGCAGGAGAGGGGCAGAGAGAGAGATACACACACAGAATCCAAAGCAGGCTCCAGGCTCTGAGCTGTCAGCACAGAGCCCGATGTGGGGCTCTACCTCACAAACTGCGAGATCATGACCTGAGCCAAAGTTGGACACTTAACCGACTGAGCCACCCAGGCACCCCTGACTTCATTCGTACTTTAAGCCAAACCAACATAATCAAGGACATTCAGCAAAAGTTCAAAATATTTTTTTCTCTTTTGGAGAAGACAAATGACTCCCTGGGTTGTGAAGGTTTCCTAGTCATTCTAATTCAGCCTGAGCGCATGAGTGCCTAAAATGTTCCAGGTTCTGTGCTAGGCATTCCAGGGTTAACAGTGAACGCCTGCCAGCGAATCACATATGAGGGGAGAATAGAACACAAACAACTATGGTATAATGTTGTATGCATAATATGCAGGGTGAGACCACAGAGAGATGACAAAAATCTCTGAAAAAGTCAGAGAGGGCAGTTACAAGTAATAGAAACTGATTCAGGATCAAGCCAAAAGAGAAGAGACAGAGATCAAGTTATTAGAAAGAAATGCATTTCTGATGGATTAAAAGAGAGAGGGGGGTGGGGAGCATGAAAGAACAGGCCTCAAAAAGGACCTAAATTAAAGAGTTCTGAGCTTCTAAGTGGAAGAAACTGAAGGACAGTTGCTAAAGGGAGTTGCTGAGGGATGAGTCAACTCCGGATATTTTCTGTCTCTGTGTCACTCCTCTCAAGATTTCCAAGAGATGAAGCATTATTTACAATGGCCAAATTATAGAAGCAGCACAAGTGTCCATTGATTGATGAATGGAGAAAGAAGATATGGTGTACATTTATGTATACATACAATGGACTATTACTCATATGGAATTTACCATAGAAAAGAATAAAATCTTGCCATTTGCAGTGACATGAATGGAACTAGAGAGTATAAAGCTAAGTGGAATAAGTCAGTCAGAGAAAGACAAATACCACATAATTTCACTTGTATGTGGAATTTAAAAAACAAAACAAGCAAAGAAAAAAGACAAACTGAAAAACAGACCCTTAACTCTTAGAGAACAAACTGGTGGATACCTGAAGGGAGGCAGGTGAGGAGGATGGGTGAAATAAGTGACGGGGATTAAGAGCACTCTTATCTTCAGCATTGACTAATGTATAGAATTGTTGAATCACTATATTGTGCACCTGAAGCTAATATAACACTGTATGTTAACTATACTGGAATTAAAATTTAAAAATGTAATTTAAAACCCCCCTGAATCTCAACACACACACACACACACACACACACACACACACACACACACACACTCAATTCCCAAGAGAATGAATGTCTAATTGGCCCAGTGCAGGCGAAGTGCCTATTCCTTAGCTGGAGCAGGACAAGACACTGATTGACAGTGCAGTCAAGGCTGTGTGCAATGGGAGAAGAGGAATTCCCAAAAGAAAATCAAGGTGCTGCTATTGAAAGAAGATGGGATAGATGCTGTTAAGCAAAATAACAGAGGTCTACTCCAGGAAGGGATATTTAATCCTTGGAGGAGTAAGATTCTCTTAGGAGGAAAATGGAGGAATGTTATTCTAAATAGAGGCCATAGAATAAACAAAGACAGAGTCATGGAAGAGGACCTTGTCATATAATGACAAGAAATTTAGTATGGTGGAAATAAACTGTGTAATGAGGAAGTCTGAGTGTTAAGAAGTGACATGAAATAAGGAAAGATTTCCATAGGTCATGTGAAAAGGTTAGGACTCAATCCCATAGGTAATCATGTTTTATTATTAATTTTTTAAATAATTCAAATGCATAGAAAAATAGACAAAAGTATGGGTAGAGAATTGGCAGAAGAAGAAATTTAGATGACTAATACACGTATGAAAGAAAATATGAATTGACACTATTTTCTTCCTATTAAATTAACAAAGATTTCAAAATAATAAGTATACCTAGAGTTTGAGAGGGAGAGCTGGAATGGATACTATAGGTGAAAGTATAAATTGGAATAAGTGTAATTTTCCTAGATAAGGATTTGATAAAGTATATCAGATCCTTAAAATTCCCCCATTTTCTGCTCTAAAAATTCTGTTTCTAGGATTTTGCATTAAGGCAACATTAGATGCAAATATTAAGGCTTAACGACAACAGTGTTTTATAAAACAAAAAAACTGGGAATTTCCTAGATAATCAATACTAGAAAAGAATCATATAAATTATATATCCCAATTCAGACATTAGCCATGTTTTCAAAGAATTTATAGTAACACTGCAGGATGCTGATGATATATTAAGCAAAAAAGTAGTATATAGGGTGGCTCAGTCGGTTAAGCGTCAGACCCTTGATTTCCACTTGGGTCATGATCTCATGAGAGATGGAGCCCAGCATCAGCCTCTGCCCTGAGCACAAAGCCTGCTTGGGATTCTCTCTCTCTCCCTTTCCCACTGCCCCTCCCCCACTCATGCTCTTTCTCTCTAAAAAATTTAAAATAAATGTAAAAAAATAAAATGAAGACTTTTGAAGTGAAGATATATTTATAGAGGTGGTTGTATAAAAAGTCAAGCAATGCATGGATCTAATAAAACTTTGCTTATTGTCAGTATTTGACATAGAACCTTGAAAAGTAACTTCACATAAACAGGAATTCTTAGTGTGGTCATCTGCCTTGTCATTACCTCAAGTTAGAGGACACTCTGTCTTTCATAAAGATGTGATGCAGGTTGTTTCAGTTACACATTTGTGACAATTTGGGTATATTTTTCATATCCTCTAATCCAAAGTTTCTCCTGCCCTCAGGTAAAAAAACTTTTTGCCTGTCTCTGTCTAAAGGTTGTGAGGAAGAGATGGGGCTCAATATTTATTTTAATCCTTTGTGTACTAACAGCCTGCTTTTATTTTCCATACCATCTTCTGTCCTTTAAAGTCTAGGCTAATTCATGCCTTAGAACTGGCAAGGGAAGTCCCATCTTCTGAGCATTTCCTTGAGAACATCTGACAACATACCCTAAATACACGTAAGGAACAAACAAACAATACTAACTTCTAAATGTGTACAGGAGACCACTTAAAAATGGCTCTCAACAAATGGTGGTGGGAAACTGGATATTCACATGCAAAAAAATAAAGTTGGGCCCTTACGTTACATTGTATACCAAAATTAATTCAAAATGGAGTAAAGATCCAAACTATAAAGCTCTTTAGAAGAAAACATAGAAAAAGTCATGGCATTGGATTTGACAATGATTTCTTGGACAAGACGCTAAAAGCACAGGCAGCAAAAGCAGAAGTAGACAAATGGGACTACATCATACTTAAAAAAAAAAAAAAAACATATGTGCATCAAGTACACAACCAACAGAATGAAGAGGCAACCTACAGAATGGTAGAAAATATCTAAAAATCATAGATCTCATAACAGGTTAATACTAGAATATAGAAATAACTTTACAACTCAACAACAAAATAACCTGAATAAAAAATGGGCATACGACTTGAATAGACATTTCTCTGAAGATGACATATAAATGGCCAAGAAGCATATAAAAAGATGTTCAACATCCCTAATCATTAGAGAATTGCAAATCCAAACCACCATGAGATAAAACCTCATACCCACTAGGCTGGCTACTATCACAAACAAAACCAGACCAAAGCAAACAAAATCAAACCAGAAAGTAACAAGTATTTGTGAAGATATGCAGAAACTGGAACTCTTGTGTATTGTTGTAGGAATGTAAAATGGTACAACCACTCTGGAAAACATTATGGTGATTCCTCAAAAATTTTTAAATAGGACTACTATATGATTCAGCATTTCCACATCTGGGTATATATCCAAAATAATCAAAAGCATAGTTTTGCAGAGATATGTGTACACCTGTTCACAGCAGCATTATCACAGTTAGCCAAGAAAGGGAAACAATCCAAACGTCCACCAACAAATGAATGGAAAAACAAAATGAAGATATACATGGAATATTATTCAACCTTAAAGAGGAAGGAAATCCTAACACATGCTACAACATAGATACACCTTGAAGACTTTTTAATTAGTGAAATAATCCAGTTACAAAAAGACAAACAGTGTATGGTTCCACTTATATGAAGTAACTAGAGTAGTCAGATTTCATAGAGACAGAAAGTAGAATGGTAGTTGCAAGCAGCTGGGGGTGGAGGGAGGAGGAAGAAAAGAGGAGTTGTTTAATGGAGTAGTTAATTTCAGTTTTGCAAGATGAAAAGATTCTGAAGATCTGTTTTACAACAAAGTGAATATGCTTAACAGTGCTGATCTATACAATTAAAAATGGTGAAGGTGGCAAATTTTATGTGTGTGTTCTATGGTGCTTTTTAAAATTATCATGGTCAGGTGGGGGCAGGTATAATATGATTCAGAGCACTCAGTGTTTTGGGGGAAAAAATCTGGATTTCTGTACCTGAAACATTTGAGGAAAAATTACCCTGAGGCTATAAAACACAGGCATCAAGAAAAGTGTTCAAGGGTTTTAGGAATTTAACTGGTGGGAGAATCCTTTGGTAGGAGGGTTAGAAAAACACATGGAGTTGGAGCCGGTAGAATCTCACCGTTGCCCCTTACTAGATAGAAAGTTTGGGGGCGCCTGGGTGGCGCAGTCGGTTAAGCGTCCGACTTCAGCCAGGTCACGATCTCGCGGTCCGTGAGTTCGAGCCCCACATCAGGCTCTGGGCTGATGGCTCGGAGCCTGGAGCCTGTTTCCGATTCTGTGTCTCCCTCTCTCTCTGCCCCTCCCCCGTTCATGCTCTGTCTCTCTCTGTCCCAAAAATAAATAAAAAACGTTGAAAAAAAAAAAAGAAAGTTTGGGGGTGTGCCATGAAACATCATTCACTTTAGAATCTGCAGGGTGGAGGATTGACTCCCTGTGTGCTCTCGTTAGAGATGCACAATGCAAGGTATGAGAAGTCCTGCCCAGCATTCTGGGCATTCTGTTTAATTCAGTGATTCCTAACTTGTCTGGCAGAACCCTCATTAATATCACTCAGAAGACATTTTAGGGTAATTTATTGATTATTATTATTTGCAAAGAGAATTGCTCATGTTTAAAAAATAATTTTTAATGTGCCATAATGTGTACTATCTCAATGAAATTGATAATGGTATTAGCTACAAGCACAGCGGGCTAATAAGGCAAATGATTATAAATAGGACCTGCATCCTTCATTCAAGCAGCTGCTGAAGTCTCACCTCCTTTAGAAAGCTTTTTTGGAATAAATAAAATAGCATAAATTCCCACGACCCCATTATGTCCTGATTATCATTTCATGTACTTTTTCAAGTACAGTTCCAGTCTAACCAAGGTTGCTTTTTGGACCAGATGCTTTTGAGGAAACATAGCTTAACAATGAATAGGTGATTTCAGTTGATTCAGGTATTATTATATCTCTGAAGAAAACACTAAATTGGAGAATATATTTTTAATATGTAGAAAAAAGATCTTTCTTTAAAAAAAAACACTGTTTTTATTACGGACAACTTAAAGCTTGTACAGATTAGACAGAATGGTATAGTAATCGCAAGTGTTATAACTACTCTTGGCCAATTGTACCTTTACACCATTCTCACCCAGCAACACTCATCCCCTCCTCCCATCTTATTCTGAGGCACACTTCTAACACCATTCAATTTTATCTATAAATATTTCAGTCATAGCTCTCTAAAGGAGAAAGATTCATTCTTTTAAAAAGCATAACAGTATCACTTACGAATTTCTTCTACTATTTAGTAGGTTGCCTTTTTGTTTTGCTGATGGCTTCCTTCACTGTGAAAAAGCTTTTTATTTTGGTGTAGTCTTGATAGTTTAATTTTGCTTTTGTTTTCATTGCCAAAGGAGACATACCTAGAAAAATGTGTTTATTGATGATATCAAAGAGATTATGGCCTATGTTTTCTTCTAGGAATTTTATGGTTTCAAGTCTCACATTTAAGTCTATCCATTTTGAGTTTATTTTTGTGTATGGCATGAGAAAGTTGTCCAGTTTCATTCTTTGCTATGTGGCTGTCCAGTTTTCCCAGCACCATTTGTTGAAGAGACTGTTTTCTTCCCCAATTGTATATTTTTACCTCCTTTTTTGCGAATTAATTGACCATATAAGCATGGGTTTATTTCTGGGTTCTCTATCCTGTTCCATGGATCTATGTGTATGTTTTTGTGCCAGCATCATATTGTTTTGATTACTGCAGCTTTGTAGTATACCTTGAAATCTGGGATTGTGATACCTCTAGTTTTGTTCTTCTTTTTCTTAAAAAATTTTTTTAAAATGTTTATTTACTTTTGAGAGAGAGAGAGACAGAGTGTGAGCAAGAGAGGGGCAGAGAGAGAGGGAGACACAGAATCTGAGGCAGGATCCAGGCTCTGAGCTGTCAGCACAGAGCCCGATGCGGGACTCAAACCCAGGAACTGTGAGATCATGACCTGAGCTGAAGTCAGACGCTATTCCAACTGAGCCACCCAGCCACCCCTCTTTTTCAAGATTGCTTTGGCTAGTCAGGGTATTTTGTGGAGAAGATATTTGCAAATTCCATGTCTGATAAGGGGTAATAACCAAAATATATAAAGAACTTAACCAAAAATACCCCAAATAATCCAATTAAATATGAGCAGAAGACATGATTAGACATTTTTCCAAAGAAGACATACAGATGGCCAACAGATACATGAGGAAGTGCTCAACATCCCTCATCATCAGGGAAGTACAAATCAAAACCACAATGAGGTATCACTTCACATCTATCAGAATGTCTAAAATGAAAAACAGAGCAAACAACAAGTGTTGGCAAAGATGTGGAGAAAAAGGAATTCTTGTGCGCTGTTGGTGGGTATGCAAGCTGGTGCAGCCACTGTGGAATACAGTATGAAGGTCCCTCAAAAAATTAAAAATAGAATTATCATATGAACCAGTAATTCCACTTCTGGTTATTTACCCAACAAAAGTGGAAACACTAATTCGGAGAGATATATGCATCCTTATGTTTATTGCAGCATTATTTACAATAGCCAAATTATGGAAGCAGCCCAAGCAGCCCATCAATAGATGAATGGATAAAGATGTGGTATATATATTCAATGGAGTATTACTTAGCCATACAACAGAATGAAATCTTGCCATTTATAACATATGGATGGAATTAGAGAGTGTAATGCTAAGGGAAGTAGTCAGAGAAGGACAAATACCATATGATTTCACTCATGTGTGGAATTTAAGAAACAAAACAAATGAACAAAGAAAAGAAGAGACAAACAAAAACAACAGATTTGAACTATAGAGAACAACCTGATAGTTGCTGGAGGGAAAGTGGGTGGGGGGATGGGTGAAATAGGTGAAGGAGATTTAGAGTACACTTATCATGATGAGCACTGAGTAATGTATGGAATTATTGAATCATTATATTGTACACCTGAGATTAATATAACACTATATGTTAATTATACTTTAATAAATAAATAAAAATAAAAAAATAACATACTAATTATCATACTAAAAAATTAACAGTATTCATTTGCCTAAAAAAGTTTTTTACCAGTTCATTAATTTGTTCAAATTAAGGTCCACATATTATGATTGGCTGATATGTTTTTAAATATTTTTCAAGTATGGATTCCCTCTCCATTTCCTTTTTCCCTCTTGTAGTTTTTTTGCTGAAGTGATGGCTAGGGTGACCAACTTGTCCTGGTTTGCCCATAACTTTCCCTATGTTAGCACTGAAAATCTCATGTTCTGGGAAGTCCTTCAAGCTGGGATTATTTATTCTACAAAGTTCCCCACAATATGGATTTTACTGATTGCATCCCCATGACAACATGTTCCCTCTGTCCTCTCTATTTTTGTGAATTGGTAGTCTAGTGTTTTGATTAAATTCAGGTTCAGTCTTCCTTCCTTCCTTCCTTCCTTCCTTCCTTCCTTCCTTCCTTCTTTCCTTCCTTCCTTCCTTCCTTCCTTGGCAAGATTGCCCTTTTGGTTACAGTGTCGAACATTTACATCAGGAGGTACATAATGTCTGGTTCTCTATCCTTTGTGATGTTAGCAGTTGTTGACAAACAATGTCTAGGTTAGCAAAATGTCTTTAAAATTCCTTCCCTTCTCTTATTTCTTCCCCTGTTGCAGATGTTCTTGGTTGCATACTCTCTTAGACTCAGGCTGCCATACCAAATTTTTTGGACTGCATGCCTTAAAAGATAGAAATTTCTTTTCTCATAGTTCTGGAGGCTAGAGGTCTGACATCAAGATGGTGACAGGGTTTTTTCTTCTGGGGTTGCTTTCCTTGGTGTGTAAAAGGCCATCTTCTTCCTGCATCTCCTTATCGTCTTCCCTTTCTATTTGTCTGTGTCCTCATCTCTTCTTCTAAGGACACCAGTCATTGGATTAGAGCCCACCCATTGACCTCATTTTATGTTAATTACCTCTTTAAAGACTAAATATGGTTACTTTCTCAGGTATTGGGGGTTAGGACTTCAACATATAAATTTGGGGGGAACAAAATTTAGCCCATAGCACATACCAAATCCTGCTTATTTCTCTTTGTCCTTTCTAACAGTAATTCCCCTCTATGCCTGACTACCATGAGGTTCAGGGAAAGGAAGCTTCATCCTGAGCACAGGAGGGTGAAATATGATTGATCGAAGCCATATGTTGGTCCTATTTTCCTTGCCAGGGAATGATCTTAGCATGGTTATAACACGCCGTTCTGGCAGTGAGATGTGAGAGAGTCAGCTGGGAATCTTCTGACAAGGGTTTTCCTCACTGATTAAAAAGATGACACATGAGAAGAAACAGAGCTTCTTCTACTGAAACATGGGGGAAGCAGGCTGAACTGGCTAGTTGACAACACATTTAAATTGACATGGAGGGCAGAGCACAAGGATGGAAGTCCTGGAAGAGACTGTGGAATCTGAATTAATCAACTCTGCTTCCTTGCTTTGTAATTTTTATGTGTGATGATAAATCTTCCCTTAGTTTAAAGGACACTTTTAGCTTGGATTTCTGTTCCTGATTTTGCAGGCATCCTCAGTGACATGTCCCTGAATTGTCTCCCACACATTCAACCACTCCAGGCCCGGTTCATGTTAGTCTTCACTCCTCCCCTCCAAACCTCCTCTTCCCTTTCTTTTCATCCTTATAGGGATTTTTTTTTCCTTTCAACTCTAAAGTTTCCAACCTTTCCAGTTACTCCTTCTCTCCTATTTCCCCCTAGGTTGTAGGCTGAAGAAAAAGACTGTGAACACTAACAATTTGTAATTGTTGCCTGTCTTCATATATGTACTTTTCTCTTTTTCATTGCACCTAGTGATAATGCTAAAGTCCTTTGGGTGGTTGGGGTACTCTTCAGAAAAAAAATGTATAGTACTCTATTTCCTGGATGCACCCCTTATACCATGGGAGAGGTGAATCAGCTTCCTGTCTGTGCTAGATAGAATCTTCTCTTCGTCTTGGAGCTCAAGGCAAAGTTAAAGTGTTATTTTTGCTTGCTCCATTACAGCTTTTTGGAAAGAAAAGATGGAAAGCAACTTTAGATCTTTTTATAGGTAAATTTTATAAGAAAAGAGCCACACCTTCTTGCCAATTAAATTTTTGCTTTATTATTTTTCTGTGTTTAATCAATCATTTGTCTTTTATGTCTCTCTCAGGGTTGACTTCTGTAACCAAGTGCATAAGAGGTAGGGTGACCGTATAACTTATCATCCAAATTGGGACACTTCTGCAAATCAAAGGAAATGGGTCCACAGGCATAAGCCAGATCTCCCAGGCCACCTGTGATGTACGTTCACTCCAATTAGAGTACTGTGAAGGCATTCACCACTTCCCTCTGTAGAAATGTGTAAAGAGATGCCTCACAAGTATTTTAGGGACATGAAAATTAGCGCTAATGGTCCCTCCAGAAGTCCAAACTCTCAGAAAGTTGCAGCTCCTAGGAATATCAGAGAGGTGTTCAAAATACAAAACAGTCTAATAAAGGTATTCCTTAATTTCAAAACCCTGAGCATAAATAAATAAATTTCCAGCACTGCTAGGAATTTACCCAAGGGACACAGGAGTACTGATGCATAGGGGCACTTGTACCCCAATGTTTATAGCAGCACTCTCAACAATAGCCAAATTATGGAAAGAGCCTAAATGTCCATCAACTGATGAATGGATAAAGAAATTGTGGTTTATATACACAATGGAGTACTACGTGGCAATGAGAAAGAATGAAATATGGCCCTTTGTAGCAACATGGATGGAACTGGAGAGTGTTATGCTAAGTGAAATAAGTCATACAGAGAAAGACAGATACCATATGGTTTCACTCTTATGTGGATCCTGAGAAACTTAACAGAAACCCATGGGGGAGGGGAAGGAAAAACAAAAAAGAGGTTAGAGTGGGAGAGAGCCAAAGCATAAGAGACTGTTAAAAACTGAGAACAAACTGAGGGTTGATGGGGGGTGGGAGGGAGGGGAGGGTGGGTGATGGGTATTGAGGAGGGCACCTTTTGGGATGAGCACTGGGAGTTGTATGGAAACCAATTTGACAATAAACTTCATATATTGGAAAAAATAAAAATAAAAATAAATAAATAAATAAATTTCCAATCCAAGTCACTTTTCAAACATTCCCTAACCCATGAGAGGGCACTTGAGATGGAACAACTTTAGGAACATGTTCTTGTCAGCATGTTTCCAGAGTAGGGGAGATCTGTGAGCAGTAGAAAATGAGTAAGGAGTGAGTTACAAAATGCTTTGTTTCGGTTGCACCAAGGGCACGTGGATGGCTTTCTGCTCCTGGCTTCAAACCATGGAGGTAGAGCGACGGTTTTTTTTCTAGAAACTTAACAAAAAACAGATCCAAGTGTCACTAGCAGAATGTGAAATGACAGGCTGTGGCTCTGACATTGTCACACAAATGCCAAAATACAACCAAGCTCAAAATAGACCAGCCTTAGAAAACATTAACAGTATGTTCTGGAAGAGCAAGGGAAAAACAACCGGTAAAAGAATATTCTTTATTATGGCTTGAGACTCACTAATATTTTTCAAACTTCAATCTGCCTAAGAAAATGCGCACTTGCCTTTTTTTCTGTCAAAACCTCACACTCCTCAAATGACACCCCATCCATCTTTATTCTGTGGTTTCCTATGATAGTAGTAAGATCCATACATGGATATCTACAGAAGAAACTGAATTGCCCAAAGCGTGCTAGGAGAAAATAAAAGAAAATTATATAAAGGTAAGACAACATATGGACAAGTATTTTACATTCCAAGACACAAAACGGAGAAGATTAATAGCTAATTAGGCATTTTGGTCTTTTTGACACCTGCTTGAGATTAGGGAGGTGGGACTGAGATACTTATTACTCCACTAAGCCGATGTTAATAGTCTTACTAAATGTCACATTTCTGGTAAGTGTTATGCTCAGGGCCGGAACTCAAACCCAGATCTTCTGGCTTTACATCTCCAGCTCATTCCATCAGCATGCCCTTGAACAGCGCCCCACCCCCTCCCGCCGCCCCACCCCACAACAGATCTGCCTCTGGTTGCCCCTTCTTCTGGGGGTCTGAGGACCTGGCCTCAGGCTGGTAGGGTATGAGGGAGGGGCCCTGCCTTGAATGTGGAAAGAGGGGAGGAGCAGTTGACTCAGGAGATCTCTTGGGTACTGTCTGTTCATTTGTTGTGCTATGCCTATGGACACATGCAACTGTGTACTTGCCATGGGCTCAGATGCCAGTTCGAGGTGATCCATTTTGGTGATACCAAAAGCAAAAGCATTACCTCAAAAATATCATACCTAGATCAATATAGTAAAACAGTGCCTCACAACACCATTCATTCACTACATCCGAGCTACTCTGGTGTTCTGAACCTGAGCACATTTGTAGCTGTTCTAGCCTGTGATTGCCAACAATAGGGACTCCTGACCTCTAGCTGTCTAAGAAGTAAGTAGTGGTCGTGGGGCACCTGGGTGGCGCAGTCGGTTAAGCGTCCGACTTCAGCCAGGTCACGATCTCGCCGTCCGGGAGTTCGAGCCCCGCGTCGGGCTCTGGGCTGATGGCTCAGAGCCTGGAGCCTGTTCCCGATTCTGTGACTCCCTCTCTCTCTGCCCCTCCCCCGTTCATGCTCTGTCTCTCTCTGTCCCAAAAATAAATAAACGTTAAGAAGTAAGTAGTGGTCGTAAGAGTTGGGGCAGTGGGAAGTGGTTGGTAAGAAGCAGAATCCGTGAATAATTTAAATAATGCAGAAAGACTCACAGAGACAACATGCTTAATTAACCAGAAGTCTACACAGATTAAACAAAACAAGATTTTAAAATGTCTTTTGGTGGGAATTTCATCAATATTCTTATCAGAAGACCTGATTTGCACTTAAATATGTATGTCTGATGAATAAGACAATGAGAAACAAAGTTTTATTAATAATAGCAATTTTAGAGAAAGATGAAGATTTTAGCAGCTGGTGCCCATCATCAGAAAAAATAACTAAAGGTGTTCCTGATGGTGAAGAGCATGGGAGTCAGGGGATTAGCCCATGGCTGACTATGAGTCCCACAGGGAGATAAGCCCAGCTAAGAAGCCACAGTGAAGGGCTCTCTTTGATGTTCAAGTTCTGGAACTTTTTCAGTTAAGTTTCATGGACCAGTTAAGAATCCAGCCCTCTGTGGATCCTTACATGGTCCCCGTAAGGATCATGGATCCTCCTTAGGATTTAGGTCAAGTAATCAGAGGGACCAATGTTTGTGTTTTATTCAGTCTTCCCAAAGTGATTCTGGGCTTTGTATTGGTCGATGTGCCTGTAGAAGCTTCCCTATGAATACTTGTGGAATGAGATTCCCTACCCTTTCTACTCTTCTTTGCATCTCATTTCTACGTAGAGAAAGGGTTGGACCCCAGAGTTCGGTAGTTATTCAGTATTCTACTTTTAACTTGATTGGTGTTTCTGCCTTTGACCTGGGCTTCCCTAGGACAGATACTGGGGCTCATGCCTGTTTTTTGTCTTTCCTGACCTGGTTTTAGTTCATTGACTACTCACCCAGGTATTGGATATGGCTGCTGATTACCTGTAAGGTAGGCATTGTGCAGCTGCTAATACAAGCTTGGCCTCCTGCTTGGATGCAAACTTTTCACTCTGGAAGCATATGTGATTTGTCTACTGCATGCACTGAGGAACTTGTTTAAACAGTAAATTTGCCTCTAATACACCTCAAATTTATCAGAAAAATTAGCTTCAGAAACACTAGTCATTTTATGACTAGCAGTACAAATATATAATAATTTTGTGTGATAGCTATTGAATTGCACATAATTAATTGATCGATTTAAACCTCAAAGAATAAGCTTCGAACTGAGCAAAGAGAAATCTAAAGTATTAACTGCCAAGCCACATACATCGACTGACAAAGTGAACAGCCCACTCTTATTCTATCAAACTTGTAAATGGTGATTCATTCCTGTTTCTTATCAGGGAGTCTATTTTGTTTATTATAATCATATTTATCCTAGAACTTTGGTTTTTTAAGTAAATAACTTGTACAAAAGTGGGATTATTGTTCAAATAGCAATTATCTATTTACAAATCTTATTGCTGTCTTTAGATTCCCACATAAAAGCAGGCTGGAGGAAAAGGAACACTTTACACTGTGATTTCTGTGCTGAGAGTTTGATGGGAGATGGGGGGAAGCTTTATGCAATTCTAAACGGAATTTATTCAACTACAGAATTAACTGTCTCTCCCAACACCCCCATATCCACCCACATACAACCTCTTGAAGTAATTTGAGATTAAATGTAAAAGAAACCCAAGAACATCAAGCATACGTATGTTAAATTAAAGAGAAAGCACGCTACAGAAGCTGCTCATAGGAATTATGAACTGAAACAAGAGTCTTGTCCTTGAACAAATGAAGCTTCAAGTTCATCCTAGCAGGCTTTAAAATACTGATGCCATCTTTGAAATACAACGTTAAGATAAGGTTATTTAAAGTATAGCAGTCTTCAGTTCTCAAGGTTAATGTAGTTACTAAATATCCATTTTGTTTTGATCTTACTGACCTCTAATCAGTGTTCCTGAACATCTTGTCCAGCAAATCAAGAGTCTCAGTGAACTAAAGAATGGTCTCTTCACATATGGTCTCCAAACCGCAGAGAGTATGCAGTCCTCATGGAGGGTGAGCAGGAAAGCAAGATAGGGAGCTGAGACGTGTGGGCTGGGGCCACTGCTCTTGGGGAGAGAATGGAGAAGATGATGGCCATGAGAACCCAGGTTGGTGACACTAAGAGCAGTTGGGTCACCTTAGTCTTCCCCATCTTCAGCAGTCAGATTTCCTTGAAAACGCCAGCAAGTGTCCTGAAGAAAAAAAAGATTTCCTTTTGCTCTAGGCTATTTTCTTTTTTTTAATTTTTCTATTCATCCCTCCACATTGACCTAAAGGAACACAGCTTAGGTTTTCAATGCTCTCAAATGCCTTTATTTTGAGAAACAACAAGTCGAAAACATAACTTCAAAATTATTTCTAGATTATTCTGTTATTTGAACAAAGTTAATTCTTTGGTTTTAGTCAGGATAAGAACTTATACAGGAACAGAAGATATTGAACTTATATTATAATTTTCTACAATTTATTCTTAGAATCACAGAAAATAAAATCTCGACATTCTGTCAAGTGATTGTCATGTAGCTTTGTAAGTATTCATTAGATGAGATTTACTAAATGGTATCTCCTCTATCTTAATGTTCTTTTAAAAAATTAATCAACTTTAGTTTTTAGAGCAGTTTTCTGTTCACAGCAAAACCAAGTGAAAAGTACAAGGAGTTCCCATATCCCCCTATCCCCACACATGCATTATCCCCATTATCAACACTTGGCATTGGAATGTTACATTTGTTACAACTGGTAAACATAAATTGGCACATCATTTCATGTAGAGTCTATAGTTTACCTTAGGGTTCACTCTTGGTGTCATGCATTCTATGGATTTTGACAAATGTACAATGGCATGTTTCCACCACTGTAGTATTATACACAATAGTTTTGCTGCCCTGAAAATCCCCTGTGCTCCACCTGTCCATCCCTTCTTCTCCCAACCCCTGGCAACCATGATCTTTTTACTGTCCCCATAATTTCACCTTTTCTAAAATGCTATGTAGTTGAAATCGTACAATAAATGGCCTTTCAGAATGGCTACTTTTACCTAGCAATATCAAAAGTTCCTCCATGTCTTTTCATGGCCTGATAGCTCATTTCTTTTTATCACTAAATAACATTCCATTGTCTGAATGTACCACAGTTTGCTTATCCATTCACTTTTTGAAGTGCATCTTGATTGCTTCCGAGTTTTGGCGGTTACAAATAAAACTGCCATAAACATCCATGTTAAGGTTTTTTGTGTGGACATGTTTTCATTTAATCTGAGCAGATACCAAGGAGTGTAATTGCTGGATCATATGGTAAGAGTTCTTATATTCTTTTAAAACCCACCATAATAATATATGATGAACCTGGTATTATAGCATTTTAAATCATAACTCCAGAGCTTTAAGTTATTCCTTTAATTTAAGAAATTAGTTTCTATTAGTATTTCTCTTTCAAAGGTGAAGAGACTAATGCAAAGATTGAGATACTGAAATAGTTATTTTATTGTTCCATTTTTATCATTAATCTGATATATTGTCAGCAAAGGACTTATTAGAATATGGAAAATGTGTCTTTCTAGAACTCCTCTGTCTAAACATGTAACTTTCAATTTTTTTAAAGATTTTATTTTTGGGGCGCCTGGGTGGCGCAGTCGGTTGAGCGTCCGACTTCAGCCAGGTCACGATCTCGCGGTCCGTGAGTTCGAGCCCCGCGTCAGGCTCTGGGCTGATGGCTCAGAGCCTGGAGCCTGTTTCCGATTCTGTGTCTCCCTCTCTCTCTGCCCCTCCCCCGTTCATGCTCTGTCTCTCTCTGTCCCAAAAATAAATAAACGTTGAAAAAAAAAAATTTTTAAAAAAAAAAGATTTTATTTTTAAGTAATCTCTATACCCAATGTGGAGCTTGAACTTACAACCCCAAGATCAAGAGTTGAATGCTCTACTAACTGAACCAAC
Source organism: Prionailurus viverrinus (assembly GCF_022837055.1). Lineage (NCBI taxonomy): Eukaryota > Metazoa > Chordata > Mammalia > Carnivora > Felidae > Prionailurus > Prionailurus viverrinus. Next base: position 50,991,885 of record NC_062568.1, read on the forward strand.
CAGGTGTCCCTCAATGCTTTTATTACTTACTAGCCACCTGTAGAGCAATTTCACCTTTGACAGTGTGAACCAACAGTCTGGTGGTACTCTGGAGGATCTTGTTCTCATCCATAATCTCATTGGTTAAGAGGCACATTTTCATCCTCTTCACATTTTCATAGAAAAAAAAATCAATGCTAAAGATTAGGTATTTAAGAAATATTTGCTAATTTGACTTAAGTGTCAGAAGTGACAGGTTATGCATGAAGGCAAAATTTTCTAATATGAATATAAATAACCAAGAAAGAAAAAACGTTTCAAATGCAAAGGATGGGCTGAAAAGTTCCATTAGCTATCGTGTCATTGCCTTTTTAAAGATTATTAACAGGAAGGGAGATATTGTCTGGCTTTATATTTCATAGGTGTGGATCGGGGACAGTTGTATGAGGGCCAGTAGAAGATTGGAGTGGGATATGTAAATGTTGGGGCCAGACTGCTAATGGCCAGGAGCACCTGGACCTGGTGGCATTAGGTGCCACTGAGGTCATTGAAGCAGGAGAGTACATAATCAGATCCGGAGAATAAATGTTGGCAGAGAGGGGGGAAATGTCAGTGGAGAGATATGAATCCATGAAGAGATTTTCCTGGTGATGCAGGTGAAAGTTGATTAGGACTTGGAGACTTGGAGTAAAAAAGCTACCAAAAGGTTCCAGCCCTATATGTCCTCATAGTGGGCAGGAGTTCTGAGTAGAAAGGTCCAAACATATGTGAGGATGGGTAGACTGAGTAGAGGAACAAACTCTAAAGGAGAGCTGATAAATAATGAATAAGATGTTGTCCCCACTACATCATGGACTTAGAAAAATCGATAAGAAGCCATAGAATACTCCAAAATTGTCAGCTCTCTTTTGGATTATTTCTGAGAGCCACTACTCTTCTTCAAACTGCTCAGACATCAAAAACTGGAACTTGGTGTGTCTCCTATTTCGTGGGCACCACACTTTACTGCCTGAAGTTGTTCACTCTCAGTACCTTAATTTCCTACTTGCTTGTTGGGGTTGTAGTCATTAAAATTACAATGCAAACACTGAGGAGATATTAAATTATATATCAGTGAATCAAAATGTTGCTCTTACCAAAGCCTTAAATTGATTCTCTTAGATATACAGTTTACTTCTTAGACCGTAAGAGGGTTTCTAACAAGAAAATATGAAGCTAATATTTTGCTACAAACTTTTCCCTAAAGTGTCATGAAACCAAGAAGAAAAGAATGTTTGAGTTCCTTTTAACTTTTAAAAAATATTTAGTAGAAGTACAGGTGATAAATCAAGCATTCTTTTTTTTCCCTTAGAAAATGAAAAAGATACTCTGAAGTTAGCTTGAAGCTATTTATTAATGCTGTGTTCGATATGTAGGCAAAATGAAATTAGTGCTACATAACATATGATTCACACAAATAGTGCTTCCAGTGATAGAGATGATTTGTTTGTTTTGGTTTCTATTATCTTCTTTAACTTTGTAAATTGATAGAGACTTAGAAAGAATTTTTGCTGTTCTATCATTTCACTCATAGGTGGAATTTAGGAAACAAAATAGATGAATATATGGGAAGGGGGAAAGGAAAGAGAGAGAGAGAGAGAGAGAGAGAGAGAGAGAGAGAAGCAAACCATAAGAGACTCTTAAATACAGAGAACAGACTGAAGAGTTGATGGAGGGAAGTGGGGGGGGATGCACTAAATGGGTGATGGGCATTAAGGAGGGCACTTGTTGTAATGAGCCCTGGGTATTATATGTAAGTGATGAATCACTAACCAATATTATATTATACTATACTGAAACCAATATTATACTGTATGTTAACTAAAAACTTAAAAATTTGGGGAAAAAAAGAATTTTTGCTGTCCCCCTATTCTTTCTCAAAGCAAGAAAAGCTGGTATGATCTAAAAGTTGGTTCTTCATCCCTTCCAACACATTCCCCCCCCGCCCCACCAAGCTTCCTGCGTGTTGTATATCATGAGAAGAATGGCGTTCCAGCCTCTCTTGGTAAAGAAATGTATCTAAAAGGAAGCTTGACAGTAGATTGAAATGAAAAAACACATTAAACCATAAAGAAACATATATTTGTGTGTGTATGTATGCTTACATCAATTCATGAATTATTTTTTGAGAAAATTTTGTGTCATACTTTGTGCCCTGTTTCAGAGGAATAGAAAAATGAATAAAATATTGACTGACATGAAGGGGTTCACTCTCTGTGGATTTGACATTGGATCTTATAAATTCCTTGAGCTGACAGCCACGTCTAGCTCTCATGGTCAATGGGTAAGGATTAGAGCAGTCACGAAATCAATCTTACTTGGTAGAGTAGGTCTGCTAGATATATTTATAAGGAAATATATTTATGTGCTTTAAGACCAAAACAAATAGCATTATTGCTTTTAGCTCAGGCAGTACTCTACTTGGTAGTTAGCATTTCTGTAGTATCTGCCTGAACAAGACTCTGATTTGATTGTTGTCATGGATGCCTTAACATATAGATAATAAATCCAAAATACAATTTGGGTTCATATATGATCTTGTAACAGTTGATTTCAGTGACCAAAGACAAGAATTTAAACCAATGGCCCATTTTCTGAACTTTTCTTTCAAAGGAAGAGAAAAGAAAAAGAAGGGGGGTGTTTTATTTGTCACTTGTGAAATAATGAATTATACTTTAGGGTAAAGTAGATCTCTCTTTCTTGTCCTGGTTAATGTATGCATTTGTGTATGACATTTTCTATATATTATATACATTCTTCTACAGACTGTGTATTTATTAAGTCATTCTTTTATTTTTTAACATACATGTCCTAGCACATAACATATATGCTATGCTAGGTATTATGCCAGATGTTCAAAAACATCAACGTAATGCTCTTAAGAACCTAGAAATATTTTTAAGGATAGATTTCAAATTTTATGAAATTTCAAATAAATGATGTAGCACTGAGAATTCTGTCTGAAAGAAAGGTTAATGATAATTTTCCCAAGAATTTTATAAACTACTTGTGTACACTTACTTTGAGCCCTCAACGTCTTGGTAGCAGGGCCTTGATTTTCCCCTAGAGAGCTACCCTATTCTTAGTCTTTGTTTCCACACCAAGCTCAGTGATGGACATATGGCTCAGATCTCACCTATGAGATGATTAGTTTTCTTTGGCCTCCAGGATTGGTTCAGTGATGATCACATAATCCAATTAGGTAAACGAGGGCCAGGCTCAGCATTTTTGGGCAAACTGTCAGGGAAAAGACGCTCTCACTATACTGCTCAAATTTCATCTTGAATAATGGTCTAGAGTTACTATGGTGCTTAAAAATAAAGCCCACATGAAGGAGAACAGAGATAAGAGGTGAGTAGGGACAGCATTTTATGACCTCATTTGAGGGTTATTTCAGCACCTGCTGGAACTAGTTTTACCCCTGCACTTTTTATTACATGAGCAGATACATTTCTTATTTCTGCTTATGCCAGATCAGTTGGGACCCTGTTGATTTGTAACCGAAGGATTTGAAGATATGCTGTGGAAACATACATTGAGGTCCTACCTTGTATCTAGGCCCTATGCCAAGTGGCAGAAGGACACAAAGATGAGTAAGCCATTTTCTCTGCACTCAAGCAATTCATAATCTATCCATTATAGATATTGGTACAAATGAACTACAGTATAAAAGTGCTGTACTAACAGTATTTACAAAGATCTATAAAAGCATGATGGAGTACTGATTGTTTGGAAAGAGGGGCAGAAAATGGTAGAGCAAAAGGAAAGGTCCAGGAAGATTTCATCCAGATGGTATCTGATCTGGGTCATGTGAAATAAGTAGAGTTTAACACATGGACAAAGTGGGCAAGAGCATTCTAGAATGAGGGAATAATAATGGAAAGGGACAAAGTATAAAACTTTATTATGCATAGGAATGAGTAATCTACTGTGGCTAGCATACAAGGAATATGGAAGATAAGTCTAGAAAAAATATGTTGGGGCCAGATTGTGAAGGGGTCTGAATGCCAGGTCCTCTAGGCAGTAGGAAGACATGGAAGTGCTATGAGGGTACCTTGGATTGGGGTGCAGGTGACAGAGTTGAAAGTGATGTGATGATGAAGGGAGACAGACAATGTTGAGAGAGAACTAACAGGTAAAATCAATAAGACTTGGTGATGTTTTGGGTTTTTGTATTCAAAACTCCTAGGCTTTTGTATTCAACCCTTGTTTGTAAGGTGGTGCCTTTGCTAGGACACCACATTCCTCTCGAAAAGAAATAAGTTGTCAAGGGTGCTCAGTTGTGAGTTCTATCTTGGATAAGGCATTTGACGTGTTTTTGAGATAATCTAAGTGAAAATGTTGAGTTACCAGTTGGATCTAGGACTCAAAGGAAATTCTGGATTAGAAGTACAAGTTTGGAGGTCATAGGTAAGCAGATAGTAATTTGACCTGGTGTTGCAGATAAGATTTCCTAGAAAGAAGTGAGTGGGATAGGAAGTCCCAGGATCAGGTCTTAAGGAACTATAACAAGTAAGGGTCAGATGGAAAAAAAAAATTGCAAATGAGAAGGAACAAAGTCTTCTAAGGGTAGCAAATGTAAAATATTTTCATAGTGCTCACTTGAGACAACTTTCTTTTTCCATTCCAACTTCCTATCTGTCACACTCACTTGTAGCAGGGAGTATGGCTGGAGTTGCAAAAGATGAGTCCGCAAACAAAGTACAGTTAAGTGAAGGTCCTTATACTCAGTCAAAATGAGGCCCCCCAGAATGAAGCTTCTTTTTATTAGGATAATTGCTAAAGACTATGTGCATAAAGTCAGCTAAGCAAGTGTGTTAATCAATCTAATGGTTTAGCCTTTCAAGGTTGAATTTTGAGTTAATTGGTTTCTATAACACTAGGAAAGGTCACATATGAAGGAGGATCCGGCCTTGGACAATGTTAATGGCTCTAGGCTTCCGTTCCTTACCAGCCACAGCTACGAGCCACAGCTGCCTTCATCTATGTAAACATGTCCTAAGGCCTTGCACCTTCTCCAGCCCTTCCCTTTTGAAGTCTTTTCCTTTGATGCTTCTCTCCTGCATCTCCCACACTTACCCATTTGTCAAGTGTTGCTAGAGGGGCCACATTTTTGGGACCCAGAGAAGAAGTCAAGTTGAGGATGCATTTAGTTTGATTTTAGTAAGATACATTTATATGGTTTTCAATCCCTTTTGTGAAGAGTTAAGTTGTTGCTAGGCTTATGTTATAAGAATGGCTTCCCTAAATACTCTTTCACCCACTATCCCAGCTTACTCAGCATCTTGACACAAAGGTTCAAGGCCAGAGGATACACTATAATATGAATTATTTCTATAGTATGTGGCCTTAGAAGTATGCCCAGTGGAGGAGAAGTAAAGTGTGAAATGTATGGAGCCAGATGCTAGCCTATGGAAAATTTTAATCATCAGATACATAAAGTTTGGTTTTCATAGATGCCTAGTGAAAGCAGAAGTTCTCTCCTGTCAGGAGCATATTCAGTAATGCAGCATCTACAGTGATAAACACACCAGGCTTTCTTTTTTTTCTTTTTTATTACTGTTAGGTGGGAATTATGCAAAATTGAATTGACCAGAATTCATGCATTTGTATGACACAAACCTGTACTAGCACTGCAAATAGGAAATATGTCTCTCGGTGGAGTTAGTTATATTAGGCATTTTAACCATCAATGATATAAAACAAATTTTGATTGATCATGCTAGGGCAGACAACTGTTTTTTCTGTATGCCTATAGAAAAATAATATTAAAAATTGTAATCACATGAAGAAGCAATCAAAAAGCATGCTGTCAAAAATTTAGAAAAATGAATATAAACATTATGCTATTTTGGGGGGATATTTGTCAACTTTAAAAAATGTGTAATATATTATGCTTTTCTCATTCTAAATAAATATTCATTTTATAACTAATTTTGTTTTCATAATTTTGCATTTTTTTATTAAAGAACTCCCTTCCCAAATGTGCAAGTTTCAGGTCTTACAAAATGTGAATTTTCTCCTGATTAAGACATGAGCACATTTGCGTAAACCTGTCAGATTATTCTTTTAGGATAAATTTCTAAGAATGGAAATGTAAGCACAAAGGGCCTGTTCTTTTTAAAAGCATTTGCTATATTTTGCAAAACTGTTCTTCAGAAATGTTACACTAGTTCATCTCCTTCAGGATATGCCTGTTTCCCACATTATTATTAGCCCTCGATATTAACTTTAATTGTAATATTATTGTATCAAATTTGTTGCTATACTAGGAAAAACATGATTATTGTTATCTTAATTTATATTCATTTAGTAGTTGGTATACTAAACATTTATCATATATTTTTTAGTTGTTTCTGGTTAAAAAAAATTTTTTTGATGTTTATTTATTTTTGAGAGAGAGAGAGAGAGAGAAGAGAGAACATGAGTGGGGGAAGGGCAGAGAGAGAGGAAGACACAGAATCTGAAGCAGGCTCCAGGCTCTGAGCTGTCAGCACAGAGCCAGACACAGGGCTTGAACTCATGAACTGTGAGATCATGACCTGAGCCAAAGTTGGACACTTAACTGACTGAGCTACCCAGGCACCCCTGTTTCTGGGGTTTTTAAAATCCTTTTTATGATGTTTTCTTTTCTGATTCTTTTGAGAGAATTCTTTTCCTATTTAGAATATTCACAATTATCATAAACATTGCAAATCGTTTTTCCCAGTTCAATTTGTCTCCTCGTATCAATTTATATCTTGAGATACAAATGTTTTCATCTGCCTACGAATCCAGGGTCTCTCATATGCTTTCCACATTTGGTGGAAAATTTGCAATTTTATTTTTTAGCCTATCTTTAATCTCTCTGGGATTTTTTTAAAAAAAAGATTTTCTAAGTTTTAGTTGTTTTCTTTTTTCCAAATGGTGAAATATTTATCCCAGTGTGATTTGTTGTAAACCATATTTTCCCACTGATTTGAAATCACCTTTGTCAATGCTAATTTGTTACACATACTGGTTCTGGACCTCTTTTCCATTATGTTGTGTGATTATTATGTCCCCAGTACTACTCTATTTTGGTCATCATAGCTTTACTTACTCCTTATTTCTATATTCCTTTCAATGCTGGTTAGTATTGTACATTTCATTTGAATTTTAGAATTACCTTTTTTTTTTTTCAAATTCCAAATGTATCATTTCTTTTTTCACTAGAATAAAATTTATAGAGTCATTTAGAAAGATAATTGATCTCTTTTTAATGTTGGGTCCTTTCATTTAGAAATATGACATGTTCCTCCATTTTTAAAATACTTTTTAATATCCTCCTAGCTTATTAAAAAATTCTAAGCCAATAGGTAGTGGATTTATCAAATGACTTTTTAGAATATTGTGATCATATATTTTCCTTTACAAGTTAATATGAATGTTTGGAATAATTGATTCTGCAATATTAAATCACCAGTTCAATGAACAGAAGTTCTTGGTCATGTCCATTTTTTTATTATTTGGATAAACTCAATTTACCATGTATAAATATATGTATTTGATTTTCTAATGTTTTTGTTTAGGATCTTTCTCATCTGTTTTCATAAGGGACTTATTTTCTAGACTTAATTTTTATACTATTTTATTAGGCTGTGCTGTGAGTATTATTGTGCCTTCAAAAAATATTTGAAGGTTTTCCATCTTTCTCTGGATTTGAGTATAGTTTGAATAACATAGAAATTACCTTGATTTTGAAGCTTTGAAAGAATTTGCCTCTGAAATCATTTAGACCTGGCACCTTTTCTGAGAATGATTCTATTACAACTCTCATTATTTATTTCTGTGGTGATAGGTTTACTTAAATTTTCTTTCTTATTGATTCAACTTCATTAATTTATATTTTCCTTAAAATGCACAAATTTCCATCAGATTTTCAAAAATATAAGCTTAGGGTTGTGCAAAAAAGTCTGTTATAATTCTTTAAATTTTTTTTTTCTGTGGCTGTGATTATATTTTCTTGATCACTTCTGTTTTAGTTCATTTGTGGGTTTTTTTCCCCTCTGATTAAACTAGCCAGTGATTTATTTGTCTTATTGATTTTCCCTACAAGAACTCTTTCTGGAGTAATTTATCATTTTTACTGGTTGTTTTCTCATTTATTATTTTCAACTTTTATTTTTATTAATACCTCCTTCTGCTTTCTTTGAGCCTGTATTTTTATTCTTTTTTCTTACTATATATGTAATTTAGCCCTTAAAATAAATATTTGAACTATGAAAAGAAACAACACCTAAAGCAATTGATGAGACTATACTGCTGACAGACTGAATCTGGCTGGAGAATGAAAAGTGTGGATGCGGGCAATAAAGCATTTTGGCTTTGAAGATAGCTTCCTAGCTTGTTAGTTAGACTGTTCTAAGATACATAAGGAGGAAACTTGTTGAATCACCAATGAACCGCATAGGAAACTTTCCCCTCACCTCTTTGGATTTCTACCCGACGCTGGTAATACAAGTAAACCTCGGAGATATTGTGGGTTTGGTTCCAAACCATCGCAATAAAGCAAATACTGCCATAAAGCAAGCGAAATGAATTTTTTGGTTTCTCGGTGCATATAAAAGTTATGTTTATACTATACCGTAGACTGTTAAATATGCAATAGCATTATGTCTTAAAAAATAATGTACATACCTTAACTAACAAATACTTTATTGTTTAAAAAAAATGCTAACTATCATGTGAGCTTTCAGCAAGTCCTAATCTTTTTTTCTGGTGGAGGGTCTTGCCGCCACGTTGATGGCTGCTGACTAATCTGGGTGCTGGTTGCTGAAGGTTGGGGTGGTTGTGGCGATTTTTAAAAATAAGACAACAATGAAGTTTGATACATCAGTTGACTCTTCCTTTCACAAACTCTCTGTAGCATGTGATGCTGTTTGATAGCATTTTACCCATGGTAGAGCTTCTTTCAAAATTTGAATCAGTGCTCTCAAACCCTGCTGCTGCTTTATCAACTAAGTTTATGTAACATTCTATCTAAATTGTTGTCGTTTCAACAATCTTCACAGCATCTTCACCAGTAGATTCCATCTCAAGAAACCACGTTCTCTACTCATTCATAAGAAGCAACTCCTCATCCATTCAAGTTTTATGCTGAGATTGCAGCAATTCAGTCACGTCTTGAGCACCCGCACCTTCTAATTCTAGTTCCTTAGCTATTTCCACCACATCTGAAGCTACTTCCTCAACTGACGTCTTGAACTCCTCAAAGTCACCCACGAGAGTTGGAATCAACTTCTTTCAAACTCCTGCTAATGTTGATATTTTTACCTATTCCCATGAACACAGATGTTCTTAACAGAATCTAAAATGGTGAATCCTTTCCAGAAAGTTTTCAGTTTACTTTCCCTAGATCCATCAAAGGAATCACTATCTATGATAGCTTCTAGACTTATAATATATATTTCTTAAGTGATAAGATTTGAAAGTTGAAATGACTCCTTGGTCCATGGGCTGCAGAATGGATGTTGTGTTAGCAGGCATGAAAACAACATTACTCTCATTGTACACCTCTATCAGAGCTTTTGCATGATTGGGTACACTGTCAATGAACAGTAATATTTCGAAAAGAATCTTTTTCTCTGAGCAGCAGGCCTCAATAGTGGGCTTAAAATATTCAGTAAACCATGTTATAAACAGATGTGCTGTCATCCAAGCTTTGTTGTCCCACTGATAGGGCACAAACGATAGATTTAACATACTTTTAATGGCCCTAGGATATTTGGAATGGTCAGTGAGCAAGCACTGGCTTCAACTTAAAGTCACCAACTGCATTAGCCTCTAGCAAGAGAGTCAGCCTGTACCTTGAAGCTTTGTAGCCAGGCATTGACTTCTCCTCTCTAGGTATAAAAGTTCTAGATGGCATCTTCTTCCAATAGAAGGCTGTTTAATCTACATTGAAAATCTGTTGTTTAGTGTAGCCACCTTCGTTAACGATCTTAGCTAGACGTTCTGGAGAACTTGCTGCAGTTTCTACATCAGGACTTAACTGCTTCACCTTGCCCTTTTATGTTGTGGAGACAGATTTTTCCTTAAGCCTCATGAACCAACCTCTGCTAGCTTCCAACTTTTCTTCTGCAGCTTCCTTACCTCTCTCAGCCTTAATGGTATCAGAGAGAGCTAGGGCCTGCTCTGGATTAGGCTTGGGCTTAAGGGAGACTTGCAGCTGGTTAGAACTTGAGCCAGGGGGCGCCTGGGTGGCGCAGTCGGTTAAGCGTCCGACTTCAGCCAGGTCACGATCTCGCGGTCCGCGAGTTCGAGCCCCGCGTCAGGCTCTGGGCTGATGGCTCAGAGCCTGGAGCCTGTTTCCGATTCTGTGTCTCCCTCTCTCTCGGCCCCTCCCCCATTCATGCTCTGTCTCTCTCTGTCCCAAAAATAAATAAACGTTGAAAAAAAAAAAAATTAAAAAAAAAAAAAAAAGAACTTGAGCCAGACCACTAAATCGTTCTCCATATCAGCAATAAGGCTGTTTTGCTTTCTTATCATTTGTATGTTCACTGGAGTAGCACTTTTAATTTCCTTCAAGAACCTTTCCTTTGCATTTACAACTTGGCTAAATGTTTGGTGCAGAAAGCATAGCTTTTGGCCTATCTCAGCTTTCAACATGCCTTCCCTTACTGAGCTTAGCCGTTTCTAGCTTTTGATTTAAAGTGAGAGACGTGCAACTCCTCCTTTCACTTGAACACTTAGAGGCCACTGTAGGGTCATTTATTGGCCCAATATCAACAGTGTTGTGTCCCAGGGAACAGGGAGGCCCAAGGAGAGGAGAGAGTCTGGGGAGGACTGGCTCATTGGTAGACCAGTCAGAACACACATTTACTGATCAAGTTTGTTGTCTTATTTGGGCATGGTTTGCGGCACCCCAAAACAATTATAATAATAACATCAAAGATCACTGATCACAGATCACATAACAAATATAATAAGAATGAAAAAAATTGAAATATTGAGAGAATGACCAAAATGTGACACAGAGACGTGAAGTGAGCAAATGCCGCTGGAAAAATAGTACTGAGAGACTTGCTGGATGCAGAGTTGCCACAAATCCTGAGTTTTAAAAAGCACAATATCTGCAAAATACAACAAAGTGAGGCACAATACAGTGAGGTGTGCCTGTGAATGATTAGCCCTTCACAAAATTCTATTTGTTTTTACGCAAAACTTTAAGCTCAGCCTTCCAGGTTGTCTGTTAAGAATGTCTTAAATTTAGTAGGTACCAATTCAGTGTTTTACTTGCATAGACAAAACTTATGGATTTGATCAAGGTTTTTACATTTATAATATTCATTTTAGCGTCCTATTACATTAATTAAATATTAATGCTCTAAGCATATTTTTCATAGCCTTCTCTGTTTCTTCTCCACTGGAGAATATTGCTGGAAATTAAAAAATAGTATGGTTTATTATCCATGTCATTGGTGTTGCATTTTGATGATAAATTATTTTTGTAAAATGAAAAAAAGATATATAAGTAGAAGAATCCCCTCTGGGTCTCGTGTATTCCTCTGAATAGCAATTTTATATTTCCTCACTATTTTTCCTAGGATTATTACGTATCTTCCACAAGCATCTATAAAATACCAAGCCATAGTCTTAAATATTGGAGATACTTTCTGATGAGCCTCTAATGAGATTTTTAAAAAATACTGTATGTGGTGTAAAAATACTCAGATAATAGTAGTTTGCAAAAACAGTTTTCAATATGTGTAAGGCATTTATAATATTTCTTACATTCTTTAACTGTGACAACAGGGCACATTGGGATAGTCAGTATGTTTAAATTTATACTGGATGGGAAAGCAAAAATTAATGAGTTCTTGAGACATTGTGAGGATGAGAATGTCTTGACTATTGTTATAATAATCTAGAGATAGTGAGGAATGAATATGCTAGGCCACAGAAACTCAGCGGTATGGGGATGGAGACCTCAAAGCTACTGAATTGCTTTGATGTGCTTAGCGAGTATACGGACAGCAATCAAAGATGGCTTTAAGAGTTTGGAACTGGGTGAATAGAACATAAATTATCCATTTGGCACATATAGAGCATTTTAGAAGCTCTCTCTCTCTCTTTTTTTTCCCCCTTGGTGGATTGGAGATTTATTATTATTTTTTTTTTTATTTTTTAAAATTTACATCCAAATTAGTTAGTAGAAGCTCTCTTTCTTCAGGAGGAGAAGGGGATTGAAATGATAAACTTGGTTCTGGAATGCTGAGTTTGAGGTAGTATATAGACCTCCGAGTTGAAGTGTCCTCTAGGCAGCTCCAATGTGGAGCTAGAGCACAGAGAAAACTCAGCACCAGAGAGCCATCTCTGAGAAGCGTCCCAGAAGTTACTATTGAAGACACAGATAAAAGGAAGAGACTTTGGTAACTGTCTAGTTAGTAGTTGAATTCAGAGTTCAAGTTCAATTTAGTACTGGAAGTGCGAAACTTGGACTGTAAGATAGAGGAAGCAAATGTTTCCAGAGCTCAACTTGATGGATTAGGATGAGAAACTCTAAAACCTAGATGTGAAAAATAGCAGAGGGTGGCTGAGAAGAAGTGTGGTTAGGGACATAGGAGTGTGAATTCAGAGCCAAAGGGAATTAAAGATGGACCAACATTCAAGAGTGAGGCAGGAGGAGTGAGTAAGCAGAAGAAGGAAGTTTCTTGGCTCCTTAAATATCTGGCCCTATGAAATTTGCTCTCTTTTCTAGGTGACTCTTGCTCAAAGGTTAATTCTTAGATGGCCAACCTGCTTTATTTTGTAGGGTTCTTGTATTATGAGAATAAATACATCCTTAGATGGAGAATGTGGAAAGAGAAGGCTAGAAGGCCAAAGACTGAATCTGGGAATATTAACTTGAATAGGGGTGTCAGAAATACAGAAGGAGAGATAGGAATGTATAGTGTATGTTAGCCAAATATTTAATATCCAGCTGGTGATTAAGTGTTAAAGGCTTTAAAAAGGACAAGGACTTAGATTAGTTGGTGGATTTTGTGATTTGTTGATCGGGAAGTCATAGACAAGCTTCCGGTGAGCCATTCTTGTAGATTGCAAGTTGTAATCCAAATGACAGGGGGTGAAGACCTGAAGGTAAGCAGATGCAGGTGAAGATGGAAACAGCAATACCAAATGAAAGGGAAAACATTCTCCTCTGGTGGAGAAGAGAAGATCCAGACACAGGAGATAGAAACAATGATGGTGGACAGGAAGAGCCCCACGATCCCACAGAAATGACACAAATGAAAAACCCTAGTACAGGGCTTACCTCCACAGAAAAAACATGCTTTTTTTCCTTGAGCCTGGACAAAAGGATACTGTCCTAGGTACACTGATATTGAGCTAAGATTGAAAATAGATGAGGAAATGTATTAAAATCTTTGATTTATCTTAAAGTTCTCTGAAATCAGAACAGAAACAAGTAAAAAGTCTAGTTAAGCTTTACACAAAAATAACATGTAATGAACAGACAATCCACGTACTGGAGAAAATCTCTGCAAAACATATATATCTGATAAAGGACTGGTATCCAAAATATGTAAAGAACTCCTAAAACACAATAAGCCACAAGCTACTTGATTTAAAAATGGCAAAAGATCTGAACAGATAGCTCACCAATGGCAAATAAATATATTAAAAGATGCTCAACATCCCATGTCATCAGGCAACTTCAAATTTAAACAATGATGAGATATCATGAAACACCTATTAGAATGTTTAAAATTCAAGACACTGACAACAGCAAACACTGACAAGGATGTGGAGCGCCAGGAACTTCCATTCGTTGCTGGTGCAAATGCAAAATTGTACAGCCACTTTGGAAGACAGTTTGGCAGTTTCTTATAAAACTAAAATACTCATTTCATACAATCCAGCAATCATACTCCTGGGTATTAAGCCAGATGAATTGTTAACTTATGTAAAAACCTGCATGTGACTGTTTACAGCAGCTTTATTCATCATTGCCAAAACATGGAAGCAACCCAGATGTCCTTCAATAGGTGAATGGATAAACAAACTGTGGTACATCCATATAATGAAATATTTTCAGTAATAAAAATAAATGAAAAGCTGTCAAGTCATGAAAAGACATGAAGTCACCTTAAGTGGATATTGCTATGTGACAGAAGCCAATCTGAAGACTACATACCGTATGATTCTGACTATATGACATTCCTGAAAAGATAAAACTATGGAATCAATAAAAAGATCACTGGCTACAAAAGGTTTGGGGAGATAGAGAGAGGGACGAATAGGCAGAACACAGAGAATTTTTAGGTCACTGAAATGATTCTGTGTGATACTGTAATGGTAGATACATGTCATCATATATTTGTCAAAACCCTTGGACTATGCAACACAGAGAGTAAACCCTAATGTGGGTTTGGACTTAATGAGACTATGGACTGTAGTTAATGATAATATATCAATATTGGCTCATTAATTATAACAAATGTACCATACTAATGTAAGATGTTAATACTAGGGAAAACTGTGTGTTTTGGGGGGAGGAAAGGAAGTCTATGGGAAGTCTCTGTACCTTCCACTCAATTTTTCTGTGACCTAAAACTGCTCTAAAAAATAAAGCCTATTAATTAAAAAAAAAGACTGAAAAACCTTGAAAAAAATATTATAAGTGAAAGCAGACAGACACAAAAGGCCACATATTATATGAGTCCATTTATATGAAATGTCTACTACTTTAAGAACCAGGAGTTATACAAAAGAAAGAGCTAGATAAATAAGATGGTGAAAGAAGGATCCTGCTACTGATAGGAGGACATAGTGTGAATATGTTTCAAATTCAAAGAAAGACTAATGTATTTCTCATCAGAAAATAGCCTTAGAGAATTTTTCTGTTCATACATTTATTATGATATAATAGGATTTTTCCAGCATCAAGGTGTTGATACCAACACTAAATTACTAGGCAGTACAGCTTTCTGCAATTATACCTGTGCTTGGTAATTGGGGAAATCATAACGACCTTAAAAGCTAAAACTCAAGAATGCCTGGATCAAACTGTAGCTCAAATTGACTTCTTACACAAACTCTAAGTTACAAAAATGGATGGAGCAAATAGCCAGGATGAAATACGTAGGTCAACCTGCTTATAGAAATAACCTTGACAGAGTTATATAGATAGATATTGTTGTAAAATTTCTTTATACAGTGAGAGGGAGTAGGCCAAGTTTACTGAGCCGTAATATCTACTTATCTTTGATGAAGCAATCATAGCTTGTAGGGCTGTTGGACTGTATCACAGAGATGCCAATTGTTAATTATCGAGTAAGATTCATGATTTGCAAAAATGGAAGATGATTATTATTTTTAGAATAAAAAGAGTGCATACTAAGCCGTAAGAAGTAGAATGTCCAGTAAAAGATAAGTGAAAGACACAAAGAGGCTATATTAAAAACAGATAGCTAAGAAATTATGGAAATTATAACCAACAAATATTATATTATGAAATTATTGTCAGTATCACTAATAATCAAACAAATGTAAGTTAATGCAAAAGTAAATGCTGATTTAATCTGTCAGACAAGATTTAAAAAGAATAATAATATCCAATGTTGTATGAGTAGAGGTAAATGAATTCTCTGATGACTGTTAGTGGGAGTATTAATTGGTAGAGAATTTTTGGAGGAGGAGTTGGCAGTTGCTGCTAAGATGTTTTTTTAATGCAAATTTTCTTCAACCAAAATTTCACTTCTAGGAATCTGTCCAACAGAAGTATTGTCCAAGTGCACAAAGATGTGTTTACAAGAAAGTTCATGGCAGTGTTATTTGTAATAGAGAAAAATTGGAAACAACATGAATGTCTCCTCATAGAATATTCCACAGAGATGAAAAGGAATTAAGTAGATTTCTTTGAACTGACACATAAAGTTTTCCAAGAGATATTGCCAGGTGAAACAGAAGGTATAAAACATAACTTATAGTGTGATCCCACTTATGTTTACAAACACCCCCAGAACTAAATATTGTTAAGTTGGCAGTTAATTAAAAAAGGTCTAGAAGAATGCACTGTGAATGCCTCTTAGGGTTGTTCCTTGGGGGAGGAGTAGGGCAGAATAGGAAATGAAGAGGCATCTGTAGTTATTTTATTGTATACACTTTTATACTGTTTGATTTTTTTTAAGTTTATTTATTTATTTTTGAGAGACAGAGAGAGAGCAAGAGAGAGAATCCCAAGCAGGCTCTGAGCTGTCAGTGCAGAGCTGGATGCAGGGCTCAGTACGACAAACCGTAAAATCATGACCCAAGCTGAAATCAAGAGTCGGATGCTCAACCAACTGAGCCACCCAGGAGCCCCTATACTGTTTGATTTTTTAAACAAAACCTAAAAATTTGTGTAATGTTAGGAGTTATTTAAAAATGTACATACATATTAATGAATTAATATTAGTAAAGCACTGAGAATATTTCCTGGTGCAGAGAAAGTGCTATGTAAGTGTGTGTTAAATTAAATAAATTAGTTCAAATGTTAGGGCTTTATCCTGAGAAAATAATTATGGGATGTGCAAACATTTAATTTCTAGAATGTTTAACTCTAAGATTATTAAAGTTAGAAATGACCTAAATGCCCAGCAGATGATTGACTAAAAAATATTAATTCACACAATGAGTGGGATTTTTGAATGATAATTTTTAACAGCTATATGGAGGTATATTTTACATGTCATAAAATGCACCCATTTCAAAGAGCGATTCAGTGATTTTTAGTAACTTCATGAGTAGTGCAACCATCAGCATAAATCAGTTTTAGCACATACCCCCAGTGAGATCCCTTATCCCATTTACAGTTAATCTCATTACCACCACTAGTCCAGGCACCAGTAATCTACTTTCTTTCTCTATAAAATTTCTTTTTCTGCACTATACAGTGGGATATTTTGCATCCACAGACATTGGTCATAATAAGTGATAGCTGGTTACAAAAGGGGAAAAAGCAGATAAAATATTACATATAGGATTAGCCTAGTTGAATTTATATGAAGAGAGAGAGAGATGAAAATTTGAATGTTAGTTTCCAAAATGTTAATAGTGGTTACCCCTGAGTGGTAGAAATATGAGTGCTTTTTTTTTTCTTTTTTCTGTTGAAATCTTATGATCTGAAAAGCACAATATAAATGATCTTGGAATGGACATGGCTCCTGCAATATGTTCTTTCAATGGAGTGTCTGTGCATAAGAGGGTGGGAATTTAGAAGTGCCTTTGGATATGAGTGGGTTGTTTTCCTAAAGTCTCTCAGGTGGGAGCAAATAGGAATAAGGTTATCAGGTGATACAATTAGTACCTGCAAGATTCAGTTGCTCAGCAGACCAGCACCTGCAAAAAGTCAAGGAAAGTGGGCACTCATGGTTCAAGGCTGCCTACCAGGAATTGGCCTCAGCCTGTCTACCCTTGGATGAACTTGGCCTCTTAGGGATATTTTAGCCAATACTAGCCTCAGAAAGAGAGGTGAGATAGCTGGAGGGTACTCATTCCAGTTCCCCTGGGGTCCCCCACTTTGATACCCACCAGGGCAGAAGCGGAAACACCTATGTCCCCCTCTCCTAAGAACGGAAAGCAGAAGAGTAAGTTTCTCCTTTTCCTTTATTTGCTGCCTTGTTCTTCCTCATCTTTTGTGAATAAAATGCACCCCACATTCTCTTTAGTGTTCTTTTTTTTAATTGTTTTTATTGTTTATTTTTATTTATTTTTGAGAAAGAAACAGAGCATGAGTGTGGGGGAGGGCAGAGAGAGAGAGGGAGACACAGAATCTGAAAGAGGCTGTAGGCTCTGAGCTGTCAGCACAGATCCCGATATGGGGCTCAAACTCTGGAATGGTGAGATCATGACCTGAGCCAGTTGGATGCCTAACTGACTGAGCCACCCAGGTGTCCCTAGAGTGTTTATACTTAAAGCGAACAGTTTCCAAAAGTATGTGTTGGATTGTCTATTCCATGCCAATGTTCTTTTAAACCAAGTTGGTACTTGGGGTGCCTGGGTGGTTCAGTCGGTAAAGTGTCCAACTTTGGCTCAGGTCAGAATCTCGCTGTTCATGAGTTCAAGTCCCACATCAAGCTCTGTGCTGACAGCTCGGAGTCTGGAGCCTGCTTTGGATTCTGTGTCTGCCTCTCTCTCTGCCCCTTCCCCACTCGACTCTGTCTCAAAAATAAATAAACATTAAAACATTTTTTTAAAAGTTGGTACTTTATGTATGTCTCTATTTATTTTGGGGAGGCTGTTTTCTTCAAAGAGGGCACAGCATGATAAGAGAAAGGCATGCTTCAGCCAAGTGTGTATACTTTGATGTGAGGTGACAAGATTCATGCAGGATTCTTATTCTTGAAATAAACACCTGACCTATTGCTTTTATTGAATTTGCTTAGAAACAAAATTGCAGTGAACCAAACTATACCTCTGGAAGCAGGAATTTCCTCTGGAGACTCTAGAAAACTTCAAACTCATTTTTTTACTCTTTTAAATATTATCTTCCTAAAATATATGGAAAGTATTTCATAATGTGAGAATAATGTGACCACATCCATATTTTGATACCTTATTTTCCAAATTACTTGAAGAGCTTATTTCGTGTTTGAGTTACAACACTCCCCGTTTCCAATCAGGTGGCCCCACCCAGCTCAGTGAAGTTTTGCCTTATAGTCACTGCCAGAGGGGGCGGAAGGGACCTGCTAGTGCAACTTACAGGGTCTGCACAGAGAAAGGAGATGCTACATGATGGTGGGAAGACCTTGTCTCACTCGTGACCTTAGCTGATAGTGATGTGACTCTTCAAGCTATTTGCCTTCAGGAGTGGAGTCCATAAAGGGGGTGGCCCCAGGCCCCTCACAGAATCTCCAGTGTAGACCTCCAGTGTCCTTTAATGATGTATTATTGGACGGGAGCAGCCCTGGAGGCTTTAACAGCCTTTCTCTGTGATCTGTAAGTTTTGAAAGGCTCAGTATCTACTGTCTTTCTGTAGGACATTGATGGAAGGTCCCAGTGCTCACATTTTATGCTTATTAGTGATACTTTTCATGAGTTTCCAGGGCTAGAGGGACTTTTCCACGCTATTTAATGATTTTCAGTTTAACTCTCTTTCTGAGTGGGATGTTGTAAAGATTAATTAGCCAATGTTCATAAAGTGCTTTCAAGCTGAAAAGTACTGCACAAGGGTGTGCAGACTCATTAGCTTCTTAGTCATTAAGGCTTTTTAGACCTTTTGGCATTCAGAAACTAGACAGTGAAGGCCAAATTCGTATTTTTTCTTGGAGGAGGGGGACCTAAAAAAGAGCAGAATAGAATAGTATCCCTCTTTCTTTTTTGAAAAAAAAGACATCTGTTGCACTGGGACTGGAAAAAAGATTAAGATTTTTCATCATCTCCTATATCCATACTGCTTCTGCTTCTTCTTACTCCCTCCTTTCAAAATGTGTTTATCTGATTCTTCTGCACATTTGTTTAGAAACTCTATGATTATATTGTCATGTAGGTATCCATAGTGGAACTGATTCTGGCCTCAGAGTGCTGAATTGTTGTACTGATAAATGACACAGGGTAGGTAGAGCATTCCCTTTGTAAATAAAGATTCCCCTCTCGGTTTGCAATGTGTCAAAAAGGTGTAATATTGTCTCCATCCTCAGTAATATTTGCTCAATATATTTAGAGTTCTATATGATTTAGTTAAGCCTGTGACTGAGGCTGGAAAAGTACAGACTGGCCACCAAAGACATAAAGAGTTTCTAAGAGAAGCCAGGGACAAAGATGGATAATGTACAATGAATTAGATTGACAGTGGACATTTTAGCAGCATCAGCTGCACATGATGGGGGAATAATATGAGAGACAGTGGTCAATCTAGAATTGTATACCAAACTAAATTACCTGTTAAGATTGATCATAAATAAAGACCTTTCTATACAAACAAAACACATTTACCACGAATACTAAAGGATGTTCTAAAGGATTCGAAAAGAGAAAATTATTTCAGAAGGAAACAAGAAGAGGCTAGAAGGAACAAAGAGGAAAAAATTGGGAACCATGTGGGTAAATCTAAAAAAGCATTAGGTAATAATAATAATGTCCAATTTGCAGTAACAAAATAAGGTATAAGTAAAAAAAGCAAAAAAGTAACATGTATAACAGGAAAGTTAAAGTATTCAACCTTCTTATCTTATTTGGAAGGAGGCTAAAGATATTAAAATTAGATTTTATTAAGTATGCACATAGACTTTCTAGTTTTAATCACTAAAATAAAAGAAATGTAATGTAGTGGGGGAGGGGAATCAATGGAATGAGAAAATAAAATCGATAGCAACTGGCTCAATAAAAAGGGAATAAATAAATTTAGCATGGATCTTAGTAATTTCTCCTGGGCTCTTACTTTACAATTACAACTACTAAGTAACTATATTGTAGAGTTCATATCAATATACCAACAGGACAAATGAAAAATAAAATAGTCTTACTGATATGTGAACAGCTATTTCTGGCTTGGGATAAAGTGTTCAGTAACAGCATCATTTTGATAACACAGGACATGGATTATAGCAGAGGAACGTCAAATATAGAGAACACAGATCTTTCATAATGGACAGTAAGCTTGCCTGACCTCTACTCCAGAGAATATTATCTTAATTATACTTTATATTAAACAAGTCTGCTCTTTGCTCTGGAAGAAGACACTTTTTTCCAAGGCCATTCATTATACAAACACCTTTGAAATATAGAGCAGTGCCTTTGTTTTTACATTGTGCAGAAATGTGAGAGATCCATGGAGAGATATCTCCCAAAAAGTTTGGATAAGTTTGTAAAGCCCAGTTTTCTTATCTGAAAAATAGAATGAATGGTATAGCATATGTAGTTACAAGGATCAGATGATATAGTATGTATAAAATGCTTAATGTCATATCCAAGGACTTTGTCAATATCGATTACTACTATAAATGATTATTTCTTGAGTAAATGTGAGCATGTTTATTGAATTCTTTGTTTTCTCCAGCAAGTAGAATATTACAGCTCATAGATGTTTCTACTTATCACCAAGTATTAGAATTAAAAAGGATTAGGAAGATTACCCAGCGAAACCAGGCATTTTACAGATAAGGAAATAGGTTCAGAAAGGTTAAGTGACTTGTTGGCTTTCACACAGAACAGCCATATAAAGGACAATGGTCATCTAATTTAATAGTCACATAATTTTTAATGAGACCCAGTGCTTGGAGCTCAATAAATATTGGCATTACAAAGGAATTGAAGCAAGCCTATGATATATTAGAAAACATTTCACATATTTATTTGGTCATTCTCTTCTACATACTTGCTTCACCTCTGAACCACCTTAAACCTGGCCCCTGAAGGCAAATAAATACAGGAAGAAAGAGAGGAAAGGAGAAAGGAAGTCAGGAAGTCAAGAAGGAAAGAGAAAGAGAGAGAAGGAAGGAAGGAAGGAAGGAAGAAAGAAAAAAAGAAAAGGAAAGAAAGAGAGGGAGGAAGGAAGGGAGGGGGGGAGGAAGGAAGAAAAAAAGAAAGAAAGAAAGAAAAAGAAAAAAGAAAGAGAGAAAGAGAAAGAAAGAAAAGGAGAAAAATAAAATAACCTGTATCCCCTCCTTCCCTCCACCTCCATCATAGTCACTGTCTCCAGAGCAGAGTCAAAACAACAACAACAACAACAACAACAACAACAACAACAACAACAACAGGAAACTACAAGAAAAGTGCTGTGTGTGTAGGTGATGTTGAAAGTGGTCCCATTCTGGCTAAAGGCAGGGAAATTCTGGCAGAATATCTGGCAGCTTTATGTCAACAGCTTTATCCTGGCTTACCAACAAACTTCCTAAGGCATGAGGGGGAGTAGTAAGGAAGAGGAATGAGGGGGCGACAGAAATAGCATCCAGTTCTAGGAGGCACCATGTTGTAAGACATGATCATGAGTTGTAGCATAAGATGACCTGAGTTCCTGTGTGAGTTTGAGCAAGTTACTGAATTTCCTGATCTCTAAAATGTACTTAAAATTTTTCCATGACAAGTTGATGTGCCATTCTAATAAAGAAATGAAGTGAGAGTGTCTGGCACCTCATTAAATAAATAGAAGGTCCTGGGGCGCCTGGGTGGCGCAGTCGGTTAAGCGTCCGACTTCAGCCAGGTCACGATCTCGCGGTCCGTGAGTTCGAGCCCCGCGTCAGGCTCTGGGCTGATGGCTCAGAGCCTGGAGCCTGTTTCCGATTCTGTGTCTCCCTCTCTCTCTGCCCCTCCCCCGCTCATGCTCTGTCTCTCTCTGTCCCAAAAATAAATAAACGTTGAAAAAAAAAAAATTTAAAAAAAAAAAAAAATAGAAGGTCCTCATTAAATAGAAGTTGGAATCAAATTCATTGAAGGAATTTATCTAGGAAAGATCTGTAAAAATCAGCCAGCTCACTGATTTTGTACTTCTGCTTAATACCAATTCCATCATTTCTCTGTTTTCTATAAGAGTGGTGTCACAGCATTGGCTTCTACGGCCTTGTGAAATACTTTCTGGGACCTGAGGTCACAGCTGAATATGCCTAGGTAGCCAAAGCAAGATCTAATAGGAAAGCAATGATAAGGAATGTGGATTGTTCTTCATCTTTTGTCTTTCTCAAACCTGCTGCAAAAACACCTCCCACTCTGGCTAATTCTTTTCTGGGTGTCCCCGGGGTGTCTCACACTGTTCCTGCCATTCTTATCCCTCGCCTGTGGTAAACTCTTCTAGGAATTGGGAGCTGCTCTGTTTTGTCACTGCTCTAGAGTACCCCTTCAGAGGACCTTTTAGTGTGTGTGTGTGTGTGTGTGTGTGTGTGTGTGTGTGTGTGTGTGAGAGAGAGAGAGAGATTGAGAGAGAGAGAGAAAGAGAGAGAGAAAGAGAGACAGACAAACAAGGAGACAGAGGGAGGAAGAAACATGCACTTTTCTATCTGCTTTAGAGGAGTCCCAAAGCAATATTACTTGTCCCAATGTGCTATGTTGTAAAGAGTTTAGGGAAATAGTTCTTTTGGTTTTTACTTGGGGTATTTTCTCTCCCTTTGGAATCAGAGATTCTGGAATGAATTTGAGTGAGAGTGCCAGGCAGTACTGAAAATCAGTGATACTGAAATGATGAGAAAGTCTTTGTTGGGATCGAGCCCACCACACCTAGCTGTTTCTTCCCATCGGAGAAGTGTTCTCTTAAAGAATCCCCAGCCTTTCCTCAAACAGGCTTCAGTAGGACATCCCACAAATTTGCATTCAATCCAGTTATGTCAACAGAACGGTGGGCACATTTTGAGCTCTTTTGCTTCAGGCTACTAGGCCCTCAGGTTGCTAAATTCCTACTGGGCCTTTGCATACTTCAATCTGTAGCTGACATTGCCAGGGTCAAGCTAAGATCCCCACTACAGATAACTTATGTGCAAAGAAATTGACTCACAGCCTGCTTGCCTCCAAATGTGAATGTGGGCACTTGCCTTAGATTCTAGATATATAAATTTATTCATTTATTCCTTTTTCATTGATTAGAGAAGGAACGCACAGATGATGTAGATACAGTTCCTGTATCATAGTCATCATAGCCTGTTGCTTCACTTTATATGCTCATAGATGTGACTGTCCATGGTTAAAGCTTCACTGAGACCATGTTATAGTTAACTCTGAAAAATATCCTTTCCAAAGTTAAAATACTAGTATCAACAATTCCATACTCAATTTCTGTGATTGAAAACAAAGTATTATGATCAGGCCAATGCAGGGAATGTGGAATTTGGTGCAGTGATGTTTTAATGTTTTTAACACTCTCTTTGCCCCCAGGTTATGCAGATGTATCTTCCATTTTGTGGAATTGCCATATCTAATGCTCAGCTATTTGCTGCCTCAAGGAAAGAGTATGAAAGAAGCAGGGTGAGTGGAAAGAAACACTGTTGACAACCCTCAAAGCTCTCTGACTTTCAAGTGTCTGTGAGTCATCGTGTCTTTTAAAAACAGCAGATGATCTTTGAATAGTCCAGGAATCCTTTTAATTTGTTTAATCCTTCAAATTTATGGTTGAAGATACCTATAAGCAATAAGTCCAAATGGAAGTGGATACATATTTTCTGTTGTTGTTTGGGGAAATAGTACCAGCTTCTTTTAAAAATGAAATTAATTTCAGGGAGCCCGAGTGGCTCAGTTGGTTAAGTGTCCAACTCTTGATCTCAGCTCAGGTCATGATCTTACAGTTCCTGAGATCGAACCCTGCATCAGGCTCTGCTGACAGCATGGGGCCTGCTCGGAATTCTCTCTCTCTCCCTCTCTCTGCCCCTCCTGCATTCACACACTCTCTCAACATATATAAATAATCTTTAAAAAAAAATTAAATTAATTCACATCTATACTGTAAGGCAGCAGATACATTCTTACTTATGGCTTTGAGACAATAACACACTAAATTGTACAATTTAGTTCCTTTAAGAAGCAAGGTATGTTACAAATGATTTCACTCCATCTCATAAATTTTACTTTTGAATTCAAAGTTTTTCTGGAAGAGCATCACAAGATGGCTGGACAATAATGCAAACACTTTTATAGGATTATAAAGACACACACAAAGAGGGATTGATCTCCTATACCTTCACCAGCTTTAGAGTTAAATAGGAAAGAGAGGAAAGAAGGAGGAGAGAAAGAGGAATAGCAGGTGGGCCGATACTCAAAAAAAATTCTAAACTATAAAATAGAGATTAAATTATATTAAGCTTATTATACCTTTTTTTAATTTTTATTTTTTATTTTTTAAGTAATCTTTCCACCCAATGTGAGACTCGAACTTATGACTTGAGAGATGAAGAGATGACCGTGCCACTGACCAGGGACTTGTTATACTTTTATTTTATTTTATTTTATTTTATTTTATTTTATTTTATTTATTTATTTATAACTTTTTTAATGTTTTTTTTATTTTTAAGAGGGAGAGAGAGCCAGAGTGTGAGTAGGGGAGGGGCAGAGAGGGAGACATCTGTGTCTCTGTCTGAAGCAGGCTCCAGGCTCTGAGCTGTCAGCACAGAACCTGACACAGGTTTTGAACCCATGAGCTGTGAGATCATGACCTGAGTAGAAGTCTAACACTCAACCAACTGAGACACCCAGGTGCCCCATTGTTATATGTTTAAATACATGGACATTACTGCCACAACTTAGACATTTATTTAACAAGGTTTCAAAAAGTTAGAAATCCTCAGCTAATTAGTAATCAAATTGACTAAAAGTTTCATTGGCTAAGCATTATGATTTATGAATATTTCACAGCCAACAGATGCACACAACAGATTACTACAGCCATCTTCTTTAACATAGCATACCACACCATTTCTCTGACTTGGATCCTGTTTTCGCCATCAGCCCCATGGCTTACCATTTTCCTCCTTTCATTTGGCACTCCAGCAATAGTCCCCTGTTGCCAGAATACAGCCTGTTACTTTACTTTCTTATACCTTTAGCCACATTCCTCCCTCTGCCTTCAGTGCATCATGTCCACCTTTTCCTCCCACCACCACCTGCCTTACAGATCCTTCAGGACCCAGCTCAGCCTTCTAGTTAATCCTCCCTTCCTTTCTTCTCGTCATTCCTTGTATATATTGCCATTATTCTACTTGTGCACACTTATCACACTGTATAATATTTATTGGTGGCATTCTTCTCCACCTACATTTTGAAGTCTCTAAGGGACGCTTCATGTATTATTGATCTTTACATCCTCACGTTTGGCACAATTTATTTACCTGTTCAGCACATTTATTGTGTGATGTTCTTCAGACATTGTGTGTCCGAAGTCCCTGCCCTCATAGAACTTACTATTCTAGTGGAAACAATAGATAGTAGGCAAGCAAACAAATAAAAAATAATATACTATCAGGTAGTGATAAGTGCTATAACAAGTGAAATGAGATAAAGGGATAGGAATTGGTCACTGAAGGATAGTTTGGGAGGATGTTTATTTCAGATCATGATCAAGAAGTTCTCTATAAGATGTTATTTGAACAGAGACCTAAATGAAATGAAGGAGCAAAACCACACAAAGATCAGGGAAGAGCATTCCAGATGGTGGAAATATCAAGTGGAAAGGCACCGTGGCAGGTGAAAGCTTGATCCATGCATCTGGAGAGTAGAGAGGAAGGACTCAAATAACCAAAGCAATCCTGAGAAAGAAGAACAAAGCTGGAGGCATCACACTTCCTGATTTCAAACTATAATACAAAGCTATTGCAATCAAAACAATATGGTACTGGCACTAAAAACAGACACAAGACCAGTGGGATAGAATTGAGAGCCCCAAAATAAACCCATGCTTGTAAGTTAACATATATAGGATAAAGAGGCAAGAATACTTAATGGGGAAGAGATAGTTTTTCTAATAAATGGTGATGAGAAAACTAGATAGTCACATGGAAAAAATGAAATCAGACCCCTACCTTACACCACTCACAAAAATTAACTTAAATTAAAGATATAAGTGTAGGGGGCGCCTGGGTGGCGCAGTCGGTTAAGCGTCCGACTTCAGCCAGGTCACGATCTCACAGTCCGTGAGTTCGAGCCCCGCGTCGGGCTCTGGGCTGATGGCTCAGAGCCTGGAGCCTGTTTCCGATTCTGTGTCTCCCTCTCTCTCTGCCCCTCCGCCGTTCATGCTCTGTCTCTCTCTGTCCCAAAAATAAATAAATGTTGAAAAAAAAATTAAAAAAAAAAAAGATATAAGTGTAGGACATGAAATTAAAACTTCTAGAAGAAACATAGGAGAAAAGCTCCATCAATTTTTTGACTCTAATGCAAAAGCACAAGCAAAAACAAAACAAAAAAAAACAAGAATAAACTAGTGGGACCGCATCAAACTAAAAAGCTTCTGCACAGCAAAAGAAACCATCAACAAAATGAAGAAGCAGCCTATGGAATGGGAGATAATACTTGCAAATTGTAATTATGTGAGGTGATGGACGTGTTAACTAACTTTATTGTAGTAATCATTTCACAATATGTACATGTATCAAACCATCATATTGTACACCTTAAACTTACACAAAGTTATATTTCAATTATATCTTAAGAGAGCTAGGAAAAAAAAAGAAATAATGTGGCTGGAATTAGGGCAGTGAAAAGTGAGAGATTCCTCCCAAAATTGGCAGTGAAATGTACAAAGCTTACTGATGTGGGAAATGAGTGAAAATGACTTTTGGCTTGTACAGATGGCAAGTAAACAGCTGGGTACAGGAGTCTAAAGGTCTGGTGAGATGTCAGGACTCAAGATTCATATTTAGGAACTATCAGTATATATAGATGGCATTTAAAAGTAGGGTACCAGTTTGGGTAATCTGGAGGAGAATATGTGGATAAGAGAAGGGAAGAGGTCCAAGGATGAGCCCAGGAACAAAAGAAGGCACTAGAAGTAGCGGGAGGGGGAAATACAAGTGAAATAAAGAAATGGGGAGTGTTCAGCTGTATGAATGGCCTCTAATGTCTATTGAATTGCCTATCATCCTAGATTTCCTTCTCTTTTTCTCCCATCGTGGAACTAGTCTGTATTGTTATTTGTGAAACTTTTATCACTTGTTAGTAAAGCAGCAATTTTTAATTAGAAACAGTAAAATTACTATGATGTGCTTTGTCAGTGCAAGACTCAAGGCACAATTAGTTTTTCCTCTGAGATAAATGTTTTTGTATATGGGTCCCAGAGGCCCTATCCACGCAGTCACAACAAATTGAAAAGTTAAATAATTGTTCAGTTAATATGATACATCTGAAGAAATAGTCTAGATGATTAAGGAAATAATGGTTTCCCCCTTAATAACAGGGAATTGTGTTGGTAATTATTTAGACAATTGCCTCATTTTTAATGTTATATTTAAGTATGAAATTATTGCACATTGCCTTCTTAATAGCAATTTGCTGTCCAAATGCCAAACAGTCAGGATACACTCAAAACTTTTTTCACCTCCTGGTGTTTCTCCACATCAGGATCATAGAGCTACCCAGGGCCTTTAGCCACATTCACAAGCTCTCTTTAGAGAAAATGCTACCAAGGATATTTGATCCTCTTTTAGATGCTCAGTGAACTAGACTCATTTCATGGATCTCTTAACTCATTCAAATGCTTTTCTACCTGAACAGACTCAGAGAAGAAATTTTCACATGTTTCCAATGGTTTCAGGACAAATCAAATTCATTACTAAAGTTGACAATTGGTCATATCCCTGGGATGATCATCAACACCATCTACCTGAATAGATGTTAATTTGAAAACCCACAAAATCCTTTTGTGAGAGGTCAGACCTGAGAGTGTACATCTCATTAAGTTCTACTGAACAAAGCACCCTCTGGACAATTCACTGGCTGTGTAATTTTCTTATTGCTCTCTGATAGAAGCATAATATCTATTACCTGTACATAGCCCACTTTTCTGAAATCTCTGGAAAGAGCCATGTAATTAAAAAGTCCAAATAAATATTATTTCAATGCAAAAATTGCAAGTTAACTTAGCTGGATAAAATAACAGGTTATTGCAATTTGATTTTTAAATGAGTATGCAGTTTTCAAGTTAGAATTTTAAGGGTTTTTTTCTTTAGTTTGTGTGCTTTTCATTCTGTTGTTTTAACAGAAATTTTAATGGTACTTTCTTTCCTGAGATATATAATAGTATTTAAATGTTTTCCTGTGCAGGTGGAATGAAACAATATTTCTTGTGTAGAGGGATTGAGGGTTTTATATATATATATATATATATATATATATATATATATATATAATTAATAATATATATTTATTTATATACATAAAATATATATGTGTAATATATATATTAATCCATATATATGGATTAATGGGATATATATATATGTATATACATATGGCTCTGAAGCTTAATTAGCATTCACCACTATAATTCCTTCAGAATTCTGTGAGAAGTGTATACTAGGGAAAATATGTCTCAATTTTGACCATGAACCCATTTCTTCCTGATGGTGAGGAAGAGCTGCTTTGTAATTTTCTGAAATAAATGTGCTTTAGAGAGAATCAGGTATTGATATAACATAAAATGTTGAGTTTATACCTAGTCACATTGCAGAAAAACTGCAGGAGAGGGTGGGGGTGGGGCATGGAGGAAAGCTGAGAGCTAAGGACTAAATGGGACTGTGTAGTCATTAGCTACTTGGGAAATAGTTCTATAGCTATATGTAGGATTCATATGGGATTATATGGGTTGGCACTATTTTCAAGTTGTGTTTTCCAGCTCAAAACTCTGTGATAAAACAAAATGGTGGAATATTTCAAAACAATCATGAATGTGTTAAAAATTAGCCACACGGGCACCTGGGTGGCTCAGTTGGATAAGTGGCTGACTTCAGCTCAGGTCATGATCTCGCGGTTCTTGGGTTCAAGTCCCACGTTCAGGCTCTGTGCTGACACCTCGGAGCCCAGACTGTCCTTTGGATTCTGTGTCTCCCTCTCTCTCTGTCCCTCCCCTGCTTGTGCTGTCTCTCTCTCAAAAATAAATAAACATTAAAACATGTTTTTAATTAGCCACACAAATATATTTATATTTTATTATAGCAAAGACAAAATGGAATTTTGAGAGAAAAAAAAACGTTTTTATTCAGTCCTATACCCACCTAGATATATCCATTTCATCTTTCCTAGGCTTTGCTAGAGGTTGTTAATGACCTATTTGAAGAACAGACTGACCTGGAGAAAATTGTCAAGAAAATAATGCATCGGGCCCAAACTCTGTTGAAATGTGAACGCTGTTCTGTTTTACTCCTGGAGGACATTGAATCACCAGTAAGTCATTTTTTATCTGTCACCTAGAGTTGCAGACTGCATTAATGGAATAAAGTGTAGTTTGTTTGTAATTCAGCTTGTGAAATCATGACTCGAACCACTCCCTTCATGACTCTTCTAACCATGAGATGGCTTTTTGTAAAATTAAAGTTTTTTAATTTCTTTTACATGTATTTTCAGTCTCGCGTTGCGTCATCTTAGAAACATGGACTCTTAGGTTGGTGGGGCCCTTAAAGGTCTATCCCAGTCCTGAGTATTTACAGATGAGGGAACTGAGGGGTTGGATGGTTTGCCCTGCCCCTCCCAGATGCATAGACATTAGCTTAGGTGCCAGGCTCCTATCGTATTCACCCAGTGCGAAGAAGGCCCTTGGCATCTATGGGTGTGGATTGCAGTCCAGATGATGCTCCACAGTCCTCTTATCAGGAGGAGGAAGCAAAAAAAATGCTGGAGAAGCAGTGCCTTTGCTTTTGGAGCTCAGGCAGATTGTACTTGAGCTGAGTGGAGTGACAAGCCTCAGCTGGGCTGTGCTCTGCAGCAAAGGTCTGAACTGCAGTCTCCAAGTTCTCTTACAGTCGCTTTGGAGCTGGGGACACTTGCACAGAACATGGGGCAGGTGGAGGAGGCTCCCTGCTCTTCACCGCAGGGGGTCCTGGTACTCCAAAGGCAAGTGGCAAGCTAGTTCAAGGCCTCAGGTCTGCAGCACCTTAGCTGTCAGGTTTCTGTTGAGCCCTTTGGCTCTTTGGGGGAAAATCCACTGGGTAAACACACAACAGTATTGAAAATAATGATCATCATCAGTCTAACTTCTTGAAAGTTAAATGTCTAAACCCTTAGCAGCAATTTAATATCTTTACTGTGAACTGTCTTCCAAGACCAGGAATTGTCTAGCTATTTAAGTGCTGTTTTAATACCTCAGAGGATGATATTTTACTGTACTTAGAAGAGGTTGTTATCTTTGCCTTTAGGTTTGTTTTCTTCAAAGAATAAGAACCTTAGGGTAAATCTGGGAGATTTAATAATAAGTATTGTAAAATTTCAACATGAAGTGTGAAAAAAAATCTATATTTGTTTAAAATGTTTAGGAGTGTGGGGAGCCTGGGTGGCTCAGTCGGTTAAGCATCCGACTTCAGCTCAGGTCACGATCTCACGGTCCATGAGTTCGAGCCCCGCATCGGGCTCTGGGCTGATGATGGCCCAGAGCCTGGAGCCTGCTTCCGATTCTGTGTCTCCCTCTCTCTCTGACCCTCCCCCGTTCATGCTCTGCCTCTCTCTGTCTCAAAAATAAATAAACATTAAAAAAAAATTTTTTTTTAATAAAATGTTTAGGGGTGTTTGCCTATATTTTAGCAGAGCTGGGGGTTATTTCTATTTTAGCAAGTGTGGATTAAACAAACAATAACCTTGCCATTATCCTGTGATTGTGTAAAACTCAGTGGAACTTTGGGAGGGACACACACACACACACACACACGACCCAATAACCTATATGGAATGCTTCCAGATGCTTGTGTGAATCACTTGAGTTCACTTACTTCCCCTTCATCCTTATGAAACAGGCATTATTATCATCTTCAGTTTATTGAGCAGGAAATAAGTCTCAGATGGTTGAGTGGTTTGCTGGAGTCCTCCCTCCCCACCCCACCCCCTGACTCTGAAGCCTCAGAAAGGAATGGGGTGGGGGGCTGGTGGTGCTTGTTGGTGCAGGCAGGCTGTAGGCTGTCACTAAACAAAGGCAGGAAGAGGCAGCTGTTGGGGCTTCGGCTGCCAGGATTCCCTGAACCACCCCCTCGGTCCCTGTGAGGGCAAGTGGCTGGAGGGCCAGGTGGAATCTGGACAAGGACAAGCTCACTGTTTGCTAGTTCAGTTGTAAACAGACCTGCAAGTAATCTAAAACCAGCTGAGGGTGGCCATTCTTGCTAATCTTTTAACAGAGACTGGTTTTTGTGCTGTGGCCTTGCTCTTCAGCACATCAGATGAAAAAGTACAGATGACAGAAGTGGATATGGAAGGTGGGGATAGAGCTGGAGGGAAGAGTAGGAACAGTGTAGGGGTTGGGTGTCAAAAACCACTCTATGGGGCGCCTGTGTGGCTCAGTCGGTCAAACATCTGACTCTTGATTTCAGCTGAGATCATGATCTCACAGTTCGTGAGTTTCAGTCTCCATTGGGTTCTGCACTAACAGCACAGAGCCTGCTTGGAGTTCTCTCTCTCTCTCTCTCTCTCTCTCTCTCTCTCTCTCTCTTCCCCTCTGCCCCTCCCTGCTTGCATGCTCTCTCTTTCTCTCTTTCTCTCTCAAAATAAATAAATAAACACAAAAATCCCAACTATCTATAGTAGATGGTATCAGCATTAAAGGTGTTGATATATTACTGAAAGTTAAAAAGACTTTTTTGCTACCACAGCTGAAAATTCGCAGACTGTAATGGTGGGATTAGAGCAGAAAATTCCAGGCCACTCTACATGATTTCTTCTCTTTGCCCATCCCCTCCCCTTGAAAGTGAGGATGAGCTCCTCTAATCTAGAGGGCCAAGGTCTAGAGGTAAAAGTCAGCTATGTGCAAAAAGAGGAGACTAATCTGCTTGGTACTGTTTTAAAAGCTGTAAAGAGTTTTTGGCAAGGGACTGCCTGGGTTGCTGTGGGAGGGGTGAAGGCAGGAGTGAGGTTATGTACATGTGGGTCACCAGGTAGAAACCCCATCAGTGCCATGCTCTTCTTTAGCACACTTCCCACCAAAGACTTCTCAAAACGTCAGACTCCCCCTGGTTGTGTGATAGCAGTTACAGGAAGGACGCCAGACAAGGTCATGCCAAGTACAGAAGGAGAAGCCAGACCGAACTGGATACCAGGTGCCAAAATCTGACGCTGCACAATTCAGCAAACAAAAGCAAGACTGTGCACTCAGGGCTCACGAGGCTGGCCTCTCCCAACAGGTATCTTGGTTGTGAAGAACATTTTAACCTTAAATTTTTTTTAATGTTTATTTACTTTTGAGTGGGGAGGGGCAGAGAGAGAGACACACACGCACAGAAACCGAAGCAGGCTTCAGGCTCCCAACTGTCACACAGAGCCCGACTCGGGGCTCAAACTTGGGAACAGTGAGACCGCAACCTGAGCTGAAGTCGGACGCTTAACTGACTGAGCCACCCAGGCACCCCAGGAATATTTTAACTTTAATGTGTCAAGTTTATCAATTTCCTTTTTAATTTGTGCTTTAAGAGTTTTGTTTAAAAAAACTATCTGCCTCCATGTTATAATAACATTGTCTTATATTTTCTTAAACCCATCTGGTATTTATGGTCTTCATATCCATCTAGAATTTATTTTTTGTGTATAGTGTAAGGCCCTATATGTATAACCCATTGTGTCACCCCCCCCCACACACACACACTCTGTAATGACACTTCTGTATTATATCAAGTTTCCATATATACCTGGGTCTGTTTCTGAGCTCACTAGTCTATTTGTCTATTTCTGCACCGGTATCATACTGTCTCGGTTTCTGTAATTTCGTAATACACTTTGATATCTGAGAACAAGTCCTCAGTGCTGTTCTCTTTAAAATCGGCCTGCTTATTCTTGGCCTGTTGCTCCTTAATACAAATTTTAAGAGCAGGTTATCAAGTTCTGTGAGAAATTCTTTATAGACTGATTGAAATTGCTTTAATTTACATACCAGTTTGGGTGATTTCTGCAAGTAATACAATATATAAGGGGAAAATGGCTTAAACAATGAGAACGTCTGTGTCTTATATGAGAAGTCTGCAGGAGGTGGCTGCGGGTGGTGCAGTAGCCTGATGATGTAATCAGCAAGGTAGCTCTGTCCACTTTCCTGTGGATGTCTCAGTGCTCGACTGGCTTTCATCCTCATGATCCAGGAGGCTGGCACAGCTCCAGGCAGTATGTCTTCATGTAACTGTGTCCCAGGAGAAGAGAAAAGGAAAACTTCTGTTCATGTTTCTTTTTCTCAGGGAAGAAAGTCTTTTCCAGAAGAGGTTTCTCCAGCTGACTTTCCCTCGAGATCCATTGGTTGAGAACAAATCATTCATATTCTTAATATTTTTCTGTTCTTCCCCTTTCATTCTCTGATACAGGTGTGTTCAAATATTCAGCATAACTGGGATTTATCAGCATCTTCTTGTCTGATTCTGTAGGTTGTCGATTTAGGTGTCTGTATTAATAGGAACCGTTCATGTGTTTTTGAATTTGGGATTGGAGCTCATTTTGATGAGAGGGTGTTTTGTTTGTTTGTTTGTGCCATTGTTTTCTTTGGTTCTCTCTTATACTCTTCCCTCCATGTCTAATAGTCTGTGCAGTTCCTTGGCCTCTAGTCAAGAGCCAGGCCTTATGTTGGGTCTCCTGCTGTGTGGTAATATCACACTAAGCCAGAAGCAACGTGGTTCATTTTCTGGGGGTAAAGATAGGTCACCTGGTTCAAGGGAACCTTTTTAGTTCCCCAACCCCAGTAGAAGCTGAAATTCCAATCATTGCTGCCTGCCTGTGTCTGGATTTGGGGCGCAGTAGGCCTGTCTTCAGGCTTGGCCCTTTAGAGATCTTTTCTTTTCCTTATACTCTGCTATCCTGCCCTTCTCTTTTTTTCTGCTTTTTAACCTCTACATGTCTTTCTTGTTTTCTCTTTCTGTATTTTATCAATCTTTGCTCTGTTTTGGGAAGAGAACAGATGTGTCAAAACATTTAACTTCTAGACATCTCTACTGGCAGTCCATATACTACTTTTAGATTCAGGGGGAAAAATGCATCATTTCAGGAAAAAAAAAATTCTGCTTAAAGTTTCCTTTGTCTAAAAATAAATGTTGCTTTTCTCTATTTTATTAGAATCATTCCTGGAAACAAAGCTTCTAATTGTTGACTTGGGATTTGAATTTTTAAAAAGCTGGTTATTGCAGATGTATGCTACTTCCTGGCCTTTTCTTCATTTGTGGGAAAGAGGAAGAAAGAAAATTGAAATCTAGATATAGATGCTTTGATTCATCAAGCTTTTAACTCAATGTTTAGAGATGCCTTCATGGTGTTTTTTTTTTTTTTAATGTTTATTTATTTTTGAGAGAGAGAGAGAGAGAGAGAGAACACTAGCAGGGGAGGGAGAGAGAGGGAGAGAGGGACAGGGGATCCAAAGCGGGCTCCGTGCTAACAGCACAGAGCCCCATGTGGGGCTCAAACTTGTGAACTCAGATGCTTAACTGACTGAGCTACCCAGGAGCCCCTGCCTTCATGGTCTTTAAACTGGGTAGGCAGGTGTTAACTGGCCAGTTCACTCAGTGGATGCCAAAAATAGAAACAAGGGATGCCTTTCCAGCCTCTTCTCCTGCCAAAATTAATATTTTACCCTCTTTTGCTTCCCTTAAGTGTTTTAGTCAATCAGTTTTAAGTGAGTTTGTCAATGGTATTTTCCATTAGACTGAAAAACAGAAAGATTGTTCTAGCTACTGTCGACATTAGGAAATATTTAGTCCCTCGAACTGAATATTCTGTGCGTAATGTTATTCCATTCCATGAACCTGGCTAAGCAATTCCTATCCCTTCTGTTAGTTTCTTTCTAGCTCATATATTTACTATTATCTCTATTTCTTTCTGTGCTTAGTCAAGGAAAGCAAGAAGCAGACATTTTAATCATAAAGTGCCTTAGGACTTTACACTAGGACTAGAGCACTAGTATTTACAAGTGTTCTTTCATGGATCATCCTGATGGCTCAACTATTGCACAAGCAGAACTCCATCAAGTACTTTATAACTGAGCTTGTAACTATGATGCTCGTCTCTGGAGTTCACTTCCTAAACCATGAAGCATAAGCTATCCTTATTTTTTAACATGTTCCTTAACTTCTTGGTTCTTATGTAAATACATGCACAATTAAGCCATTGAACTAAATGATCTTCCTGAATCCAACACTTGAGAGAAAGAGATGGAGGTAATCATTATCTGATTGCTCTGGAACAGCCTATAATTAATTCAGTCCCCTCCATTTGAAGTGGATGGCAAAAATTGCTTCAGGCTTTCCTTTCTATTTCACTTTCTTTCCATTTTCCCCACCTTTCTTTAACTTTCCTTTTCCCTATAAGGAAGCCAATGTAAATTCTTTTTGATTTTTGTACCAAGTGCTTTTTCAAGAGTGCAAAATAGCAAGTAACTAAAAAACTCTGATGATTATCCAAAGAATCATTGTTTTATGTATATGTATATGTGTATATATATATGTATACATATATATACTTACATCACTAATCATTAATATATCATTATATATTTGTTATATTAACTCACTTTATTAATAATTTTATATCAATGTATTAACTCAGATCATTAATCATTTATATGTGTTAAATGTGTGTGTGTGTATCCAACTTCTTTTTTTTTTCAACGTTTATTTGTTTTTGAGACAGAGAGAGACAGAGCATGAACAGTGGAGGCAGAGAGAGAGGGAGACACAGAATCTGAAACAGGCTGCAGGCCCTGAGTGGTCAGCACAGAGCCCGACTCGGGGCTCGAACTCATGGGCCGTGAGATCATGACCTGAGCCGAAGTCAGATGCTTAACCGACCAAGCCACCCAGGCGCCCCATCCAACTTCTGAACTTCAATCCTCACTGACCATGTCTACCACATCCTGTCCCAAATCATTAACACTTCTGAGATTTCCTATTTCAGTTAATAGAATCATCATCATGTAGTAAGTAACTCAAGCTAAAAACCACACAGTAGCCTCTAAGTATTTCTTACCATTTATATTCAACCATTTGTAAGTTCTGTTGCTTTTATGTTGAAACCCTGTTTCTAGCCCCTTCCTCCCACCTCTTCAACCACTGGCTTTACTCTGTCTTTACTAATCTCTTACCTCCACATTTTCCTCTTGACTCATTTCTTCACTTGTAAATAGGGTAGTCTTCCTTTCCATCAATTCTTCATACTGCTTCCAGTTCTCTTTCTGAAACATGCATCTGCCTCTACATGCTTCAGAACATTTGGTAACTTTGCCTACACAATAAAGTTCAAAAGCTTTGTGTTTTCTTTAAGTATTTATTTATTTATTTATTTAGAGAGAAAGAGAGAGTGCGCACATGTGCACATGGGTTGGAAAGGGGCAGAAGGAGAGAGACTCCCAAGCTGCCAGTGCAGAGCGCAACATGGGACTCAGTTTCACAAACCTCGAGATCATAACCTGAGCCGAAATCAAAAGTCAGACACTTAACCAACTGAATCGCCCGGGTACCCCCTACCCAATAAAGTTCAAACTGCCCAACATAACAAGTTCATCTCCTCTGCTCCCCAACTTACCTTTTGGAGGTCCTTTCTGGTCCTCAGCCTCACCCTATCCCTTTCTTCCTTCTCTATCACCACCCCCCTCCATGGTCAGCCTATGCTTACATTTGTCTCTGTGTCTTTGTACATATCGTTCTTGTGGAAGAGAAAATGCACCAGACAATTTAGGGGGATAATTTCATCCAGGTATTGCAATAGGGAGAACATTCATTTCTGAGGAACATCTCAAAGAAAAAGAAGGAAGGATGGAGACAGGTGTTATTTTGGAATATGCTAGGGCAGGGTGGTCCTTTAAGGTTAGCCAATTTTGGAAGACAAAGTGGTAGGGAGGATTTCTTTACTATTACTGTGTTTTGGGGAGCAGGGCTCAGGTGAAGTTCAACATTGTCAACTCTATAATATTCTCTGCAAATGCCTGTCCTTCCATCTATTATTGATCTTTCTGTCTTTAGCTCAGTGCCCTTGAAGGCAGTGGGCTTTCTTGTCCACTGGCTTCCAGTTGAGTTTGACAAACAAGAGGGATCAGCAGAAGGTATAAAGGCTGGAGGAGAGAGAAATAATTATTCCTCTTGTTCTTTCTCTGCCAGTTGTAGAGGTGGCTTGATTCTTCCAAGAACCCTCTCCATAGCTCTAACGTCTTCAGAACAGCAATAACACTGTTCCCTCCCTCCTGCCATCTTCCTTCTCTCCCTTAATCCCTGTGACCTATGGGTGTTTACTGCTCCTTTAGACCTAGAGATGTTAACTGCTTTCCAAATTTTCTAGTTCCTGGGAACGTCACAATTTCTTATTGGTTTCTTTTAACCCTGCCCACACTTCTGTAAGTAGTCCCTTTATTGAATTAGGTTCAGTTAAACCCATTTGAGTGTTCTCTCTGTTTTCAGCTCAAACTCTGACCTGTTTAGTCCTTCAGCCTGGAAAGCTTCCCCCACTACTCTGCCTAGGGCATGCCTGCCAACCCTTTAAGATATAGTTCACGCAAAGTCTTCTTCTACATCTTCTTCTGGGCACTTGTAGAAATTTGAACATATATTGTGATGAAATTATACCTTTGTGAACTATTTCCTCCTCTGTACTGTGTTGTTGGTCCATCAAAAGACAAGACATGATTTATGCCCCTTGGTGTTTCCAAGCCCATAAGAGTGCCTGTACACTAAGTATTTGATAAATATTGATTGAGTGAATAAGTGATTAGAGTAAATTACTCTTCAGCATAAGTGAGAAATTTATCAAGAAGGATGGCAGTGGATGATCATTTACAGTCTTTTGCCCTATAGAATAGTCTTCTTGTGGAAAAAATATGGATTAAGAAAACTAATGAAAAAATGGTGATTATTAGATCATTCCCATTTTCTTTTTGGTGGCAGGAATATCTATTTGAGCACAGTATTTATTTTTTAAGTTGTTTTTAAATTAAAAAAAAAAAAACAGAGAGAAACCAGACCAACTAGTGCTTGATAAATATCCAAATCAAAAAGACTTCTGTCCGTGGAGCTTTTCCAAAGAACAGGCAGAGATGCTTGGGGATATTTTGTTTACTTCACTGTGGCATGGGTACTGCCTTCCCCAGGGTGTGATAATCAGGGCTGATCAACAGCCAGCAGAGCTTGGAACCATTTGTTCAGTTTCATTGACCTATAAACCGCTTCTGATATTTCTCTTGTAAGACTCACTTTTTACTTAGTGGATGTGAATGTGTGTATTTATTTATTTAACCTAGGTTCATTTAATACATCTATTATAAAATCAGACTTGGATTTGGAGAATAAATTTTAAAAAATTAATGAAACTGAGAACTATACCATTGGTCCAAGTCAAGAATAAAGCATGGGTTTTATTGTGTCCTTTTATGCTTTTGTCTGTTTTTTTTTATTGGTCATAATCTCCACAGTGGCACTGTATATCCCATTAAATTGCTTTGAAATATTTTGGCTGTTTTTTTTCTGCTTCATTTTAAAAAAAAATTTTTTTTTAACGTTTATTTATTTTTGAGACAGAGAGAGACAGAGCATGAACGGGGGAGGGTCAGAGAGAGAGGGAGACACAGAATCTGAAACAGGCTCCAGGCTCTGAGCGGTCAGCACAGAGCCTGACGCGGGGCTTGAACTCACGAACCGCGAGATCATGACCTGAGCCGAAGTCGGACGCTTAACCGACTGAGCCACCCAGGTGCCCTGCTGCTTCATTTTTAAATCCAGGTGACTGACCATAAATTGTTTTCTACTTGAATGCATCATATTTTTAATAAATATGTTTTAAATATAGAAGTTGTTTGAGGCATGCCTGCCTAGAGTTTTGCTTTTCAAACAAAGATAATTTTTGAGAGTAAAAGGAGGCACTTTTAATAATTGTATCAGGACAATAGGCTTTATAAAAGTGGGCAGTTCATGACAACTGGCACATATGCATGTCCTCAAGTATATCCCCCACCACTTACCATGGTGTCTAAAATTTCCATCATTATGGTCTTATTTCAGATGTGAAGATTCTGACTCCAGGGACCCACATTCTAAATTATGGATAAATTATATAGGAATATAAATACATTAATCTATCACCAGCCATTAACAGTGTACCAAAATATAACTAGGTGACCTGGTCCAGACATGGCTCTAGACCAGGAGTCAGCAAACTCTTCAATCAAAGACCAGCTAAGTAAATATTTTAGGCCTCGTGGCCTATATGGTCTCTGTTGTAAGTAGTCAACTACACTGTTAGAGCAAAAGGCAGCCATGGATAACATTTAAATTAATGGATGGGCTCTGTTAAAATGAAACTTTATTTATAAAAACAGATGGTGGGGCAGATTTGGCCCACAGACTCCCTTGCCCACTCCTGCTCTAGAGGAATGAGAAGCACGCTGATCAGTCGGCATCTCCAGAATTGTATCACTTGCCTGCTCTTCATCTTGCTGTCCTCAGCATGGACCAAGGCGCATGTGCATGTCGCCTTAATAAGGACCCACTATTCTGATGACTTTGAGGGTTCATGGATGGGTGAGTCTAATCTCAGATTGACCTAAATTTAGAAAATCTGTAAGGAGATTCCACCGGCACCCCTAGGTTCCCGACAGTTTGGTCTAGACTAGGATTTCTGAGGTAAATCCATTCTAAAATGGACTTGGAGCCCTTTATAGTCAGGTCACCTGGAACCAGACTAACTTTATACACCTTATGGAACTGGGTCTGGGGCTTCACTACTTTCTTGATCTTATCTGGCTTACAGTGATTAGTGGGTTTGTCCTCACAGTTTCAGTGCTCTGTTCATATTTGACCACTGTCTGGATGTGATCCAAGCTTCCTTCTCTTTTTTTCTTGCGTTGTTTGCTATCAGCTGGAGGCCCTTAAATATTGTATTTCTCTTACCCACCATTCCAGAATCCCTTCCTATGCCTCTGAAAAATCCTCTCTTATACTAATGTTCAAATGTAATTAGTTTTACATAAGCAAATTTATGTTGTTTCATGTGTAAAATATTTTTATACACTGTATACATTTTTCAAGTATGTAAGTACTTTATCTCCTGTCTGTTTATACTTTTACTCAATTAATTATGAAGAGCACTTAAGCCACCTTTCAGCAAAAATGCAAAAATTCATAGTGAGCAGATATTTTCTGAGTGCTTATTAGGTACCAGACACATGACAAAATGAAATGCAAAATTTCAAATAAAAAGGGAGAAAGAGAAATAGATGTTATAAGCAAAACCAAACAAAATCAACAAACTCAAAACCAAATTATGCTGCAAAAAGATAAAACTTTGAAACTAAAGCTTTGCTCTGAGCTTCCTAATAGCTAAGGTAAAAAAAAAAAAAAACTTAATACATTTTATAATTCTGTTTGTTTAGCAGAAGGAATCATGTCACCTGATCAAGAAAATTTTCCTGACCCTTAAGTTTAAAATTTTTCCCCCTTTAATATATTATTTAAAGGTTAGAGACCTTATTTACTATTTTTCATATCTGTTTGTCATCCAGTACACATCGATATGTATTAGGTAATCAATATTTAACCGAAGACCAGTCGATATTATTCTCATTTTTGTCCTACAGACATGAGAACCTATGAATTATCATATAAGGTACAAAGTAAGGGAACATAATCTATAATGCTGCCCTAACTTCTGATACCAATTATAAGTTTAAGGGTTCCCAATACTCAGGCTCAACAATTTGCTAGAAGGGCTCCTAGAACTCATTGAAAGCTGTTACATTCATGGTTATGATTTATTATGGGGAAAGATACAGATTAAAATTAGCCAAAGGAGAGATGCATAGGCAGAGTCCAGGAAGGTTCTAAATGTGGAGCTTCTAGTTGTCCTCTCTCCATGGAGTCATGGATATCATTACCTTCTCTCGGTAAT
This sequence comes from Prionailurus viverrinus, assembly GCF_022837055.1. Taxonomy (NCBI): domain Eukaryota; kingdom Metazoa; phylum Chordata; class Mammalia; order Carnivora; family Felidae; genus Prionailurus; species Prionailurus viverrinus. Next base: position 51,033,333 of record NC_062568.1, read on the forward strand.
AATATGTGACAATGTACATCATGAAGTATTGCCAACCAGGATGGTGACCCAAGCCTTGGTATCCAGAGGTCTTTATTGGGGCTTAATCACCAAAAGATATTTGACAACCTACATAACTGACCTCAGTCTCCATTCCCTCCAGAGGTGAGCTAATACCACATGACCCAAAGCGACCCCCCCCCCCCCCGCCCACTACCACCACTTTGTGTGGCTCAATTACGTTGTTACTAACTGGCTGGTCTAAGGTGTCCAGGTAAACAGAGACACTTTTATAAAGGCTGGACATTCCAAGGGCTTAGCAGTTATCTCCCAGCAATTGAGGACAAAAGCGAGACGTTTCTTTGGGTAAGGTTAATTCTTTATTACACACGGTCAACACTATGGTTCATGAATCCAGTGTCTGCTTTGATCAGGATGCCACAGACTGGTTTATTGGGGGACACAACTAGTACTCTCCATGATATGGAGTGCTAAATTTGAAAGATAATCCTTGACTTTCCCTTTATTCATTAAACATGAATTTAGAAAATAAAACCAATAAAATAAAATAAAACAAAATGTTTGACCCTGTTCTTCTTTATAGCATATGATTTATATTGAAATAAAAAGTTTCAACATTTTGGAAAAAAGTGTTTCTTCCTTTTGGCAGCTTTAAAAAGTCCTATACATTTCAGGAGTTCAAACACGGACATTTCATCTAGAGGTATTTGTTTGTTTTAGCCATTCTCTTTGTCATTCTAGATCTCTAAGTTTTATAGCTTTAAAATTCCAAGATATTCTATTCCATTTCTTTTAAGTGCTATCTTTCAGTGGGTTTTTTTTTTTAAAAAAACACAACATTTTTTAAAGATCTTTATTCTCTTTTAATCTCTGAACATCCCCCAGGTTTGTTTTCTTAAGATGTGGAAAGCAGAAGTTCACTTCTTATTCCAGGAAGCACTAGTTTTGAGGAGCCCAGGGTAAATTAAGCTCCCTACTGTAAAGTAAATTCCATGCACGCAGAGATTTTTTTGTTTTACTTTCCCACATGTGCCCCCAGTGCCTTGCTTTATTTGACACATACATATACTCGGTATGTATCTGTTGTGTCAAAGAACAGTTTTTAAAAAGTTAAAAACCTAACCCTTGCATAAATCTAAAGCAAGCATGTATCAAAGATTTGTTTCACTCATTAAAGAGAGAAACCAAGAGAGATAGTAAAGTTAGCCCTAAAATAGGCACTGAAAAATTGCTGGGGTAAGATTATTAGGTTAGATTTCTAAAATGGTTACTATCATCCAGGACAATAAAATTGTAACTATGGGCTTTTCTACTGCACAGAAATCATTTGTATTTCTACCCGGAGAAAATTCATTCGTGTACTGTTAAGCTGTTCTTTGTGGCCTCAATGACTCCCTGAGTGCCTGCACTCACCCTGCTTGCTTTTAACTTTTACCTAGTTATTGCCCATTTCTGGGCGCCCATCCTTACCTTGTGTGTTTCAGTGGTAAGCCTCCTGATGACTTTCCCAATTTACCCCTTCCCTCCTCTCCACGTTGACCCAGTTACATTCAAATTATCCAAAGGTTTCCCAAGTGCCACAAGCTACTTTATCTGTGACTCCAATGAAGGCACGGACCCACGAGTCCTTGCTGTGTTCTTTCTCTGCATGCAGTGACCAAACTTTTAGCTTTGGGTGACTTTATGTGACCCTCTGAGCATACCACGCTCTCTAGGACCTGTGATAAACTCTTTAATTTCGCATGCCTTTCCAAGTATAATTTCTGTGGCTTTGTCAGAGTGATCCTTAATAACCCCACAAGGGGGACTTACTCCCCATTACAACCCAATTTGCATTACTGTCACTTTTTCAGAAATTAATATCTATCCTTTTAGAGTTGCAGAGTATTCTAATCAATAGTAAAAAGGAAGCCAAATGAAGTATTCCTAGTAATGTTGGAGAGTTTAATCTCATCTGTCAGGTCAGGGAATTAAAAGGTATCTCCTTTTTGATTTCCAAATGCAGAAACGGTTAATAGTTTATTGGTAATTTGATTGGTTGTATATTAGGTCAAGTATTTTACTTCAAGCTACTTTAAGTCTGTTTATTCAAATTCAGGCATTTAATAGATACTCAAAATATATTTATAGAATTGATAAATAAAGGCAGAGTTTATCTAAGTATTCTGGCTCTGAAGGAGGCATGTCCAAATAATGTGGTGTTGCAATACCACTTTTTTTTAATGTTTATTTATTTATTTTGAGAGAGAAATAGAGAAACAGAGAAAATAAGCACAAGAGGGGGAGAGGGAAGGAGAGACACTATGCCAAGCAGGCTCCACACTGTCAGTGCAGAGCCCCACATGGGGCTTGAACTCATGAAACTAACCATGAGATCATGACCTGAGCCAAAATCAAGAGTCAGATGCTTGACTGAGCCACCCAAGTGCCCCCACAATACCACTTGCTCATGTTTACAAAAGCAGTGAGTAGTGGGGAGAGTGGGGCTGTAGAATCAGACTGATACAATTCAAATCCCAATTCTGCAGGGTATTGGTTATATGGTTTCCAGGAAACCACTTAACTTCTCTGAGCCTTAATTTCCTTTAAATAAAGTGAGGATAATAATATATACCTTACCAGTATGTTGTAAACACTGATACCTACATAAAGGATTGGTCATAATTGGGCAAATTGCCTCATACACATTTGCAGCAACAAGGTAAAATATAGTTGTCTTAGTTCAGGCTGCTATAACAAATTATTATAGAATGGGTGGCTTAAAGAACAAACATGTATTTCTCACAGTGCTGGAAGCTGGGAAGTCCAAGATCAAGGTACTAGCAGATCTTGTGTCTGGTGAGGTCAGTTTTCTTGGTTTGTAGATGGCCACCTTCTCATAGTATTCTCACATCAGAGAAAATGAGAAGAAGCAAACTGTGTCTGCCTCTTCTTATAAAAGCACTAATGCCTATGAAGTTTCACCTGTTGACTTGATCACCTCCCAAAGGCCCCATCTCCAAATGCGATCACAGTGAGGATTAGGGCTTCAACCTATGAATTTTAGGGGACACAAACATACAGTCCATAGCAACAGCATAAACATGATAAAAATAGGACATGAATTTTCTATCATCTAACAAAATAATGGAAAGAAATCACATATGATGAGAGATCAAAGCAGAGACAGAGGACTAACTTCTCCTTTTAAAATCTGTGACAATTTTCCATTAGGCAAACAGAAATGAAATGTTACTATTATTTACCTTATTATTGTTTTAACTTTAAAAATTATTTGGGGTATAGTTTGAGGGATTTATTATTTGGTGATAGGAAATAGTTTCTTTGTAGCTTGCTAACTTTTGAAACCCAAGAGTATTGCAACTGGATGGTGATTTCTAAGTGATTGGTTTCTGTTTAAGTCCTTAATTCAGGTAAATGTTCTGGTTATTTTTGCTGTGTAACAAATAAACCCAGAATTTAGAGGCTTAAACCAATCATGTTATGCTCAAAGGTCCCATGGATCAGGAATCTGGAGAGGACATCACAAGGATGGCCTGCCTCTTTTCAGGTTGTCTGGGGCCACAGTTGGGAAAACATGGAGATCAGGGGTGACTTCATAGCAGGGAACTGAAATCATCTGGTTTATTCACTCATATGTCTTATTCCCAGGCTGGCATGACTTGAAGACTGGAGCTTCTTGCCAGAGCATCTATATCATACCTCTCTATGTGGTTTTTGGCTCCCTTTCAGCATAGTGGCCTTAGGGTAGCTGAACTTCTTACACGGTACCTCAGGCCTCTCGGCCTAAGTATTCCATCAGATAATGCAGAAGCCATATTGGCTTTTATGACAGTCTTAGAGAGCACACCACATCCATTCTATATACTCTAGTGGTCAAAGTGGTCAGAAGCCCACTTAGATTCAAGGGGAAAGAACATAGACCCTACCACTTGGTTAAGAGGGTGGCAGGGTCATATCGTAGCAGAGTGTGGGATAAAAGGTATTGTTGTGGCCATCTTTAGAAAATAAAATTGGTCACAATGAATGATTTTGTAGAGGTCCAATTCACATTAGTATATGAAAAGAAATGTGTTCTGTAGTTATCAAGGGTATTTGCTTATAGTTGTTCTGTTGTCACTGCCCTGCATTCAATGAATCACACACAATTTTCTTTGTGATGGGCTTTTCTTTTATCTTTTCCCTAATGTTGCATTTTCTTAGTTTAGGTTCATTACCTCACTGATAAAGCTATTTTAGTATTTAATCTATTCCCAGTTTCCAAATCATTTTCTCAGGTGCCCATCAATTCCTCATAAGTGGCTAATTTAAAAGGCCTTTGAAGCATGACTGCATCTAGCTAAGGCAAGTCTAAATGTCAACCTTGGAAGCATCCAGTGACATTCAGATGACTCCTCTCAGTGTAAGAGACTCATTTTTCTATCATGTGGTATAGCTTGTCAAAAGAGGGCCAGAAATGGTGCTTTTCCCACCCAAAATTTTTAGTGCTGTTGAAAGAGCTGGCACTCTAGAATCATGCAGACTTGCTTTAATCCCAGGTGCCCCAGGTAGTTGTGTGAAATTCAGAAAGTTTCTTAAAAATTATGGAGAGGTTTCCTCCTCTATATACTGACGATAAAAGTCTCTGCTTTCTAGAATCGTAATAAGGAACTTAAATAGTCCAAGAAGTTTCTGATGTACAGCCTGGTTTATAGTAAGAACTCAATAGTAGCTAATAATAAGAAAAACTACCTTTACTTTTTCTGTGTTCATAATTTTCTTTCAATGTAATAAGTCTTGACCAGGTTCTTGCACCCAGTATGCCAATTTCACGAGACAGGTGAAGGAGGAAGTGTCCACACTAGGAATGATCTTTGAAGAAGACAGCTTTCTCTTCTTTAGCCTTGGAGCAGAGGTGGTGGGGGTTGGTGGCAACAAAATGTTCACCTGAGAACAATGGTAAACCAGGGAAGGCAACTTTGGGAGCCTGGGGTTGATGGAGGCCATCCTTTTCGAGTGGTATTTTGTCTCCTCTTTCTTCTCTATGGATAGTGATTGGATTGTTCAAAGGGCAATAAAAATTTTTTAATGTTTTCAATTGAGATATCCCTTGGCAGGACTGCCACAAGATAGTATACACCTCATTGTAAAAATATATACATAGTAGGGGTGCCTGAAGGCTCAGTCCGTTAAGTGTTCAACTTTAGCTCAGGTCATGATCTCACAGTTCATGAGTTCAAGCCCTGCATTGGGCTCTGTGCTGACAGCTCAGAGCCTGGATTCTGCTTTAGATTCTGTGTGTGTGTGTCTCTCTCTCTCTGCCTCTACCCCACTTGTTCTCTCTCTCTCAAAAATAAATTTAAAAAAAATATGCATACATATAATTTTTTCCCTTATGTTCATTTGTTTTGTTTCTTAAATTCCACATATGATTGGGAAGAAAAAAAGAGGAAAACCAAGAACAGACTCTTAACTACAGAGAACAAATTGATGGTTACCAGAAGGGAGGTGGCAGAGGGGTGGGGGTTAAACAGGTTATGGGAATTAAAGAGTGCATTTGTCTTTGGTGTTTATATGGAAGTTTTGAATAAATTCTACACCTGAAACTAATACTACACTATATGCTAACTAACTGGAATTTAGATAAAAACTTGAAAAAACAGATACATATATTTAGTAAATTGTATAAAACTTTGTCAATGTAAGCCATGTTAGACATAAAATACAAAATGTAAGATAGAATTTTGTTCTTTTGTCCCTTGGGATTTCTCTACTTAAAATTGCTCTTTAATCTCCAATTATTGTAATCATCATTATAAAGACGAAAACTGCTTATTGAATTATTTTAAGCTGTAAGAAAGCTTTAATTGACTTGGATTTATGTCTTTTTGTGTGGCAGGTGGTGAAGTTTACCAAATCCTTTGAACTGATGTCCCCAAAGTGCAGCGCTGATGCTGAGAACAGGTAGGGCTTGTGAGTTTCAGGTTTGTCTTTTGCCCCCTGGTCTTTGGTCCTTGGTGTTGGCAGCATTGTGTAATCCTGTGAGGATAGGAGTTCTTTCTTTAGATCAGCAAATGCAGCCAAATATCATCACTCTTCTATATTTCATGGCTTAAATAAAAACTGTTGCCTATGTATGTCAACTATTCTTCAATAGTAAAAATTTTTAAGAAACTATGGCTGAAAAATACATGTGTATACACTGCAATATAAAACTGCAAACAAATGAAGTCAAGTTTTAGATATTTCCTAATTACAAAGGCAACCTAATTTTCTGCTTTATTCTGGCCCTTTGCTTCTCTCCTTCCCTTTTGTTTGCTTATATTTGGCCAATAATATACCCTTAGGAGAGTGAATCCCGTAATTCATTTTTGTTCCCATTGGTATCTCTGAGGTAAAAGTGAGGGGTGGGGACAGTCAGTGAATTTCTGTTAGCTTTGAACTGCCCTGAACACTAGTTGGGCTGCTACAAAAGAGGATTCTGTTTACTTTGGTCACTTCTAGAAGAAGGGCTAAACAATAGTGAAATTGACCAAAATGCAGAAATGTGGAGAAAGACAAGTAAAGCATTTATATGACAGCATGATGATGATAATGATGATGTTAATACTGATACCAGTGCTATGTGCATCACTGAATCACTTCCATTCACTGAGTACTAAGTATGCCAGGTTCTATCTAAAAGTTTTATATGCATTTAATCCCCCAAAATAATCCTATGAAGTCAGCGTCATTACTCCTGCATGACAGAGGAGAAAACTAAGGTTCAGCAAGTTTAAGTGACTTATTAAAGGTTCTGTAGGCAATAAGTGGTAGCCACATCCAAGGACAAGGTCACCTAGATAAACCTCTCCTAGCCTCTGAACTTTAACCCCATTGCCACACATAATTTACTGCCTGGTACTTAATCTCATATAGTGAATGTCTGTTGGGTTAATGTTTCCCAAATCTGGCTGATCAGTCAGAATGAAGCTTGGAGAACTTGATAAAAACAATTCTCAGAACCCTCACTGAGAGATTTGACTCAATATGTCACAATTGAAGTCCTAAAGATCTTTAGATGTATTCAAAAGGTTCCCTGGGTACTACCTGCTTCAAGATGTAATATTCAAGGGTAATTTGATTTTATGTATCTATTATTGCCTTAAGTTTGGGAAATAGAAATCAGTACATTAAAATCGACACTTCATTTAGTTACTTTAATTTTTATTCAGTGCATGAAATTTAAAAGAGGTCTTTGCTACATACTATATAATTCCATTTATAGGGCGTTCTTGAAAAGGCAATATTATAGAAACAGAAAGCAGACCAGTAGTTTCCAAGAGCTGGAGACAGAGAGAGGGGTTTACTACAAAGGGACAGAGGGGAATTTGGGGATGTGATGGAATTATTCTATGTCTTGCTGTAGTGGTGGTTTATGACTGCATTCATCAAAATTTGTAGAACTGTACACTTAATTTTACTGTCTGTAAACTATACCTTAAAAAGGGGGAAAGGGGGCCTTTTGTAATAGGTTTTTGTTTTCATGAAAACATATTTATGTCTGCATCCGTATCTCATGTCATCTAATCTACATCTAAAAAAGAGTTACTAATGGTGTACTGAGCAGTTTTCTTTCTTTCTTTCTTTCTTTCTTTCTTTCTTTTTTAATTTTTTAACGTTAATTTATTATTGAGAGACAGAGAGAGATAGAGCAGGGAAGAGGCAGAGAGAGAGGGAGACACAGAATCTGAAGCAGGCTGAGCTGTCAGCACAGAGCCCCCAACACGTGGCTCGAACTCACAAACCGCGAGATCATGACCTGAGCCAAAGTTGGACGCTTAACCGACTGAGCCACCCAGGCGCCCCTGAGCAGTTTTCTTAAAATTTTCATGTAAAATAACATGAAATACATTAGAAAAAAATGTGTATTCATACTTACTCCTTTAGCTAGTAATGGCCTCATTAAATTCTCCCTCATATATATGCGGGGGGTGGGGGGGAGGTTTATGGAGTTATTAAAACACAAGCTTTGAAATCCTAGTGCTTCGATGTTGTTCTTTTTTATGCTACTGAATGTGTCCTCTTGGCCACTGCAGAGTTAAATATTTCTGATCTTCTGATTATTTTTAATGCTGAAAGAATTTCCATGTCAAAATGAAATGACCCAAGGCCCAGACTGCCCTTGGCTAACTTTCTGATAATAAAGAAAGAAAGAAGTGGAGAAAGAAAGGTCAGATTTTCTTTAAAAAGACATTTGAAAAGTGCCTTTGAACTTTGACATTATGAAATAGTACTCTCCATCATTCTATTTGTGGCCTTTAAATTACTATAGAATCTTCATTTATCTCTGAAGACCTTTTCTGCATTGTCTGGTAATTTCCCTCTTGTAGATGTGGGATCCTTCGGTCATTTATTGGAAGTTAAAGGTATAAAGACAAGTGGCTCTAGCATTTACTTTGCCAGAGGATGTAGAAGAGTCATTGAAACAGGCTATGAGTCTACAAATCACAGCCTGCTCTCAATACGTTGTAAATCTTTCCTTTAACCTTTCATCACTTAGCGTCTTCACTATAGATAATGTCCATTAGAAACCTTAGTCCTCTGGACATCATTCAGAGTTGTAATAGAATAACTTTTGAAGATAATGTCTATGACACAATGCAACAGTGTTTCAGGATACTTGTTTAATTCTGATGAATTCTGGCTTAGGGCTTGCTGATTTTTATAGACAGTCCTTGATGACTTCTTTTAAAAACCAATTTTGTTGCTGACTCATCATTTTTACATATTGCCCTGTAGGGCTACCTCCTTTGTCATGGCCCCACTCCTCTTTGTCTTCATGTAACTAATACCAAGTAGTTTGAGAGTTAGAAATGATTTGATCCATTTCTCTCCATGAGGCATGTACCTCGTCTAGGGGCATCCTTGACAACTCCTCCAGTGATAAAATTCACACTCTGTCACCTTGAGCTTTTTAAGCTTATTGAGATTTCTTTTTTTTTTTAAGTTTATATATTTAGTTTGAGAGAGAGAGTACAAGTAAGGAAGGGACAGAGAGAGAGGTGGGGGGAGAGAGAGAATTCCAAGCAGGTTCCATGCTCCATGCTGAGTCTGCACCATGAGATCATGACCTGAGCCAAAATCAAGAGTCGGATGTTCAACTGACTGAACCACCCAGGTGCCCCCCACTGATAGATTTTTTTTTAAATTTGATTGATTGATTGATTGATTGATAGAGATTTCTAATTGTTACAAAGGCACTTTGCATTCCTATAATTTCTACCTATGTGTCCTAAATTTGTCCATTAGAGATAGTTCTTCTTTCACTAGTTTTATTTCTTCATTCAGTAGCTGTATGTTGAATACCTACCCTGTGGTGGGAACTCAGATAGGTAGTGGGGCTACAGGAGTTTTTTAAAAACCAGCAGTCTCTGCCTTCAAGGATCTCAAGGCCAATGAATGGGTGTAAGAGTAGCTTAAGAATTTAATATAACCATAAATAGATTTCATCAGGCCTCCATACCATAGCTGTAAATAGAATCACATTAACAGTGATAATTTTTACTTGGCTGCTTGGTCATTTCTCCCTTGAGTGTAAGACCCAGCCCCTTGCAAAAGCCACTCTTGAAGTAGTTCTGGAAGTCCCCGAGATTTAAACAAACAAAAACAAAACAATTTTATTGCATCATTTTCCCAAGTGTCCACTCCTAAATAGACATAACAGAGCAGCATCTTCTGGGCAGGGGCTTCCTTGCCCCCTCCAGAATTCATTGCACTGTCTCAGATGCACCAGTGGCCTTTTCAAACCTGAGCAAATCTGGGTAATGAGTGTAGAAGTGGGAAGAGGGCTCACTTTCCCTATCATGTGTTATAGTTTGTGGTTTGGCTCCAAACAGTCTTGAATGTACCTCATTTTTTCCAAATCTTTCAGTTACTAAAGCTTTTGTGTGTAGCCCTTATTTCTCCATAGGACTTGGACTTAGTCCATGGGGCCAGGTTTAGGAATTGGAACCCAGATTGAGGGCCAGCCACTAAGTTGCTCTCTTGGTTTCCCCACCTTTCTTCCATGTTGGCCACCAGGTTTAGATGCTCAAAACCTCCCCCTCACAGTCCCTTTCTCTCCGTGCACATTATTTTGTGCAAATAAATGCATTTTCATATGCAGATGTATCTCAGTTTAGGTTCTTATGTTCTACTATCAAGTAGACTTGGTGACTGCAAAGCAATTCAGTACTTTCTGTAAAAGGTTTGTGTAAGGTGGCATTTTAATATAGAGGAGGGACACCCAACTCATCTGGGTAAAAATGGAAGCTGATGTTCAGGGAAAGTTCTTGGATGTGGTGAATCTTCAATTAGGTCCTGTAGGGTAATGGAAAGTTAGTGACACAACTAACTTCCAGGAGGAGGAAACATTGTAAACAAAGGCACAGGATCTTTAATTTGGGCTGTGAGCTGTTGTCCTAAAGGTCATCATAATTGATGGTGATGGCCCTTAACTCCTTGTAAGGGCATCCAGCTGCCCAGAATGCCATCTGTTTGGGGCAAGAGTCTTATCAGATCCTTCTGAAATGCTCAAACCCTTTTACTTGGCCTGGAGATTGGCTACATGCTTACTCATAGGGGAGTAATCACAGACAGTGACATTGAGATTTGTGTCTTGAAAAATCATCTGGGCAGTAGAGTGGATGAAGGACTAGAGGAATGGTTACTAAAGCCACCAGGGGATTAAATCTACTACTTCACCACAGTGGCAATGGTTCAGTACTGGAAGACTGTCATGGATCTGCTGCCCTTATCTTTTCCATGTTAGAAATTGCTAATCTTAGACAATTTTTATATTTCATGGTCCCCACACTCTTTGCCACCCTTTTTATTCTCCCGTGTATGTGTGCCCCAGCTTGCCAGAGTCCTTCTTAACATGTTGTTTCCCAGAATGGGACATGACTTTCCAGTTTTTTCCAGAATCAGAACAGATCAGAAAGAGATATGTACCTGGCTTTTTCACAATACAATACTGTTAATGCATTGATTATTTCCAATCACTGATGTTGTCAATGCTGACTTAAAAAAAAAAAAAAAAGATCCTATCTGATCCATTCGATGCTCCTCTTCCTCAGATCTCACTATTAGAACCTTTCCTATGAAGCCTAATTTAAGAAGATTTAGTGAATCAACCTGAATAAACTTTCTTGGGTCTCTTATCCAACCTTTAAAAACCTCTTTTCTATCCTCAGTGGGAACACGTAGTGTGAATGATCATGTGTACCATAGAAATAGAAAAAGAGGGGTTCCTGGGAGGCTCATTCGACTAAGCATCCGACTCTTGGTTTCAGCTTAGGTCATCATCTCATGGCTTTGTGAGTTCGAGCCCTGCAATTGAGCTCTGTGTTGGCAGCAGAGAGCCTGCTAGGGATTCTCTCTCTCTCTCTCTCTCTCTCTCTCTCTCTCTCTCTCTCTCGCCCCTCCCCTCACTCACGCTGTTTCTGTCTTTTATTTTTTATTTATTTATTTTGAGAGTGATAGCAGAGAGCCTGCTAGGGATTCTCTCTCTCTCTGTCTTGTCCCTCCCCTCACTCACACTGTTTCTGTCTTTTATTTTATTATTTACTTTGAGATAAATAAATAAATAAAAAAGAAATGGAAAAGAACATTTATGGTCATCTTAACCATATTTGTATTTAGTTTGTATTTAGTTTGAAATATATTTGGCTGGATCCTATTGATGTTTTCCTAGGTATAAATATGGATGCTACTTTGGAAATTGCACTTTCACAGCTATGCTACTTAAGGTATTTAAAAAACCCAAAAAGCCAATGTCTAAAATTTCTAGAAGGTAACAACTGACTACAGGGGAATTTTTCACATTTAATGGAGTATAGTGGAAATATTGTTATTTAAAACTGAAGCTCTGTAGCCACTTTTGCCTTCTGAGAATAGGGGAGTTGAGGGGACAAAATGTATTTTAGTGGGAAGCAATCCTTTTTTTTTTTTTTTTTCAATTTAATCTTTATGCTGTATTTTTTCATTTGTTGTGACTGGAAGGAGAGAAGAAAAATAAAGCTAGAAGTCTTGGAACAGCTAAAGGGCAAGATCTTTGGTTTAAGGAGCCTTTCAGCATTGCAGGTCAGCCTGGAGAGTGGAGAGTTAAAATGTTCTGTTTGAAAAGATGAGGACAAATGGCAGGCAGAATAATGGCTCCACAAAGATACCAGTTCCTAATCCATGGAACCTGTGGATATTACACAGCAAAATGGATTTTGCAAGTCTGATTAAGACTCTTGAGATGGGGAGAATTATCATGGATTATCTGAATGGCCCAGTGTGATCCAAAGGGTCCTTATAAATGGAGGAGATGTGAAAACAGAAGCAGAGATCAGAGTGATGTGGTCTGAGAAAGACTTGACCTGCCATTGCTGGCTTTGAAGATGGAGGAATGGGGCCGTGAGACATGGAGGATGTGGGCAAGGTGTATAGTTGGAAAAGGCAAGGAAATGGATTCTCCCCTAGAGAATGGTACAAATTGTAGGATAATAACTTTGTGCTATTTAAGGCACTTAAGTTTGTGGGAATGTGTTATAACATCAATAGGAAACCAATATAGAGGGTTGAATTTAAAGAGAGTCCAAGAAGAAGAAATTTCAGGAAAAAAATTAAGGAGTAAGGAGAGGCGAACCATGTCTTCAAGAATTAAGGAGACTGAGAAACATGGGCAGAGGCTGAAACTTGTGGGGAAAACATGGCCAGTGAGGAATTCCCAAGTATGGGACAGGTAAAAGATTTGTCTATATGTTGTGCTCATTTTTAAAATATTACACCCACTTTGTCCTTTGCTTACTGTCTTCAGTTGTTACTGGAACTCTGGTGTCTAATCCAAAGTCTCTTATGTTCAGTCACTCTTACCCTACAAAATTAAAAAGTTATACTTTTATAGACCACTTCTGAATATGTAAAGATAGAAAAAATAAGAGATCTTTCTTTTAAATGTTATTTCAGTAAAACTTGTTTCCCTAATGCAGTGGGTTGAATAGTGTTGTCTCAAAATTTGTGTCCATCTGGAACCTTAGAATGGGTTGATTAAGGATCTTGAAGTGGAATTTTGCTGGATATGGGGTGGGCAGTAAATCCAATGACTGATGAAGACATAAAGGGACAAAGGAGAGAAATCCATGTGAAGACAGAAGCTGAGACTGGAATGATATATGCAAGTCTAGGAACACTTGTTCCTGGAAAAAGCAAGGAAAGATTCTCCCCTTGAGCCTCTGGAGGGAAGATGACCCTGCCAATACCTTGATTTGGGTCTTCTGGCCTCCAGAATTGTGAGAGAATAAACTTCTGTTGGAAACCATCAAGTTTGTAACAATCTGTTATGGCAGCCCTAGGACACTAATACACTCATTAAATGAGGAAGATGAAATAATGGCTAGTAAATGTCTCTTCTAGTAACAAAGTTCTGGGAGGCTATGAGTCTATGAATCAACTGTTGTGCATTATAGTGATTTTTTTTTTATCAATTAAGGAAAGAGAACTAACTTATTGAAAGACTCATATGTCACATTTGTGTCGTTTAAGTTAATTTCATGAATGCCCAATGAATTAGACTTTATTGTTCTCATTTTACAAATGAGGAACCTAAGGCACAGAGAGGTTAAGTAATTTGTACACATTTGCAGGTTACTAAGTGTTGGATTTTTTAGTGTGAGAGTAATGCTACTGGCAGTGCTCCCTGCCTTCCTGCAGGCTTCTGTCTGGAAGAAATTCTCTTGGCCATCTAATGCTCACTCTACTAAGACCAAGGCCCTAATTGGGTTTAGATGTTGTTTAATATATCTTTAACAAGATTATACTATGATCTGGCATTGAAATAAACAGTTACTGTTTCAAAGAAAAACAAGGAAACAAGAAATGGAGTGTAAATTTGATATTAGTGATGAAAATGTTTATTGTTGGGAAACTGGACACAAGTCTAGATGTTCTTGCAAAGCAACAACTGAAGAAACTCATAAGGAGGTGAAGTGAAGCTATGTTTTGTTACTGAAATGCATACTGAAGGATCACTTATCAATGCCAAGTCATGCAACTGAAGACAAGAAAAATTGCCAAAGCATTCACAATAAATTAATACAATAAGAGGCTGGCGTAACCAACTTCATGAATGATGTGAGGCTGTTCTTTATTAAAAGCTTGCAATGTTTTGGAAGCTGTTGAATTTCCAGGGACAAGCGATTCAATTAAAGAAAAAAGGAAACTATGAACTTAGTCAAATAGAAGATGCTAAGAAAATCCCTGTGTCATTTGACATGCCTGTCAATGCCAACAGTGCTAAAATAATCAACATCAAGAACATAGATTACAGGGGTGCCTGGGTGGCCCTGTTGGTTCAGCATCCAACGCTTAATTTAGGCTGAGGTCATAATCTCATGGTTTGTGAGATTGAGCCCCACGTCAGGCTGTGTGCTGAGAACACAGAGCCTACTTAAGATTCTCTCTCTTTCCCTCTCTCTCTGCCCTTCCCCCACTCACTCTCTCTCTTTCTCTCTCTCTCTCTCTCTCTCTTTCTCTCTGCCTCTATCTCTCTGTTTATCTCTCTGTCTCTCTCTCAAAATAAATAAAAAACTTTTTTAAAAAAGTACATATATTACAAAATATAGCATTTCAACATGATGCCATGTGTAATGTCACATGGTTAAAACTTGCCACCATATTTAATTTTAAACAATAAAATCAAACTAAATGTGGGAAACAGAATTCCCGGGCCCTCACCTTCAGTTGTCATATCCATAAATATGTTACATTACATGGCCAAAGAAACTTGCATTTGTAATCAATTGACATTAAAATGGGGAGCTTATTCTGGATTATCTAGGTGGCCCAGTCTCCTCACGCTTGTGAGCTCTTAAAAACTTAAGAGCTTTCTCCCAGTTGAGGACAGAAAGGGAAGTCAGAGAGATGTAGCAGATAGGGAAAGTCAGAGGTTTAAAGCACAAGTAGGGGTTGACACATATTGCTGGCTTAATTATAGAAGGGGCCATATGGCAGCTGAGCTGATGAATGAGCAACGTACAGCCATGCACAATAGAAGACCAGGAGCCCAAATAACCTTCCAAGTTATGTTAGGTCTTGATGCAGTTTTATTTTTTAATTTAATTTAATTTATTTTTTAAAATTTATTTAGTTATCTTGAGAGAGACAGAGAGAGGGAGAGAGAGAATCCCAAGCATGCTCTGCACTGTCAGTGCAGAGCCCAGTGTGGGGCTCAAACTCACGAACCATGAGATCATGCATGATCTGAGCCAAAACCTACAGTCAGACATTTAACTGACTGAGCCACCCAGGTGCCCCTTGATGCTGTTTTAGACGTGTGGGTGCACAGTTAAAGAAGTGCTGGTGGTATGGCTGGACAACAACAACCCCTTAAAATTTCTGTCTACAAACCAACTAGAGATCACTTCAGGAAAGAATATCAGTCTGGTTTGGCTAAAAACTTTTCCAGGGACACTTCTTACTAAGTTCAATAGAACAGCAGCAGCAAAACTTGTAGGAGGGTGCTGGCAGTTTGGAGTCCTGGAGATAGTAGTAGAGCACTCTTCTAGTAGATGCTGCATCCTCAGTATCCTGATAGCTCAGAGGATGATAACTGCAAACATCGATGACTCCATATTGAAAAGTGATTCAGAAGAGTGACACTGAGTTTGAAGAAATTTTAGAAATGTCTTAGGCAATTTATTTTGCTTATAAATTTTCCTTTTATACATAATCAATTTGTATAGTTTAAATTTTCCTTCACAAATGGTATATGATAAAATTTATGTCTAATCTGAAATAAATAATTTTAAAATAAGGTTCAAATATTGTAAGTGATAAGAACAAATTGCCTCAGCATTTTTTTCTCTTTTTTTGCTGTTCAAAAATAATAGTGCATGTTACATTCCATGGTATTGTAGATTCCATGAAATAATATGACCCTTCCACACATTGTTTCTCCTGTGGCTTTTCTGCCTGTCAGCTCATTTACACCTTCCTTCCCCTGAGGGTACATATATCTCAACTTTGAGAAGCACCTTAGGGGACCTTTAGGGTTTCTTTCAGTTTTTAGATTGGACAGCCCTATGATTCTTCTCAAAGTTAGTTTTCTGCATTGCATTTTTTAGGTCAGAATGTTGAAACTTACATTTCAATGCCTTATTGATTTTTTTTTCTTTCCTTGCAATTCTGTGTGGAATCTAGTTTTGCAAACAAATGACTCTTTTCAGCAGTGGTTTGTAACCACTCCTCATCTCTCTGTAAGTCTTTCCTTTAGGCTTCCAGCCCCTATGGCCCAAATTTGGGCATTTTTTAAAGGGGAACGGACTTCTGTGATATGTGACTGTAATGAGACAAAAGTACCAGATGAGCTCTCAAATTGCTTCATGAGTCTGTAAATAAGATTCCCAGAGATGTTCTTTACTTTTGTCCAGCCGCAATGGTATATTCAGGAATAAATGTGGAATAGACCATATTAGCCTGGAGAGACTAAAGTATGATGAGAGAGGATTTTGTTTATTCACCTTATTGTGATTATACCCTGCAATCATATTGTACATGTTATAACCCTGAGATGTACTTGGCCCAGGCGAGATGATCTCTAGCACCTAACCAGATTATGAATAGGATTCTGGGCTTATGCTTCCAGAAAGTATGATGTAAGTCACCTTCATTTGGACATTGCCACTCAGCCCTGATGAGCCATTTGGGAATCAGAAATTCTGTCCCTACCTTGGAGAAAGTTGTTAAATGTCTTCACCATGAATCCTAACTGTGTGAGTTTCTTTGGGTATCCTTTAGATGGTGACTTTCAACCTTTTTTGACAACAAAAGATAGCCAGATCTGCTTAATGTATATAAATATACACAAAAAAATGCACACATGCTTATTAAAAGCAAGTTTTATGAAACTATACTTACCTTTACTATGTATGTATATTCTGATATATTCTATTCTTTAAAAAACAAAAAAACTGCTGTCCTAATGTACAAAATTAATTTCATGATTGACTACTTTGTTGTGACCCACAGTTTGAAAAACAGTTTTAGACTCATAAGCCTTGTCTGATTTATACATGTAGTGTGTGTGGCCTCAGTCAATGCCTATATTTGTTACTTTTTAATATGGTGGTTGTATGAAATATATTTCCCAAACATTCCAGAACTTTTTCACTCAAATATATGTTGTGCTTCAAATTTGGCACCTTGGGGAGTGTTATGTTTGTGTAAGTTTTTTATACCACTATTTAGGGCAAGTGAATGAAATGTGTTACATAATCTGTTGATAAGGTTGACAATCATTGAGCACTTTGAATATGTTATTCAACAGCCTTCTGGCCTCCATGGTTTCTGAACAGAAGCTATTAATCATATTGAAAATCACTTGTATGTGATGAATCACATCTCTTTTGTTGCTTTCAAGATGCTTTCTTTGTCATTGGCTTTCAACAGTTTAGTCAGGATGTGTCTATGTGTGGGTCCCTTTGAGTTTATCCTGCTTAGAATTTGTTGAACTACTGGAATGTATACATTAATATTTGTTTTAATCAAATGTGGGAAGTTTTTAGCCATTATTTCTTCAAATATTCTTTCTGCCCCTTTTCCTCTCTCCTGTCTTTTGGACACTCCCATTATGTATATGTCCATATGCTTGATGCTGTCTCACATGTCTCCGAGACATTCAATTTCTTTCATTCTTTGTCTTTCTGTTTCTCAAATCAGATATTCTTGATTAACCTATCTTCCAGTTTGGTAATTATTTCTCCTGGCTTCTCAACCCTTCTGTTGAACCCTCTTGTGCAAATTTTTCATTCCAGTTATTGTAGTTTTCAATTCTAGGACTTAAATTTTTGGTTCTTTTTAATAATTTCCAACTCTTTTTTGATATTCTGTATTTGGTGAGACATTGTTCTCATATTTTCCTTTAGTTCTTTAGATTTAGTTCTCTTTGTTATTTTGAATATATGTATAATAGCTCAATTAAAGTCTTTGTCTAGTAAGTCCATCATCTGGACTTACTCAGGGACAGTTTCTGTTGATTGCTTTTTTTCCTGTGTACTTCCCTGTTTCTTTCTATGTCTCAAGTTTTTTGTTGTTGTTGAAAACTGAATATTTTAAATAATATGGTGTGGAAACTCTGGAGATCAGATCCACTTACCATTCACTTTGTTGTTTCTATTTGTTGCTCTTATTGTCGCTGCTGCTCTTTGTTGTTTAGTGACTTTCCCCGAACTATTTTTTGTTACGTTTGGCAACTGAATTCTCTGCTTGGTTAGCTTGTTGTGAACTCATGACTAGACACAGATTTCCTTAAAATCCTTGAACCAGTAAATCTTCCAGCCTCACTGAGGAGATCTGTATGCATGTGGGTGATATCTTCAATTTTCTGACAGGAAGTTTATGTAGCTTTCACTTTCTGTTTACACAGAGCTTCAAGGTCAGCCAGAGATAAGGGATTAGGGCCTTCTTGGGGTCTTTCCTGGGCACACATACAACTCTGCAAATGAGTGTGCCCTTCTAGATTTTGAGGAATATGTCAGAGCTTTTCAAAACCCCTCTAGGAATATCTCATTTCCATGCTTCTTTTTTTCTTAAATTTTTTTTAACGTTTATTTATTTTTGAGAGACAGGCAGAGCATGAGTGGGGAAGGGACAGAGAGAGGGAGACACAGAATCTGAAGCAGGCTCCAGGCTCTGAGCTGTCAGCACAGAGCCTGACGTGGGGCTTGAACTCATGAACTGTGAGATCATGACCTGAGCCAAAGTCGGACACTCAGCTGACTGAGCCACCCAGGCACTCTATCCATGCTTCTTTTAAGTTTTCTGGTCCACTTCTTGTTAGCTGCAACTGTTATCCCTGCCTACAGCAGTTGCAGTGTTAAACAGTTGCTGCTGGGTTTTTTCCACAAATGTCCCAGAGGTGAAGGCTGTTCTCAGTGAGCAAGCCCCAAGTCAGTTCAAATAAAGACAAACTCTGTGAGTGAAGGTTTCCAGTGGAGCTGCCAAACATGTCAAATAATGACAATTCTCTGGGGATAGGACTTTTAGGGAGTTCTCAAACTTCCTTCTCTGCCAGCCGCTGCTAGGATTCTGACTCTCACAACTCACGTGATTATGTGACTGTTGGTTTTCCTGGCTACCCTAGAGTTGGGGAGTGGGAGATGGGAGTAAAGTCAGTTAAAATGCCCCAAAACTTGCTGTCTTTACAGAGATTCAACTGTTTCTCTTGAATAAACACTCCTCAGATTTTTGCAAGTCTTTTCCTTAATTTCCAGAGTTCTCAAAATGTTTATTTTGACAATGTTTGCTAGTGTTCTCACTGCTTTTAGGTGGAGGAACAAATTGTCAGTGGTCCTTAATCTGCCAATTTGGAAGGCTGTCCTCTTCTTTTTACCTTCTTTTAAATCTCTGTTACCTACAGTGATAGGGAATGGTAGAGAAATTCACACAATGGTGTAAGACAGAACATTTCCATAGTATGTGATGAATATGAATATATTGTTTTCCTGTTTTCTTCTTTATGGATTTTCCTTCTTCTCCGCTAGAAAGCATGTGCTAGGAAGCCTGTAATAGGTGTTTTGCATAAATAAGAATATGATACCTATTCTGAATTCAAGAAAATGAAGAAAACCTTTAAAATGTTAAAAACTAAAACAGAACCACCAGTCATCCTGGAACAGAAGCAAGATTTGGTTTGATTGTTCTTGCTGTATAACTAACTTCCTTTAATATAAGAACCTTAAGGCATTCTTCTCTAATATCTACTGTCTAGCAAATTTAGGGCTGCTGAACCTCATCATGCCAATATTTAATGTTGCTAATTGAAGAAGAAAGATGCAGATAACCCAGGAGGCTCATTTTTATCCCCTTTCTGTTGTTTAGTGAGGAGATGTCTCAGCATATCTGAGTTAGGCTCAGTTGAAGACAAGACTGGTACCAGAGACTGAACTCTGAGGCTCTCTCTTGGTATCAAGACCAGTTCTTTACCATGAAGTTCTATTATTACAGAATCAGCTATATATTTCCTGCTTCCTTTCTCTAAAAATATGCAGAGTGTTATGAGATTAAAGTGTTTCCTCTGAAACACTTTATGCCTGACCTCAGCATACCTCTCAGGGAGCCATGTCACTTGGATACCTCTGGGCTTGCATGTTTCCCCCTCAAAAATCCTATTTTATAAATACCCTCCATGACCCTAGTCTTGTATGTGTCCATGCACCATTTGCATGATGCTAATTATAAGAATTAAGTATCAGTGAAAGAGAGGAAACATTTGTAATGA
This sequence comes from Prionailurus viverrinus, assembly GCF_022837055.1. NCBI lineage: Eukaryota > Metazoa > Chordata > Mammalia > Carnivora > Felidae > Prionailurus > Prionailurus viverrinus. Next base: position 51,053,596 of record NC_062568.1, read on the forward strand.
AGTTGTGTATCTTCCAAAATCTTAAGAAAGTCAAGGACACATATTTCTCAAGTATCTAGCCTTTACCTCTTAAACATATGTAATTTCTGTCTTTTCTTTTTCCTGCCTTCGAACATGAAGATTCAAATAAAAGACAAACCCTATCATTACCCCTGTTTATTTTGGACCAATGGGCTTGTTACTCTAGTAAAACTGTCACAGAGGAGAATGAAAGCTATACAAATGTTCCATGAACAACAAGGCACATGAATAAGTACTGAGATCAAGCATAATAAAGTAACTTATGTAGGTCAGCTGTCTCTTAGATTGATGCTATGCAGTAAACAGAATTTTGGCAACTTGAAAGCCTTAATGATTGGTTTTTATGTTTGACTCACTTACTTTTGTATGTCTGTTATTTAACGTTCTTGAGTTAATATTTTAACACATTGAGTCCACTTCTCCTTTCTTGCCATGCAGACACATGCCCGGGACTTGTTGGGAAGGTATGCCCTCAAAGATGGAACAGCAGATAGATGGAGTTGGCCACAGCTCCCCTACAGAGAAATGTGATGGGGCTACTTGAAACATCTAGCGGGATAGGATTGTTAACTGTTAGTTCTGTTATCAACAATTTTGCTGTTTTCTCTTCAGCAAGTCTCCATATATGACAATGATGACACAGTCAAAAACAGTTAACATCTCCCCTGACCCAGGAAAGAAGCAGTTAAATAAACAGGGCATGTCTCATCTTGGTGTATTTAATAAAACACTATCACAAAGAAAAATCTATGTGAGAGAAGGAGTTGATATTTTTTGAGAGCTTTTTGTGTGCCATGCATTCTTCAACATTACATTATTGTATCCTTAAACCATCTCTGTAAAATGAGTTTTATTTCCTCTATTTCCATTATGGAAACTAAGAGTCGTTAAAATTTTATCTGTAGTCTTACAACTACAAAATGTTAGACCAAGATATGAAAACCCCCCTCCAGATTTGCTTGGCTGTGAAACCAAGCAGTTGTCACTATACGATGCTAAATTGTAGACATCAGCCACTCACAGTGATGCCATCTGACACCCATCCAAGAGTCACAAGACTCTTCCCAACTCCTGGGGGTGATAAATTTCATCATTCTAATTGTACAACTTGAAGAAGTGACACCAACTCCTGGGGGTGATAAATTTCATCATTCTAATTGTACAACTTGAAGAAATGAAGGATAGAAAATGTACTCTTTGGTTACCATGTCTTAATTTCTAATAACTAGGGAATGCCTAAAATGAGAGAAATGGGAATGTGATGAAGTGTCCTTAGGCAAGACCATAAATGTAAGTCCATTAGCAGGTCACGATAAGCTTCAGGGACTTCTGCAACTTAGAGCATCTTCCTCTCCTGCCACACTGCGAGAATTGACAGGCTAACTCTGCTTGCTAATTACACTCTCCCCCACTACTTTTTATGACTAAAAGGTTTGTTTGCTAACCTTCAAAGATACACTGAAGCCAGTAGGGGATTATTCATGTCCCAGTTCGGGGTTTTCAAGACTCTCCTGCTGGGGTGCTAGCTTTGAGTCCCACTGGTATTGACTTAGTTCCTTAATCTCCTAATTGAAAGACAACTTCAAATAATGTTGCAGAGCTCGAGGCTTCAGGAAGGACCCAGGGTTAGATAGATTTACCTGAAAAGAAAAAGTAAGGAATGGAGTTTCTCTTTGAGATCCAAAGTTCAGAACGACCTCTAGCCTGTGAAGCAAAATGGCAAATAGTACCAGGCATGACCTACAGATCAAAAATCAATTTTTGTTTGCAAAGCATAAAAAAGAAATATCTGTCCTAAAGAGTTCTTGGAATTCCTGCCTCTTCGCCTTTCTGAATCCTGCCCCCACTGGATAATACTCAAGGTATCAGAGGGCAATTGACAATCCTTTGACAATGAGAAAATAGACTGTGTCTGTGTTGAAACATTCTGCTCCTAATATATATTTTTAGTTATATATTTAGTGATATATTTTTAGTTAATGGTCAGAGTTTTCATTAATCATTGATAGCACGTCAAGGAGAATGTATTAGTGTAGTCTTGAAAATGTTAAATTTGAGGTGCCTGGAGATGACCTTGAAGAAGTGTCCAGAAAATGCTTGGATATGTATGTAGGGATGTCAGGATTCATTGGGCTGCTGGTGTAGATTCGAAAATCATCAGTATATATTTAGTTGTGGATACAAAGTATGTGCATGGAACCACACAGTATATGTGTTGGCCTCTGCCACTGTAGCCTTGGTGATCACTTCCACCATGTATCCTAAGTTTTAGCTCTAACATTTATCATATCAATACAGAAAACCTCACACTTCTAAAGCTTTCCTCATGCTGTGGTTTTGTCTGGATTCTTTTTACCCTCTTCCTCTTCCAGATGACCTTTTACTTCAAAAACTAGCTTAGACCAACTTCCTTTTGGGAAGTGATTTTCCAAATACCACTCCCAACGCAAACAAAACTGATCCTTCTTTTCTCAGGTCTGGTAATGTTTTGTGTATTTTTCCTTTGGGGCATTTATCACAAACCATTGTCATTGTTTGTGAGCTCCCCAAAGGTGTGACCCCCCTTTAGCTTCTTCCTATAACCTCTTTCTGTTTAGGTAGGGGCAGTACTGAGCTGACCATCCATATGCAGAAGGGTTCCCACTGCCAACTTCTTTAAGCAAAAAGGAAAAGACTCTTATGGGTATGTTCATGCCAGACTTGCCCCAGAATTGTCCAGCACTTAGTAGGGGCCCAGCCCATGGTCATTCTTGAAAGAGCAAAGTCTTGGGAGTCTCTAGTGAAGGTTAAACTCTAGTGTTGAGAACAAAAATGTCAATACAGATACAGTCTAATGATTAACATTATTTTATTCAGATATTTTGTCTTCTACTTTAGAGACTCGTTTCAAGAATTAATTCTGAAAAATAGTCTTGAGTTATTTTCATATAATTTTCCGTGTTTGAATCTTTGGCCAAGATAGGTTTTTTTAGACAAGTGAAGATGGTGAAGTTACTTGTCTAGGGGTATTTTATTTTGTCTTGTTTTGTTTTACTTGTATTGATTTGCCTCCTCCACTACCCTTCATCTTGTTATCCTGAGGTTTATATCTACCTCACTGGCCCTCACTTAGGGGCAGCCGCATTTCAGGAATTATGTGTTTTCTATAATAGGGCAGTTCTCTTTTATCCTTCCACAGTCAATATTTGAGCTCATGAAGCTCTCTTTGAAGTCAGTGGGAGTCTCATATTTGGAAGCAAGATACCACTGGGCAAGAAGACTAAACTGCATCCCTTGGCAGGAAACTCACTTAAAAACCTGCATCTTCCTATGCACCTGGTTCTAGTAAAATACAAGTAAAGGAACTCTTTACAATTTTCCTGTTATTTTAAACAAATTTTGATCTTAGGGAGGTCTACTTTTTTAAAGAGCTAAAATGAGCTTAGTGGTTAATTTTTACCTTTTAAGGAAGTTTCACTGAAGTTAGGTGATAACCTAGGTATTTATTTTCTTTTCTAAGACTCTTATTTCAAAGACTTGTTTTGTCTGCTGTTTTTTTTTCTTTAAGTCAGAATTTATTTTAACATCCCCACCAAAGGAGTCAAACTAGCGTTATGACTTGCATACCAGAAGCTATTAAACATGGACAGATATTAAAACAAACAAACTTTGTAAATATTTTAATGGTCTATCAAAACTTTTGATTTTTCAAGAACAAATGAATGTCATATAGAATTTTAAGACATTTTTCCTCTCTCTGTGGTGCACTGGTTGGTGCGCAGTAAATGTCTTGGCAAAATATTTGCAAATCCACCGACAGTCACACCAGACATCCACTTGCATAAGATGATCAATAAGTGTCTTTTTCTTTTTGCCAAAAGAAGGGTCATCCCAGCCCTATTCCCTGCCTATACAGAGAAGGGTATGGGCAGAAACTAAAGGGACTGTTCAATGAGAAAACTTGTGACAGTGTAGACATAAGCAGTATGGCTTTAGGACCTAGGGGCCTAAATGCTATCAGAGCTTGGGGGAGAGGATTCCTTCTTTACTCCATGAAGCTTTAGTACCCTCAAGTGTCTGGCTTCCCTTAAGTGGCTTCCAAGGCTTTGACAAGGGGCCTTGAGTGAAAGAATAAGTCTCCTTAGAGACTAGGAGTAGGGAGAGGACTTGGAGGTGTCTGTGGTCTTACAGTTACGCACATGGCAGCTAAGATCCACTGAACTGGCATGATCTCATTTGCACCCACAAACTACAGAGTAATCAAATTATTGATGTATTTGTAAACTGCAGTAATTCTCCTTATCTTGGTCCTGGACCAAATTGAAAATCTTAGTGCTGGATTTGTTGGCCTTTGATATCTCTGGTCACATCGGGGGGCCCTATAAAATTGGTCAATTCAATTTTGGATATTAATTTAAGCTTCCAACAACCTATTAAAAAAATAAGACCTGTTACGGATGCCTGGGTGGCTCAGTCGGTTGAGCGTTCGACTTCAGTTCAGGTCATGATCTCACGGTTCGTGAGTTCGGGTCCCGCATCGGGCTCTGTGCTGACAGCTCAGAGCCTGGAGCCTGCTTCCGGTTCTGTGTCTCCCTCTGTCTCTGCTCCTCCCCCACACGCGCTCTGTCTCTCTCTGCCTCTCAAAAGTAAAGAAAATGAATTAAAAAATTAAAAAAAAAATAAGACCTGTTAGAAACTACCAACTTGACTCTTCTTGGGGGGAACAGGATCTGGAACAAAGGTGATGGTCATCCCACCTCTATCCTGCTCAGATCCCATGTATAAGACTATTCTAGACTATATTTCATACTCCAAAGGGCAATTAATCTTCAGGGATACACCTAGGGCTGGGGTGGTGAGAATAAGGAAGGCATGCCAGAGCAGGAGTACCTGAAGGAATTGGAGCTGGTTGGAAAAGAATGATCTTAGGTGGAAGACTGTGGGGAACATGTTATTATTGCCAGATATTTCAAGGGCTGTCAGGTAATGAGATCCATGATCTACAAACCATGGGACTGGGAACAAAGGATGATTATTAGAAAGTAAATTGAGCTGCCACAAAATGGAATGGAATATTTTTATAGGTAATGAGTTCCCGGTCATGAAAGGTAATCAATTTAATATTAGCTGTCCATTTGTCAGAGAGATTGAAATGAGACCATTGTCAGCCCGTACAGCATCTCTGTGAAAATAGAAAAAGTACTTCCTTTAGATGGATGCAGTTCAAAGCCAACATGCACAACTAGGCTAGATGTCACCCTCCATTCATTCCTTGTACAGGAATGCAGGGGGCAGAACCTGCATTACCACACATGGCTGTGTCCATCTTACCATGTTCTGCTCCAACAGAAATCAATCGAAGGAAAGGAAACCACACAAAATAAAAGGACCTGCATAAATCAGAAGGAGTTGACCCACAGGACCTTTATGAAAGAATTGATCCTTTAAGCTAAATGTGTCCCTCAAGAAAAAGAAACAACTTGAGCCCTTTCCTTTATGATTAAATTCACAATACCTAGTTGCTGAAGTATACAAAGGGTACTGTCACATGCAGAATTTACTCTAGAAGTTGCTAAAAAGTTGATACTTTAAAAAGACTGTTTACTATGGGCTAGATAGTATGTTAAACACTTGTATAAATTATTACCTTAATCTGAGCAATAACTAAGTAGGACTATTATACCCATTTTACAGATGAAGTGTAAGTAACTTGTCTGAGATCACTGCCTAGGAAGTGGCAAAATAGGTATTTGAATCAGATATATCTGATCTAAAATTCATGGTCTTACTCATAAAACAGAAATCATCTTCTTAAAAAAAGCAAGTTTGGGGCACCTGGGTGGCTCAGTCAGTTAAGCGTCAGATTTCGACTCAGGTCATAATCTCATGGTTCATGATTTAGAGCCCCGTGTCGGTCTCTGTGCTGACAGTTCAGAGCCTGGAGCCTGCTTCAGATTCTGTGTCTCCTTTGTCTCTGCCCCTCTCCTGCCCATGCTCTGTCTCAATCTCTCTCTCAAAAATAAATAAACATTAAAAAATTTTTTTAATAAATCTTAAAAAGCAAGGTTTTGAGAGCTCTAACTCAACATCATGATTCTGTATTACAGTAAAAACTTAAGATTTGGAAGGTTGATTTGGAAGGTTGAATTGGAGTAAAAGCCAGAATGTGATATAATTACTAAGAGTGACAATCATCCTTCCTGACTGTCTCTCTGAGCCCTGCGCCTTAGTTTATTCTGTTGTCCTGCACCTTAGTTTATGTACCTGTGTAACATTAAACTGAAGAAATGGAGAGGTGGTTTTCAGAAAATCGGTTTGCACTGTTGCAGCTATAGGTTGATTAAAATCTCCCCTCCCCTCTGGAGCCTTAGTTCGATTATAGCGGCTGAAGTGGTTTCTTCCTCCCTTCACTTCTTTTGCATTTCTTTTGCATTTATGACTGGTACAATTGACTTGGCAACTAGTCGACACAGCCATGTGACAAATTTGTCATTTGAAATTTGTGGGTTTAAAAAAAATTTTTTTTTAATGTTTATTTATATTTGAGAGAGAGAGAGAAAGAGAGAGAGAGTGTGAGTGCGGGAGGATCAGAGAGAGTGAGACACAGAATCCGAAGTGGGCTCCAGGCTCTGAGCTGTCAGCACAGAGCCCAATGTGGGCCTTGAACCCAGGATCCGTGAGATGACCGGAGCCGAAGTCGGACACTTAACCAGCTGAGACACCCAGGCGCCCCTGTCATTTGAAATTTGAACTGGGCATTTTAATTGTGCATTGTGCAAATGTCAGTATGTTTATTTCTCATTTCCCCAAGTAGATGGCAACCTCTGTAAGGCCAGAGACCATAGTTTATATTTTCTAGAAACCACCTCAACTTTGCTTATGCAGAGTGCCTTGCACAGAATTGACCCATTTACATTGTCCTACAATTTTATTCTTTAAAATGTTTATTTATTTTTGAGAGAGAGAGAGTGGGGAAGGGCGGAGAGAATCTGCTGTGCTGACAGCAGAAAGTCCGATGAGGGACTCCAACTCATGAATCATGAGATTATGATCTGAGCCAAAGTCGGATGCTTAACCAACTGAGCTACCCAGGCGCCCCTGACCTACAATTTTAAATGTTTGTTTGTTTGTTTGTTTGTTTGTTTGTTTAGAGAGGGAAAGCATGAGTGGTAGAGAGGCAGAGAAAGGGGGAGAGAATCCCAAACAAGCTCCACACCTGGGGCTTGATCTCACAAACCATGAGATCATGACCTGAGCCAAAATCCAGAGTCAGACGCAGAACCAACTGAGTCACCCAGACACCCCACATTGTCCTATAATTTTAGAGTGATTGCAATACGTATGCAGCCCAAACTAACCCCAGTTCTAAGCATGTTTTAGGTTTAGGATGAGTCTTTCAGGAGTCCCTGCTCAGTAAGTTTTCAACATCTTCCTTGGGAATTTTGTTAAGCAGTGACCTACAGCTCTGGATGATCAAATCCAATGTCTTTTCCTCACTCTTCCTTTGACTGCATGTAGTCTCAGACTCAAGTGTTTATGATCTGCAGTGTCTCCTTTAAACTCCCCGTGATGCTGACTGCCACTCCCTTCTTTTCTTTTTTTTTTTTTTTTAATTTTTTTTTCAACGTTTATTTATTTTTGGGACAGAGAGAGACAGAGCATGAACAGGGGAGGGGCAGAGAGAGAGGGAGACACAGAATCAGAAACAGGCTCCAGGCTCTGAGCCATCAGCCCAGAGCCTGATGCGGGGCTCGAACTCCCGGACCGCGAGATCGTGACCTGGCTGAAGTCGGACGCTTAACCGACTGCGCCACCCAGGCGCCCCTCCCTTCTTTTCTTTAGGTGACAACCTACTATTCTTGCTCAACTCCTACCCATTGACTCCTTCCCTGAGAGGCGACAGGATAAACAGAATAATCTGAGGCTCTGTAGTCATACTTAGCTGAAAATTCTATCTCCACTTAGGAAAATTATTTAGCATCTCTGAACCTCAGTTTTCTGATCTGTAAAATGTAGAGAATTGTACTCATCTCATAGATTTATGTGAAAACAAAACAAATTAATTAGGTAAAGCATCCAGCCAGGCCGTTAGCCTACTCGGGTGATGATAAATTTGCTTTCCTCCTTTTTCTTTCTTCTCTCTCCCCTCCACCTTTATTACTGCCTTTCCTCTTCTTCCTTCCCCTAGATACAGATTTTCCCGCATATTCTCTCCCTGGTCAATCTCATCCATTGTATTCTCCTCGAAGATAATCCCAACTCTATAGTATTTCCAGTCCTAAGGATCTTATATGGGTTTTGTTCCTGGAGTTTCAACAATGAGTGACAAGTTCCAGGTTCACAAAAGGTCTGTTATTGTTCCCCATCTCCCACTTCTCAAACCAACTCACTTCTAATAGTGCCACAGACACACACAAGCAGAACATAAGCCAAGCTGTCTGCCCACCAAGCCCTGCGGAGTCTTCTGCAGGATCTCCTGAGGGGCCAGCATCATCACCTCCCATCGGCACAACTTCGCTGGTCTACCTTCCATCTCTCTCAGTCAGTTTTTCTTGCTCCTTGTTTAAGCTTCCTGGATTAAGCTTCCTGAAGCTTTCTGAAGTCACATCTCAAATCATGTCACTTCCCTGCTCAGTACTCTCCAACAGCTTGTCATTGCCTGTGACTAAGTTTGAAGCCCATTGGTCAAAGCCTCCACCTTTAAGCCCGGACCTGTTCATTTAAGGGATTACTCAGTGCTACTGTACTTATTGTACTCTTTGCCCTTCGTATCTTTCTTCTTGCTGTTTCCTCCTCCTCGGGCGCTTTCCTCCTCACCACCCCAGTCCCTCCTTGCTGAACTCACTTGCCCATCCTGAAAGACCCAGCTTACAGGTTTTCACACTTGATGAAACTGGTTCCTTCCTTAGAGCATTCACCACTGGCCCCTTTGCCTGCCCCAACCATTCTTCTCTCTGGTTCTTCTGTGGCTCATCCCCAGGGTCCCTTTGCACCCCTTCTGCCCAGGGCACTCCAGGTCAGCACTTTCCACACTGTTTTATCACAGAACTCTTTTAAAAACTGTAGAATGGAATAAAGTACCCAGATAGTTCAGAGTGAGTTCATAGACCAACTAATCGCTGTAAGAAATGAGAAGCATTCAGTCACACACTTTTATAAACTTAGAAATGGCTTCATTAAGTTGGAACCTCATATCAGGTACATTATCATGTTTCCTCCTATATTTTGTTTTCATTGCAGCACAACATAAAATTTCCCTTCTCACAGGTATAATAGAGCAAAGAAAATAAAACATGGACTTTGTTGATGCTCCTTTGTTTGTTTTAGGAAATAAGGGCTTCATCTTATCTTTGAAGTCCTCAGTCTTTTCGTTTCTTTGATTTAGGCACCATATGAGAAATATAAGACCCAGCTTTTCATTAAAACTTCCACTTCTCACAGCCAGAGATTCACAGGGAATAAACGTGTGTGTTAGTAATGTTTGATATGCAATAAGGGATGAATATCATCACAAATACATGTTACATTTATCAGACACAGACCAGTCATCATCACAGATGGCACCTATTAATGTTGCTAAAGAACTTCTGTGCTTCCCACTTCCTCAAGCATCTGGTGGCCTCTCCATGCTACAAATTCTTGGTAGGGCCCAAATTCCATGCAGGCACATTACTGCATAGTAACAATGACTATTTACAGGGCTTAGTGTTTTCCTTCCATATAAGGTAGTTTAGATTAAAAAGTCAGTAGAATTCTTATTATTCTCATTGTGGTACACTCACTCACATATCCTGGAACCCAGGGTTTCACAGAATCAAGTTGGGAAAACATTGCCCTGGTATACCGGCATTCATTTATGTAATTTCAGTTATCACCTGCAAAGCCACAAATCTAATACTCTCCGTGAAAATTTTCCTTGATATTGCTAATTTGAACAGTACTCAGTTTTGCAATTCCATAGCTCCTGGCAGTGCTTAGTATGTATTTGGGGGAAGAAATGATGGACAGGAGAGAGGGAGTAGGGAATCTTACTAATTCTTATGGCATTTCTGTAAATTTGGCAATTATAGTGAAAGTGATACAAGGGAAAGTTCACAAAATCATTTAGCATAAAATTCCTGTTGAAATCAAATATGGATATAATTTAAATTATTCCTGTTAGGGGTCAGTAGAATTAAAACAGGTTTTCCAGCAAGATTTTGTTAAGTAGAAATGTGCTTTTGTTAAGAAACTCTGAGACATGCTACAAAAACCTTTACATAAGTACTAAGATTACCCATGGTCTAGACCTGCTCTTTTGCTGCACTTACAATTTTGTAAATTCTCAACTTATTTCCTGATTTTTCGCCATTCTGGGATTTAATTTTTCCTGATATCACACGTCCAGTCCACTTAGTTAAGGGGTGTGGGCCAGGGAGGGCAGGGGAATTTATTATGCCAGGGTTTTGGCATCCTCAAGTCAGGTTTGGTCCTTACTTGATTATTTACTTTATGTCTGTCTGCTTTGGCCTAAATACAACCTAGAGTTGTTCTTCTGGGTCATGGAGAATCTATTATGTCTTCCCATGGATTTGATTATTTTACATTACAGTGGGCAAGGTTTTTTTTTTTTAATATATGAAATTTATTGTCAAATTGGTTTCCATACAACACCCAGTGCTCATCCCAGGCAAGGTTTTTTGAAGTAGCTACTGATAATTACCCTTCTATTCTGTGACTGAAGTCACTTATCCCTTCTTAAGGAGGATAAATAATCCTACTATGAGTATAGTTTTATAAGATTTGCTTTCAAACAAACTTATGTTTCTCTGTTTTCTTACTGCCTGCTTTGGTTTTGATAGTTTCAAAGAGAGCATGGAGAAATCCTCATATTCCGACTGGCTTATAAATAATAGTGTTGCCGAGCTAGTGGCTTCCACAGGCCTCCCGGTGAACATCAGCGATGCCTACCAGGATCCTCGCTTTGATGCCGAGGTAAGAGGAATTCTCTGGTTGCACTCTTAAGGTTCAGTTGTCACACTGGTGATGGTTTGCTGGTTGAAGCAAAAAAGGGACATCGTATACATCACAGTCACCCCTGAGTTTACTGGCAGTTTTTTTTTTTTTTTTTTGCGTCTTTCCCCTGTGATCAGATTTTTAGCATTGTCTACTGTTGAGTAACAGAAAAATCTCTCTCTACTCTGATTTGTGGCAAAATGGCTATCTATTATGTATTACTTTGATGCTCTTTACAATTGGGTACATATTATATTGCATGTACCCATGCATTAATTCATGAACACTTTATATTAAAGATAGTTTATATTAAACTATGAAATAGTTATTAATAAAAATGTGGATATAACATAGTTATTTCCCAACAGATGCTAGAACAATTACCATGTTTTTAAAAATTGCTCCCAAGAAATAGTAAATTGGTTTGTTATTGTTTAATGTTAATTTTGAAGGCACATTGTGCTATATGCAGAATATATTAAAGCAACCTAGACTTGCAGGTGTTTAAATTCTAAGTATCTACAGTATCATACAGACAAATTTACACGAACTTATAAAATATCTTTGTGCGTGTGTGTGTGTATTCAATAAATTACACGTTTCCTATTCTATATTGCCAAGTGAAGATCTAAAGAGTAGCAGGAGTTTTAGGTGGAGATGTGTTCTAGGCAAAGCTGAGAGAGCATGGGGCCCCGGGGGATGGGGGGGCTGAGGGGTTGGGGGGGCTAGGGGCTGAGGCGAGTTAATGCTGCTGAAGCACCACGTAGATGAGGCTGGAGAGGGAAGCAGGGGCCAGATTGCTCCAATCTGAAAGCTGCATTAAGAAGTTTGAGTATTTATCCTGGGCAACGGGGAATCAGTAGTTGAGTTTTTGATCAGGGAGACACAGGAGTTGTATTTTAGGAAGATCACACCACTGCGGTGGCTACAGCACGGAGGATACATTAGCAATAAGAACTGAACATTTAAGCTGAAATGAGAGCTGGTTGATGACTCTGGAGACAGACAGGGATTCAGTCTCAGTCTCTGGACTCCCGAGCCCTCCCCCTCAGCCTTGCCCTGTGCTGTCCCACGTCTGGGGTGGGTCACGATGTGGCAGGGGGCTTCATTCTAAACCAAACTTAGAACTTTAGGCATGTCATCTTTTCAGATCTCTGCAGGGAGATTTTAGATTCCCCAAAACTCAGCACCTCTCTGTAGCTGCCTGGAGCTTTCTTCCCCCAGGCTATGTCCTCTAGTAGTTTCTATTAATTCTTAAGCATAGAGTTCAGCTGCTCCTACCTTGCAAATCCTTTCATGAACTCCCAGCCTAGGTTGGGTGTCTCTGCAGCATGCTCCCCCTGAGCTGTCCCCACGCTGACCACCCTCTAGGTCTCTTCAGTTCTGATGCGTTATTTCTGAGATTTGAGTTACCTTCCTCGGGGAAGTACACAGCCCAAAGCTCCTTTAGTTGTCCTCCTTTGAGGGAGAATAACCCCGCCTTGGTTCTGTGATTAGCAGAGCAGAAATGATTGATAGAGCTCAATATTTGTATACTTTAGCATTATGATTGGGCTAGGACTAATTCGATGAAGTTTTGCCTTTGGCCATGTTTCTTTCTTCCTTGCTTTTAGAGAGAAAATACTGAAGAACAGATGTCTAAACACAATTTTATGAAGGAATGCCCTCAGTATCCTCTTATTGACATCAGTAATAGTTGAACAAACTACAAGCCTTGCTATGCAGAAAAATCATTCATTACCAATCCTTTGTTACCAAGCCATCATGTGAGATTAGATGTCAAGGGGTGATGGGTTGGTTCCTACCCCAAATCATAGTACTAAATTTGGTATGGATTTATGTTATTCTGCTCTTAGCTTTGAACCGTGAAGTCAAATTCTGAGGAAGCAAAAGGAATCAAAAAATTACACCATTTTATTTTTTTTACACCATTTTAAAAAGCTGGTTCATTAGCCGTATGTTAAGGTATAACAAAACATGATGCAGTGAACACCCACTACCCAGTTTAAGAAAAGAAGAGGATGATTACTTTTGAATCCTTGTACTGATCTTCTCTAGTACTTTCTCCTTTACTTTCCCTGCTGAGGTAACCACTGTCCTAATTTGAATTTAACACTCTTTTGCTTTTCTGTGTAGGTTCATTGCATATGTTTGACTCCATGCCAAATATGTCATTATGTCTTGTGTTTCTCTGAAATTTATAGAAATTAAATTATATTGTATGTATTCTTCTGTGGCTTGTTTTCTCATTCAACGTATGTTCCTGAGTCATAGGAGTTTGTAACTCATTCATTTAGTTTCACTGCTGCCAAGTATTCCACTGTATGAATAAACCTCACTTTATTTATCCACTATAGTGTTGATGGACATTTGGGTTCCGTGTTTTGCTTTTACATACGTAACTGCCAGGGACATTCTCGTACATGTCTCTAGTGCACACATACAGGAGTTTTTGTAGTGTCTGTATCTTGAGAATGACATGCTGGGTCATAGGCTATCTTCACCTCTATCAGGGAAGGAAAAATTCTTGTCCAATCATTGCTCTTTTTTTTTTAATGTTTATTTATTTTTGAGAGAGAGAGAGAGAGAGTATGAACAGGGGAGGGTCAGAGAGAGAGGGAGACACAGACTCTGAAACAGGCTCCAGGCTCCAAGCTGTCAGCACAGAGCCCCACACAGGGCTCGAACCCACAGACCATGAGATCATGACCTGAGCCGAAGTTGGATACTTCACCAACTGAGCCACAGAGGTGCCCTTGCCCTTTTTTTTTCTTACAAAAACAGCACATGTAGCAAGCACATTTACTATCTCAAGAAAACTTCTTGCTTATATAATATAGTGATCTTGGATAGACCATATTCTTATGTCTACAGTCAGACTCTTACCAGAACTCTTCCTGATTAGTGATACAGCCATTTTACATTTTTCTCTGTGCTTATAGTCCATTCCAATAAGGCAGCCTACTCCACTGATCTATAAAAAGAACAAGGTGGACTCTTGAGCAAAAATGCAACAGTTCTGTGAGATTTGGCATAAAAAAATATCATGCTTTAAAAAAAAATTTTTTTAATGTTTATTTATTTTTGAGACAGAGAGAGACAGAGCATGAACGGGGGAGGGTCAGAGAGAGAGGGAGACACAGAATCCGAAGCAGTCTCCAGGCTCTGAGCTGTCCCACAGAGCCTGACCCGGGGCTCGAACTCACAGACTGTAAGATCATGAGCTGAAGTTGGAGGCTCAACTGACTGAGCCACCCAGGCGCCCCAAAAATATCATGCTTTTATCCAGTAGTTAGAAGCAATGATATCTGAAGGCAGTAAACTGTGGTAGGTTAAGCAGTGACTATTTAGTAAAATCACATTCTTCCCTCTGATAAAATAAAGCATGTACTTAGACCATCATTATTTCTTGTCCTTACACCTAAAATGCTTTCAGTCTGTCACACACCTAATAACCAAATTTCAAATGCAAATCTGGAGATGCATTATATATGATATTTATATGGTCTCTTTGTATGGTACTGGAATTTAAAGTTATGTTTCCCTTCTCATGCTAAGGAAAAGGATAGAAAGGAATTAATGCAGTTGGAGGTAAGAGAGAGAGAGGCATTTAGTAGATATGTCCTACAAATTTGTGTGTATGTTGTGTTGTGTGTGTGTGTGTATGTAGGCACATGTGTGTATGCATGTGTGTGTTATGTATCATACCAAGAAAAGCAACATTATTTATCTGCTTAGGCTTCCTCCTTTCTCAAGTATATTTTGCCTCAGTGACAGGTGTCAACTGTTTATGTTAATAATGAATGAGACTCCAGACGGAGCCACAGTGCCAAGAGGCTAAGAGGCCCCAACCTTCTCCCCATGAAGCCTGATGTAAGATGGTATTGATCATAAGATAAAGACAACCATTTCAGATAAATATTTTTTATTAATGTTTTAAGTATTTTCCTCAAGATAAAAAATTACCATGACAAAATGAATATGCTTCATTCTTGCACTAACAGTAATTCTGTAATCATCAAAGAGGTAGAGGGTAACTTTTAGAATTGCATTGTCTTCCTACAAAGGTTTGAGTCCTCTCTTCTTGGTCTGCTAGCATGTGGATCCATAATTTTTACTAGTAATCATAATTGAGTAGTTACTTATCACTGATAGAATATAAGGAAATGATTTTTTTAAGCCAGGATTAAGGGAGCATCTCCCAGAGTTTTCTTCACTGGAAAAAGTGCTTGCTTTTTGGTTCTCTATATTCACTGACTTCCCTGAGTAGTTTGAAGCTGGTTAACAAGAATGATACTTTGCAGAGAGGTAGCATGGGTAATCTTTTTCAAAGCATTTCCTATTTTTCCTACATATTTTCTCAACATAAGTCTATATAATGAACTTAAACTTGCCAGAAACACATTTATCTATCCTAAAGTTCTCAGTGGCTCAGTGGCTAATTCTGGCAACCTGAAATCTCTTCACTGAACATGAAGAAGGACCCAATTCATCAGACAATATAATGTCCTGGGATAGAACACTGAAAATTGGATTGGCCTTATCCTGAGGTTTCATACTGTAGATGTGTCAGCTTTCAGTTAATAGGAATATTTGAGGTTTCTTTAATTTACACTTGAGGAAGCAGACTCAGAGGGCTAAAGTGACTTACCTAAGGCCACACACCTTCCTCAAGGCAGGGCACAAAACTGACAGGAACTTCAATTCCCTAAGCTAGTAAGGGGCTGCCTGGGCAATGGAATCACCACTCCATCTTTCTTCTATCCACAGAGGTACATGAATGTTGGCCAGCAGACTTAACTTTTTGTCCTGTACGCTCCCCTCACCAGCTGAGCCATCTTGGGCGTACTACTTGAGTATATATTGTAACATGCACAATTCTATATCAATATTTTGTAATGTCAGTGAAGACACTCATGTGATTAAGGACTCATTTCTTATTTGGAGGTGGGGGTGGGGTGCTAGTAGCAGGTCTTTTTCTCTAAATGAGGGTGCCTTTACACAGAGCTGCAGACCAGCAGACCTTGATTAAAGACAAGCCAACTTCAGTCCTCTTCATCTGGAGGCACAGTGGGGAAGGAAGATGAAAGTCTGTAGCCAAAGAGGAGAGTTAAGGGTGATTGTTGACTGTGAAGAAGAGATGGTGGCACTAATCTGACAGCCTGTAGGTCTTCAAGACAGCCAGGTCTTTTCTTGTCTTCTCAGAGGAGGAACAATAACAGGCATTGGTTACAAAGTGGTGACGGCTAGATGCATGTCTTGTGAGATGCATCTTGGGAGATGGTCATCATCTCTTCCCCTAAAGGAGCCAGCAATATGAAGACGGCTCTTCAAAAGAATGGCCAGACATCCTGAGGCCAGATTTGCAAGGTACATTAAGGATGATCAAATTTCAGGGGCTCCCCACACAGTCCAATCCCCAACAACCCACCAATCTTTAAAACATATAGCTAAAAAGCCAATTACACTGGTATATTTCAAATATAGCCCTGTTGCCTACGTTCAAACCACTGTATCAGGGCAATAAATAAACTCCAAAATCTCCATGGCATAATACAATAGGAGTTTAGTTTTTGTTCATGTTAAGCCCAAATGGATGCTCCTGATCATTGACACTGGCTAGGGAAGTGTTCCCTACTCCCTGAATGAAACTGTCCAGAGCACTGATGAATGACTCTCCCTGGGAACCATCTTGTGGATTCTTCAGATCTCTAACTGGGTGCTAACCACAGCACGTCCTCTTGTGTGCATTTGGTAGTTTCTTCTCCAATTTAGACTAACATGGGAAGCTTGTCAGTTTGGAGATTCATGATGCCAGTGGCTATTTCCTGTTAATAAGAGAGAATTTATCCTACCAAGCTTTGCCTTAGCTGTACAGCTAAAGTGGAAACTAGATTTCCAATCTTGGTGTCTTTCATGCCTTAAAATAAGTTCTGGGAAGTCCTCACAAACTCTGCCCAAAGGTAGACAGCAAGAGAATGATCTTTATTTTGAAACCTCGGTTTCGAAACTGTTGGTCTTCCTTTTAATAGAAACTACAAAGGGATCTTTAATGTGATATAAAGCCCATCCCAGGTGCCGCAGGAGCTTGCTGTGAAGGCGATGGGGCAAATAATCATAGTTGTCCACCTGCTGGGTGTTCTCTTTGTGATTGTATTAAATATTTAATGGAGTTCCCTCCTTGTGGGAAACAGAGCAACTTAGAGGGCAAGCCACAGTGATTATTTGCCTTCTGTCTGCCTGTTTGAGTTGACTCTTAGGAGTAGCGCCTGCTGTGCTTGATAGCATGCATGATTGTAAGGCCAGACTCTTTGGTTTATGGGTGGAAATTTATGACAGAATGGTTATATAAGATACTCACAGAGCCAGAACTAAATTTCTGAGCTTTAAGTTCTGCCACCTTATGAAGATTGTGATATGTTTATTCTGTTACGAGACTCTGTTACATCCTCCATGAAAAGAATGGAAGACCAATATGTATATATACCTAATTATATTTATTTATAGTGCCTGAAGAAACACTCATGTTCATGGGTTATCATGTAGGTGGGCTTTGTAGTTTTCCCAGTCATTTTCTCCTTGCGAGGCAGTACCCATGCTTGGCTCCTAAAGATATTGGACAGAATACCATGTATATTAATGTTCTATTGCCACATAACAAGTCAGCACAAATTCAGCAGCTTACAACAGACGCCTACTTATTATCTCACAGCTTCTGTAGGTGAGAAATCTGGGCGTGACATAGCTGGGTTCTCTGCTCCAGGGTCTCATAGGCTAAAAATAAGGTGTTAGTCAGGTGACATTCTCGTTTGTACTTTGGCACTTTTCAGAGCTTATTCAGGTTGTTGGTAAAATTGAGTTCCTTGCAGTTGCAGACTGAGGTTTCCATTTTCTTACTGGCTGCTGGTAAAAAGTCTCTCTCAGCTCCTGGAGATTGCTCTTAGGTACTAGCCATATGGCCCTCTCACAACATGGCGGCTCACCTGCTCAAAGCCAACAGGAGAATCTCACTCCAGTTGGCTGTGACAGAGGCTTACATAATGTCAGGGGTGACTTCCATAATCATAAGAGTGGCTGTCCCATCACCTCTGCCACATAACATAACCTAATCAAGGAAGTGATTATCCTGTCATATTTACAAGTCCTGCTCACACTCAAGTGGAGAGGATTATGCCAGATATGTACAAAGTGGAAGGTGGCAGGTGAGAATCTTAGAGGTCATCTTTAGCATTCTGCCTACCACACTATAATAATGATGAAAATTGCACCCACACAAAATCTCTCTATCCGATAAGATCTTCCCTATGTCCTGATATGGAAAAATGTCCACAAGTAAAAAAAAACACAAAGAAGTGTGTATAGAATAATGTATAGAATGATATATGTGCATATATACATACACATATATACACATATTTTTCAATCAGACCCCTCAAACCTAACATGTCCAAAACAGAGCCCACAACCTTTTTTCTTCCAAGTCTACTCCTCTCTCTGTTTCCCTGTCTCTATTAAGGCAACTCAATCCTTCCTGATGCTTACGACAAAAATTTTATAGGCATGATTCTCTCATTTGGCACATGTAACTCATCAGGAAGTCCAATTGGCTCTATTTGCAAAATTTATCCAGAATCTGACCACTTCTCACCACTCAACTGCTACTTCCCAGGTCCAAGCCACCCTCATCTCTGGACTATTTCATGGCCATCGCCTCTTAATCTCTGCTTCCACTCTTCTCCTTTGCACTCTGTTCTCATTACAATAGGCAGATAACCAGATGCTTTTAAATTTCAAGTCATAGCATATCAAAAGTCTGCTCACAAACTCTTCAAAGTCTCCTTATGCCACTAGAGTAAAAGCCAAACTCAGAATTCTTTCAGATGTTTACAATGCCCTTACACAATCCAGCACCTCTTATCTAGCCCCAGCCCTTACTCCTGCTTCTCCAGCCATACTGGTCTTTTTGTTATTTCTAGAACATGCTACTCACACACCTATCTCAGGGCCTTTGCACTGGCTATTCCCTCATCTGAAATTCTCTTCCCCCAGTATCTGCGTGCTCCCATCCTCACTTCTTTAAAATCATCTTTCAAATGTTATCTGTCAGTAAAGCCTGGCAGCCTTGATATTAAGTCCCATTCATCCTGCTCTATGTTTTCTCTGTAATTCCTAACACCTCCTAACATGTAATCTATTTCTGTATTTTTTTGTATTCTTTGCCATCTGTCTTCTCTCGCTAGAATGTAACCACAATGAAGGTGAGAATTTTGTTGGTTTTGTTCACTGATATCTCCCCAACAACTGGAACAATGTTTAGTACTTAAGGGGAAAGTGGGTGATGGGCATTAAGGAGGGCACCTGTTGGGATGAGCACTGGGTGTTGTATGGAAATGAATTTGACAATAAATTTCATATTAAAATAATAAATAAATAAATAAATAAATAAATAAACAAACACAAGAAGTAAAAAAAAATAATCATTATTGTTAAGTGTTGTTGAACATTTTATCTATTTTATTTATGAATATATGATATGTTATTGAATATATCATAAATTGATGCATAAGCATGTTGTATATTTGTAGGAAAAGATCAGCAAGAACTTGTACTAAACTGTCAATAGTTGCCATGATAGAGATGGAAGATTAGAGCTTTTGATTTTATTTTTACTTAAAAATTTCCCAAGGGTTTGTATTTTTTTTGTAATCAGGCAAAATTATAAAGATATTTTAAAATTTTAGACCCTTTATATCTGATGTGAAATTATATTTTGCCAGGCTATTGTGAGCCCTCTAAAAACTATACACTATTACTCAAAACCAGAATTGAAATAATGTAAGATCTAAGTAAATTAACTTGTCTTACTGCATCTTTGGGGAATTTAGATGGATTATTTTCTATTGCCCTGGTCAGCATGGAGTGTTGCTTGGATTTTATCCTAAGATACTCGTTTGAGACTGTGCCAACAGCATGTACATAAAGTGCGTTCTCAGATTACCTGCTGTTGTATCAGGTGGCTTCTTAGAGCGCATACTCTATTTACAAATACCCTGAAACAGTTATTCTGGTCTTGCTTTTAGCTGGCATTGTGCTTATGAATTCATCCTCCAATAATTAGTTGCACTCTAGTGCATTATCTGCGAAGCTTTCTGCCCTTCTTTTCATACTAGATTCAAAAGAATACCCTAAAACAAATACACTAATGCACAACAAGCCGTTATTTAGTCATTATAAGATATAATATTCTATTGCTTAATTTAGTATTTCCTCCCATTTGTATTGTTATGGGGAGAATTTTCAGAGCCATTACGTGCAAAGTTTGTCCTCTGCCTGCAGCAGAAATGAACAATTGGACCCAACATTTGAATAGAAAAGGTTTGGCACAGGGGAGATGGCAGAAAATAACTACAATGTAGGACACGCCTTCTGCATGGATGATTTGGTGGCAAATGTATTTGTTACAAATTTAAGAGCAGTAGGAAACCCATCAGCACCCAGATCTCCTCTACCATGGTGGCTGATGCCCAGTTACACAGTTAAATCTAAGGTGTCATGGCCCTAAGTCCGTCACGCTTCAATCCCATGAGTTTTCCCACATGAGGTTCTTTCTCTGTTTTGTTTTCTTTTTTTTTTTTTTTTTCAACGTTTATTTATTTTTGGGACAGAGAGAGACAGAGCATGAACGGGGGAGGGGAAGAGAGAGAGGGAGACACAGAATCGGAAACAGGCTCCAGGCTCCGAGCCATTAGCCCAGGGCCTGACGCGGGGCTCGAACTCACGGACCGCGAGATCATGACCTGGCTGAAGTCAGACGCTTAACCGACTGCGCCACCCAGGCGCCCCTTGTTTTCTTTTTCTTATCAAAGCCTGTTGAAGACAACTCAATAGTTCTTGCCCTCGTCATGTAGCACTTAAGGATAATGGGACTCTGGGCTCTAAGATCCTTTGACTTAAAGCCTTAAAGCCCGTTTTGCCTGTCAGATCTTCATAGCAAAGCACCCCCACAATCTGAAATGCTGAGTGCTAGCCCAGGAGGACAGTTCATTGTCTATTCTCTATAACACCTTATGGTCTATCAGCTCTGCTACTCCTGACAAAGGGAAATGTGCAAAATTGAAACCATTAAGAGATAGAGCTCTGTGGACCTGCTGAAATGCATTTGCTCCCAATAATCTCTCAAGTGCTGATACTCAGTATAAGCCAGTTTGAGATCCTTTCCCGGGAGTAGGGTTTGCTAGGGAAGATTGGATGGTGGGATATAAGAATTCCAGATGACCAGGAAGGCAAAAAGGTCAGGAGGATTACTAAGACTTGAATTAAGGTATAGAATGGGGTAGCTTTGCTGAATGAAGACCAGTATAGGGGTCCCATGGTTATAAGAGTACAACAGACTTTGCTACATAGGTGATGAAGACAATGCCTCAGTTCTAAGCCCAAAGGTCAGTTATTTCTTTAGGAGTACTTTTGTCAGAAATTTAAGGAATCATTTGTAGGTATGTTCTAGAAGCCATTAGGACTGATCCTATGTGTAGGTAAGGTAGACAAAAAGAAACTGCCTCTCTACTTAGTTTGGGGAAAATGAGGGGACTGACTTCAGAACGTCTCCCTCAGCTTGTCCTAATACCAGAATTTCTCACTGGTAGATTGACATTTGAGGGATAAAGTATTGCTTTAGATTATAGCTTAACTTGTACATATCCTTATAGGGAAAGGAAACATTTTGAGTATTAAAGAATAGTGTTACATTATCACCGATTCATTTAACATTTCCTTTGACCACCTTTGAGAGGCTGGAAAATGTAACAAGTGTGTTTCCATGGCTCTGAGTAGATCCATCAACTGGAAAAACCAAATCAGGACACAGACTAGACAAAATTTTTAGGTATGCAGATCTTTAATTGGAAAGAAGTAGGCACTACCAGATAGTATGTTTATTTTAATTGTAACTTTCTAGAAAGGCTGCTTAGTCTCATATGGTCTAACAATTAGGACTCTAATGATGTGAGTTTTAAACTGAGAATGATGGAGTGGGGACCTTGTAGAATAGTGGGGTGGATATTTGGGGGCAGGTATTCCTCTCAGTATTAGTAATATTTACATTTGTAAGACACCTTACAAATTTTGAAACCCTTTCATGCTCATATTCTTATAAAACAACTTGGAAAATAAAAAAAAGCACAAAGGAAAAAAGATGAGAATCAGCTACAATACCAAAATCTGGAGATAGCCAATGTTGACATTTTGGTGTGCACAAGATCAATATTGATGACAAAATTGAGACAGAGAGTTCTAGTGCCTTGGTCAGGGTTGAGAGGCCAGTAAATATTTCTGAGCGCTATTGACTGATATGATCTGGAGACCTGGGATTCTTTGATGAACAGAGATGATTCTTTCCTTCATACTTTCTTATTCCTCTTCATCCTTGTTTGGTATTCATTCTTCAGACATTTTGTGCTCTTCTCCTGCAGTCCCTGCAGGGGATGATATGTGCTCCCAGTCCTTGCCATTTCATATGGTTATATAATCAACCTGGATTAGTTGAACTTTCTAGAAACAACAGCATTGCTACAGATAGACAAGTGGGGGGATTGCCCTAATGATCTTCAATTTGGAAAGTTCACCCTCATCATACTCTGCCATTCCCCTCCCTCTCTCCCATCTTGCTGGGCTCTTCAAGCATGCTGATCATTACTGCTCTCTCTTCCTTATTTTCATAGCCAATTAGTCCCAGCTTCACTTCCTTCCCTCAGCCACAGTGAGAACGATTTACAGACATTCTCAGGGCACCTGAATGGCTCAGTCAGTTGAGCATCTGACTTTGGCTCAGGTCATGATTTCACAGTTTGTGAGTTCAGGCCCCGCATTGGGCTCGCTGCTGTCCACACAGAGCTCACTTCCGATCCTTGTCTCCCTCTCTCTCTCTCTCTGCTTTTCCCCTACATACACTCTCTCTCACACACAAAAATAAACATTAAAATAAAAAAAAAGACGTCTTCAACATCCTCTGTTGCCTCTCCTCTTCTGTTGTGCTCAGCCCATGCAAGCCTCTAATGTTGGATCAATGCAACTCTGCACTCTCCTTGTGGCCTCCCTCTCCTTCAGAACTAACCACTTGACTTCTGATCCTCATCCCATCCCTTCTTGCCCTGACTATATTTGCCTTCAGTTATCCTTCTGTGCTACTAAATCCAAGAACCCATTTTCGGTGCTTATCCTGTTTGACTATTCTGCAAAATTTGACACTATTGTTCCACTCTAGTTCCCAAGAAAATAACTTGTTCCCTTATGGGAAAGTAATTCATTATCCAAAATTTAGAAAACACAAGTAGTAATTTATTTATTTATTTATTTATTTATTTATTTATTTATTTATTTAATGTTTTTAATGTTTATTTGGGAGACAGAGAAACAGAGCACAAGCAGGAGAGGGGCAGAGAGAGAGGGAGACAGAATCTGAAGGAGGCTGCAGGCTCTGAGCTGTCAGCACAGAACCCGTTGTGGGGCTCGAACCCACGAACCGTGAGACCATGACCTGAGCTG
Source organism: Prionailurus viverrinus (assembly GCF_022837055.1). NCBI lineage: Eukaryota > Metazoa > Chordata > Mammalia > Carnivora > Felidae > Prionailurus > Prionailurus viverrinus. The sequence goes on from NC_062568.1 coordinate 51,077,131, forward strand.
AAGTCAGACGCTTAACTGACTGAGCCACCCAGGCACCCGCAAATAGTAATTTAAAAACCCCCAAAGATAGGGGCGCCTGGGTGGCTCAGTCAATTAAGTGTCCGACTCTTGGTTTCAGCTCAGGTCATGATCTCGCAACTTTGTAGGTTTGAGCCCCACATCGGGCTCTGTGCTGGCAGCACAGAGCCTGCTTGGGATTCTCTCTCTCCCTCTCCACAGCCCCTCCCCAACTCGTGCTGACTCTGTCTCTCTCAAAATAAATAAATAAACTTAAAAAATAAAAAAAAAAGAAAGAATACTTTCACAGTGTATACATATATCAAATCATCATGATGTACACATTAAGCATGTTATAAATTTGTCAGTTCTACCTCAGTAAAGCTGGGGCGGGGGGAAGATCAATAGTTGCCAGATCTGAACATGGATGGAGGAATGAACAGGTGGAGCACAAAGGATTTGAGAGGCACTGAAACTACTCTGTATGATACTCTAATGGTGGATACATGTCATGACCCCGTTGTCAAAACCCATAGAATGTACAGCATCACGAATGAACCTAATGTAAACTGTGGACTTGGGATGATAATGATGTATCAGTGTGGTTTTATCAGTAGGAACAAAAGTACTACTCTGGTGAGTGATGTTGGTCCTGAGAGATGTTGAGGTGCATGTGTGGGGGCAAGAGATGTATGGGAACTCTCTGTACTTGCATTCATTTTGCTGTGAACTTGAAACTGTTCTAAAAAGTAAAGATTATTTTTAAAGTAAAGAAACAAAAACTCCATAGGCAAACAATTCAGAGAGGACTACTTTGGTTATAATTTTTCCAGGATTTTCCAATGTATATAGTAAGTGTTTGTACACCCACAGACACCCACACTCTTGTCACTTAATATGTTAAAATTTTCCACATTAACAAATATTCTTCTATAGCATGATTTAAATTAGATGGATAATATTCCACTGTGTAGATGTGCTATGGTTTACTCAACCTACTCCCTCTAGTTGAGTATTCAGGTTATTTCTAATATATCACTATCATTGGTAATGGTATGATTTACACGTTTATATGTAAACTTTTGTGTATAGCTATGATAATTACCATAGAATAAATTTCTAGACCTAGGAATTGGTCAAGGGTATTTATACATTTTGGACTCTGGATACACATCAGTAAATCTATTTCCAGAAAAGTTGTAGCAATGTATTCACACGTTAGAAATGCTACAAAGCATGGAGGTTAAGAGTATGAGCTTTGGAGTTCTTTTTCCTCCCTGTCACTGACCCTGTGTTCATCTTTCTGCCCAAAATATCATGTCCCAGTTTTCAGCCCTTTTGTGTCTTCCTTGAACAAGTTCTTCCCTGGTGATTTTACTCAATCAATTAGAACCAGAGGCTGATGACATCAGGATGAGTCCCTAACCGCCCTCTCCCCTGCCATCTCAATTATAACTTGAACTCAGGATCATCTCACTCAAACTTCCTGTATTCCCCACATCAAGGGACTCCAGCCACTCTTACTCAAACCAGAGACTTCCATGCTATCCTCAGGAGGGATGGGAGAACACATACTCTCAGCTCCCCAGAATAAAAACTTCTTTTGGGGAACTACAATAATTTTTGGTAAACAGAATTCTTGCTTATTTCACTGACAAACAGCCTAGGGTTTGTTTTTCTCCCCACCGGCCTCTCAAGCCGTCTCTGTCCTGGTTTCTTTCACTCACTGCATGTTCCTTGTCTTCTTGCACCATGACCTCTCTCCTCAGCTGCTTCAGATCTCCTAGGAAGGGTTAGAGTGGGGCCATGGTGGTCCCAGAGCTGGCAGAGCAATCGTGCCTCCTTCTCAGCACCGGTTCAGGACACCCGACAGTTGTGTGTCCGTTAGCAAAACAGACCCACACATTCCAGTGCTGCTCTGGCCAGTCCAAGTCTGTAGCTTATACCTCCTAGACCTGGAAAATCGACTTCAATCTCCTCCTGCTCACTAGCATCGCTGTAATTCAGACTTTTAGCCTCAGGGAGAGGAGGAAAACCACTTTGTTTCTTTTGGAGGGTAACTTTGATGGATGTGTTTGTTATTGTTTGATTTCCTTTGAACCAGTCTCTCCAGTTTCAAGGCAGATATCAGAGTCTTATCTGAAAGGGAGGATGTTAACAGTACCTACCTGTAAGGTTGTTTTAATAAGTAAATGAGATAATGCACGAGGAGGTGCCAAATAGGGTGCAGGACATGAAGCAAACACCCAGTAAATGTTAGCCTATCATCGTCACTGTCATCCCTGTCACTGAAGACTCACCTGTAAGGATCTAAAGCTGCTCTTGATTTCTCTAAACAGAGTCAGTTGCTGGTTTTTCTATAGTGTTCCGAACATTCGTTACTTGGACACTTATTTTATCTTAACTATTTCTATCTTCACTCTACATTGTGAGCTCCTCAAGCAACTGTTTAACTTCATTTTTATATCCTCAACTTCATTTTTATATCCACACCAGCAATGTATCTGGTGCATAGGAGGTGGTAGATAAATAGATACTGGAAGAATCTTGACTCTTAGCTCACACTATTCTTGAGAATCATTTCCAGTTTGATTGCAGATCTAAATGTGAAAGGTAAAACTATAAAGATTCTAGGAAAAGAATAGGAGAATATCTTCATGGTCCAGGAGCAGAGGAAGATTTCTTGAACAAAACAAAACAAAACAAAAAAAAAGTACTTTAAAAAAAGAAACTTACATATTGGTATCAAGAATAGAAGACATCTGGAAGATTATTTTCTCAGAGGAAAACCAAAACAATCCAAACATAAAATTTAGGTGTGTAAATTAACTTCCAATTTCAAATGTTTTAAATGTGTAGCTCTTAAGTGCTACAATGAATATTTTAAAATATTACAGTACCTTTTTACCCTAATAATCATGATCTAAAACCTTGATATCTTATTGTTTTTCCTATAGTATTGGGATGGCAGGATGACCTTTCTCACTAGAACTCAAGGTCATATGAACTCACCAATGCCCTGTCAGTCTTTAGTAGCTCTTATCTAACAGTTCAGATGTGGACCATCAGTTTTAATATTACATGGAGCTTTTACTGAATGATGTTTGTTGATCCTGGTTACTATACCTTCATATTTTAAATATGTCATCTGACAGCCTTCTAGAAGAAAGAAGATCTCTGAACCTCTACATTTATTGTATATTTTTGCAACTTCAATTTTTTGTATATTATTTTGTACATAGTAAATTAGTGATGTTAAAAATATAGAGTATTAAAACTAATTATACATATGGCAGCATTATAGGCTCAAAACACTTTTACTAACAGATGTGCCCATTGACCACTGGTTTAATTAAAATGCTTTATACTCAGGGCAGAAACAGTTGCCAGAATTTTTGTCTGGTAGTGTGATCATGATCAAGAGTTTTACACTCAGTTCTCTGTGGCTGCAGGGATTGGGGGAGGTGGTGTTGACATGGGGTCATTTGGTTGATTCATATTTGGTAGGGACTTGATCCCCTTAGGATGTTCATAGTGATGTTTTAAATTAAAAGAGACAGGTGAGTGTATGCATTAAAAAATAGATTATAATGTATCTTTTTAAAAGTGATCTTAAAATGTCTATTATGAAGAGTGGTAAGCTGTAAGTCAGAAATGGGTAAATGTTGCTTAATTTTAATTAACTATTTTCTTATATCCTAGGCTGACCAGATATCTGGTTTTCACATAAGATCTGTTCTCTGTGTCCCTATTTGGAATAGCAACCACCAAATAATTGGTAAGACATTACCTAAGTAGTTCAAACTTCTTTTATAAAGACAAATTTACATTACAATACACTTTGTCTTTTTTACCTGCTCGCCCCTTTTAATTGATACCTGCTCCCCCCTCTTTTATGTCCAGGACTCGTCAGCCTATGTTTCATTCTTTTGTTTAATCTCATAAGTGCAGATTCCTAGTGAATCAATATTAATCCGAACAATGAACAAATATTTATTCTTTTAACCAAGGACCAATAATTTTGAAGTTGGAGGAGATCTCAGAAATCAACTAATAGGACTTTCTTATCTTACCTTGTAGAAATTGAGGTGGGGGTATCATGCAAAGGCCAGAATAAAATCACAGAGGGAGTCGGTAGCAGGGTAGAGATTAAAAGTCAGGGATCCTAACTCCTATACAGACTTTCCATTACATCTTTATGTTTACATCTATGCTTTTACACACAGAGTACATGCAAAGGAAAAAGAACATGTAGTTTTTTTAATTTTTTAATGTTTATTTATTTTTGAGAGAGAGACAGAATGCAAGCAGGGGAGGGTCAGAGAGAGAGGAAGACACAGAATCTAAAGCAAGCTCCAGAATCTGAGCTGTCAGCACAGAGCCTGACCCGGGGCTCGAACTCATCTATGACAAGATCGTGACCTGAGCCAAAGTCAAATGTTCAATTGACAGGGCCACCCAGGCACCCCCAAAACATGTATTATTAGACATATACTGAGCATGCATCTTTGTGTTTGGATGATTCTAAAATAGGCTGTACTTGACCCGGAATATGGAACTGTGGTCCAAAGGAGCTTCTAAGTTTTCTCTACCTCCTGGTCTTCTTTCCCTCCCCTCAAAACCTCAGTCAGGAAAGTATCAAACCTAAGGAAGAAGTCAGTGGTTAGAGAAGTCATAAAGAGTGAAGGAATTAGTTAAAATTATTGAAACACAATTAAAACATGATTTTTTTTCCTAGGGGACTAGGTACCAGTGCATCTATTTGCCTCTCTTCGCTTCCCCCTGACATTGACTGTTAAACTGAAAGACACTGCTGCTTATCAAGAACTTAGTATTCTGTCAATATTGTCAAGACTTGAGCCATAACAGAATTTTTTCATACATTTGCTTAATTTATAGAAAAATATTTATATATTAATGAACACAGAATATTCTGAGATTAGTGTCCAATGGCAATCTCAAATCTAATCCTAGCTTTTCATTCCTTTCTTTTTAACTTTTATTTTTATTTTTTATTTATTTTGAGGAGGGGTGGCAAGTGGGGAAGGGACAGAAAGAGTGGGAGAGAGAGAATCCCAGGCAGGCTCTGAGCTGACAGCACAGAGCCCAACTCAGGGCTCGAACTCACAAACCAGGAGAGATCATGATCTGAGCCAAAATCGAGAGTCAGATGCTTAACCACTAAGCCACCCAGGTGCCCCATAGCTTTCATTTGTAACAGTAAACATCTGTTATGCTTTCAAAACTAAGACTGCAGTTTGCCTACTACATGCTAAAAGATTTGTGTTTCATGACATATGTCTTCTAGCATATGATGACTTACCTCCCTAGTGAGAAGTTAGGTATTTTAAAAAACACAACCATGCTTTAGAATTATAGCTATTTTTTTGTTTGTACTAAATGGGGACACAGGAGAATGTTTTTCAAGATTGTTCAGTTTTTCTGGTTAGAGCTGTATGTTTTGAGACATCTGGCACAGTGCTGGAAATGAACTTTGGAAAGAGGAAGTGTACGTAAATTAAGTTTGTTAGAACTGTATGTACCTCATTGGTAGCAGAAGCAGAACTAACCTTGCTTTGAAGATTGACGGTGTCCTAATTCCCAACTTCTTTAATGTTCACTTTAAAACATTCCAACATTATCTCATTTATTTTTTTCTTTAAAGTTTATTTATTTATTTTAAGAGAGAGAGAAAGCACGAGTCAGGAGTGGCAGAGAGAGAGGGAGAGAATCCCAAGCATGTTCCACGCTGTCAGCAGGGAACCTGATGCAGGGCCTGAACCCACGAACCGTGAGATCATGACCTGAGCTGAAGTCAGATGCTTCATTGACTGAGCCCACCCAGGCGCCCCCAAACATTATCTCATTTAATCTTCCTAACCCTCTGAGATAGTTAACGTTTTAATTCCCACTTTACAGATGAGGAATTTTAGTGCTAAAAAAGTTAGGTAACTTGTTTAAGGTAACAGCTGTGGTGGAGTTGAAATGTGAGCTGAGACAGTGTGACACCAGAGCCCATGTTCTTAATCACTATGCCACCCTGCCTCACTCAAGCACTGTGTTCCAGGGGATTGAAAAAATAAAAAAAATTATATATATACATGCACACACATGTGTATTTACACAGTTAAGCTCAATTATGTATCTAATTGCATGTATGTGTATGTCCATGTGTATATATGTGTCCGATAGATCAGAGTGATTGTGCACAGTCATCTTGAAAAACATTTTCAAGGATTCAGACTGATGCCTGGTAGAGCTTTAGGCTACACTGTGAGCCAGTTTGGATATCACAACCTTGAAGATCGACTGCATTGCTGTATACCTCAGATCTCCTCTCCTAAAGACAGCAGGCACTAGGGAGACCAGAGATTAAACTGAGTGTCTGAAGTTACCTAGGGGAGGTATGGAGTCAGCCGGGGCTTATTATATTGTGGTAACACAGTGAGCAGTGCTGAAACTGACCACATAAACCAAACTCTTCCCACAGGAGTGGCTCAGGTGTTAAATAGACTTGATGGGAAAGCTTTTGATGACGCAGATCAACGACTTTTTGAGGTAAGAAAATAAATTTGTGAACCAAAGGTTATAGCTGAGTCATCTATAGTCTCCTGGTAGCAGCTTGCCAAAATTTATCAAGCATTTATATATAGTCGTGAGACCTTGAGCCAGCTCTGCCGGCTGTATGGCCATCACCTTCCTTGGGTTTTCAAGCTTCCGTTTATTCCCATCTGCCCTCTACCTGGAAAGGTTGGCCTGGAACAGTCTTCCTTATAAACTTTGCACCAACAAATAACCAACATGAAACCCCCACGATTATTTTTCTCTACCCAAGAACATCTCACAGCTTCTTTACTAACTGGTTCTAAATCTACCTTCCTTCCTTTTCACGTTTACCTCATGGGTATTGTCACTTGGTTTCCTCATCAAAATATTTTATACCCTAGCCACTAAAAAGAGGTTGCTTTAGTTAAATGGAATGGAATTACTAAAATCAGTCCACGATCTAAATGAATTAAGAACACATTTGGTAAGACTGTAAGTATGTTTTTAAATTTACAAAGTCATTTTTTCCACAATGACATGAAATTAACAATTTTTTCTCATGTGCAATGTGAGCTATAAAGCTGTTACATGACAATAGTAATTAAGAATTTTAATGTGCATATTTCCCCAAGGCCTACCTCTGTGTACAATAAAATTATATTTTCAGACCCATTTCTGATGAGTGCCTGCTTTCATATTAGATTATGCCAGTGAGTTATTGCAGTTTTTAATTAGTGGGCTTTCTCTTTCCCAGGCTTTTGTCATCTTCTGTGGCCTTGGCATCAACAACACAATTATGTACGATCAAGTGAAGAAGTCCTGGGCCAAACAGTCTGTGGCTCTTGATGTAAGTCAGTATTTATGTCCGAATCACATGCTAAAAAGCCCTAATTTTATGAGAGAAAAAAAGCCCTTATTATGGGCCTTAATTTCTCAATTTCTAATTACCTATTCATTGGGCTTTAATTATTCTAGAGTCATGGGTTTGGCTCTGATGAAAGCCAGACCCACTCTTAACAATGCTCATATGCTCACAATTTTGCATGCAGTTTTAGGGAGTGCACAGATTCCTTGAAGGCCATCCATATACGTTGTACAGTTAGATACAGATTTTATGTGTTAGGTTTATTAAAAGGGATGATCCAAAAAATAAATTGTCAGGATGTTAAATGCGTTATGAACTTATTTTGAATATGTATAGATAGTCTGGAAATGCACAACTTCTCATACCACAGAAGAAAACTTCACTACAAAGACATGTGACCCAGGTGGGGACAGGCTGCTCCGGGCATTATCTAGCTCCCCCACTACACATGTATACATCCCACCGAGAGCTCCGACCTGTTTCCCAGGCCTGACCTGCATCTCCTCTCAGACTAGGTTCTAAGACTATAGTGCTCTCCCCTGAATCTCCTTGTTTTGACCCAAGACCTATTGTCCCAACTTCTGGTCTATAGCCATTATCAAAGATTTTTTTTTTCTATCTGTGAAATACTTCTTAACTAGGGCAGATAAAATATCAATGATATGTGACATTATCTAGAACATGATAATATAATACATGTACAGTCTTCAAAGTATTCTGTGTAACAAGTGAGATATTGGTAGAAAGATAAAACCGAGGGAGAGGATAAGTAAGCAACACAGTGGTACCTGAAGTACTCTGATTTAAGATTTAAAAGACCTAAAATTAGTTATTTACCAATATACTTTTCTACCCTTAATTAGGCCATGAACCGTGGAAGCACAGGGATTTTATCTTTTTTATAATCTTATTCCCTAGTGCCTAGCAGGGCACTTAGCACAGAGAATGCTTTTATTTAATGGTTTGGGGATCGATGGAGGAAGGGAGGAAGAGAAAGAAAGAGGAAGGAAAGGATGGAAGAAAGAGATTCCCCTGCCCAACGAAAAGGATTTTTTTTTTTTTTGGCTCTCCCTCGGAGTCCTACTTTGTTTATATGTAATATCTTTACAACAAGGAATAAAAATAATACATCCAGGATGAATTAATAAGTAAATGAACTGTGGATATGCAACGAATAAGAATCACTAACAGACCATTAGGTCTATGTGCAGAAGTATTTTCACATCCTGACTCCGTCACCTACCTCAAGTGTGAGAATTAAATGAGATAATATAAGAGAAGATTTTAATATTCCATCAACAAAATTACAGTAATGACAATAATTGCTATATTATTACTTGCAGTAATGTGTTTATTACTGAGAAATCACCATAGACTGTGAGAAAGAACAAAGGACAGGGATTTGGAACAGCAAATGTTGTCATGACTCCATCATCTTCAAATTTTGACCTCCTCAGGGTTGCCTCACTCAGCTTTTGTTTCTTTAAAAACTTTAGTTTCTGCATCTGTAAAAAAGGACACACTATACACTAGTCCCACACAAACTCTACTTCATGTTGTCGTGTTGGACTTCACACATACAGAGCATCTCATATATACCCACATACGCACTCCTCGCCCACCTCCTGGTGGGTCTCCATCCTGTTGGGAAGGGGGTGGAATCAGTGGGTTGAAGCAGGAATTGCCATTCACCAAGGAGAGGCCACTCTCTGACTGGCACCACCGCTAGTCCTCGACCTAGAAAGTTCTAATACAGCCACAGTGTCCTCACCCATGAATTGCTCATTTGGGTTCATAGACCACTCTGACACCTTCTGCCCTGACATACAAAAATTATTACTGACACTCCCAAATTTCCAGCCCAAGTATTGTGGTAGTCTCACCCTTTCAGAAGTTGCTTGTATGTGTGGACTTACATGTTCTGTGTGCTTTCCCGATCAGAATTCTGGTGTTGCCATCTTGGTTTCCTCCCTCCTTGCTCCACTCAACCCCTACCCCACCAGATACCACATTCCCATCTCTAATGATCGGGTGGCATCCACCCCACTCCCTCATCCAGGAATGCATATGCAAGAATATCTGGAAGGATTTCTTATCTCAGGGCTTTACAAAGACAAAAAATGATTTGTTGAGAACTACTAAACCCAAACTCAGGAGTGAGATCTTCTTATACTATAGTATACATTAGCTTCTGAATGATTATATATTTTTAAAATTTATGTATTTATAAATATTATAGATGCATGTGAATAATATAATTTAAGGTGCATATTTCTATTAAAAGTATGTATTTATAACCAGCCTATTCCAATAAAGGATTTAAGCTACTTGATAGGAATGTAAATGATCCAACAAATGTTTTAAGGTAAAGTAATGATGATGATGATAATAATAACAACAGCAACAATAACAGAGGGGAGAGAGAGAGAGAGAGAGAGAGAGAGGACACACTAACCAGAGGGGACAGAACCACACACAGTGCTATCCTTATATCATCTCCTCCTTCTCCCCAAGAACGTGGGGTGACCTTCCCCTTTTTTTCCATTGTGGCTAAGGGAAGATTCCTCACTTGGATCTGGGCAGGCTCCTCTTCCACTCGTGTTGTCTCATTTTTACTTACTCTCTTCAGGTTGTTTTCTGCTTGATCTTGCATAAGATCTTTGTCTAAGTGTAGCTTTACCATCCCCGTAATCTTTTTGCAGTGTGTTTTTTTCAGCTGGCAACAAGAGTGAAGGGAAGTAATCCATCCCACAGCCCCCAGTGACAATAACCACCCCAGAAGGCTTTCCCTCCCCAGAAAGCGAGCACACATATTTCATGGCCTGGAGAGGTAATGTGAGTACATTTTTTTCCTGTGTGTTCAGGAGACTCTTGAGAGATAGCACAGCATTCTCTTGTCTTTTAAGAATCCTTTCTCTCAGGCATTTTTAATAAAAATACTACCTTGGTGCATTCTCTGGAAGTATTTCTCCTGTTCTCTGGGAAGTTTACGTCTTACGGATACTTGCCGAAGTGTCCAGGGTTCACAGGAAGTGCACTTCTAAGGCACATCTTGCTGTGTATCAGTATCCCCTGCAGGAAGCTGCTGGCTTTATCTGAGTGAGAGGCAATGCAAGGAAAAGATTTGGAGCCTTGTCTTTTACATTAGTCTGATCAGTCTAGTTAGGACTGAATCTGTGTTCAGTAGCTGTGGATCTTAGGGAAGCTACTTAACTTCGCAATCTCAGTTGTTGCACGTGTTAGATGGGTTTGGTAAGAAAGGTGTTTTAACAGGGAGATAAAACAGTTGCAGGAAAAGTATTTAGAGAGTGTTTAGTTACAGTTAGCACTTAATAAAAGCTGGCTGTTCTATTAACCAGAGCGCTTGCTGCCCTTAATCTGCACTGAGTTCTGAATGCTCTGCCCAAGAATTGCTTATAAAACTGCTCTGATTGAGGGGCTGGGGAGGAGGTGTAATTTTTTGCCCCTTTTATGAGGAAGATCGTTTCCTGCTTAAAGTTTGAGCTGAAGACAGATCCCCAATTTCCCAGATCCTGGGCGCATCCTGTGTTCCACCACTGAGCATCCCAGCAGCATTGGAGCTATAGCTGCTGGGCTGCAGTGAGCCGCTGCTCGCCATTGCCCCCTACTCCTTGCCCCTACTGCTTGCCTCTGCTTCCCACTGCCCTATATGTTTCTACAGAAAAGACCAGGCACTGTAAATACAGAATTTCCCATGTTAAAAATAGCTATGCAGGTCTTCAAAAGCTGTACATCCCCAAGGGCAAAGCCTCCCCAGAAGACCTCCCATGCTATGGGGTCTCTTCCCCGTTGCCACATACTGGCAACTTCAGCTCATTTTAACCTAATCCACAAATGGTGAAAAATAAAAATATAAACATATGATATGCTTTCTACTTTTTTGGCCTTTAAAAAATGAAGTGACTAATACATTGTCTGGATTTTGTTTAACAATTGAATTATAAAGCACTATTGTTTTGATTATTGCTTTTCTTAAGTTCTTATAATTTAGTTACATAATTCTATTTAAAAGTCTGTTTCCTAAATATATAAAACTAATACTCTAAGACTCTTAGAGAGCTGAGATGCTCTTAAAGCTGAATAATGGAACAAAGAGGGGAATTTACTATCATTTTTCATAACTTTAATTGTTTTCTCCTGATTTCCATTCTGTCTGAGTGCCAAGAGCTTCACGGGAAGTATACTAATGTATGTTCACATTTTCTGAGTGTAAGAATCCCATGATAAAAGAGGGAAACTTCACCTGAAATTCCAGAATACAGAGCAAATACAACATGAATGGAAATCAGAATATTACTTCTTCATTTTGCACACCAAGAATTGTCCTTTGGGGTGTCTTTCATATATATTGCAAATGAAGCCTTGCTGGATGCTGATGAGAAATTTTCCGGAAAATATAAGTCAGTGTATTAAGGGACACCTAATACCCCTCTATGACCAGATGAGGAAAGTGACGAGGGTCAGACAGGGGGTGTAGAAAGGGCATATGTAGTCAGAAGTCAAGCCCCATTTATTCTACCTCCCCAAAGCCTCTCCCATCCATTTCCTCCTTTCCAATAGCCATAGCAGCCATCCTACTTAAGGGCTTCCTTACCTCTTGACGGAACAATCGTAATACCCACCTGTCTGTTCTTCCTAAAGCGTATTTCAGATTGCATCACTCATCCACTCATGGATCCTAAATTATTCCCCCATTATCTATCAGAGTACCAACTTCCTGGCCCTTGGGGCACTTTGAAATTTCATATCAAACTATCTTCCTGCCCCCGGCTCTCATTTCTCTTTTCAGAGCATTCTGTGCTACTTACAAACTCACCTACATCGTAGTCTACAGATCAGCCACCTGCTTCTCTGCCATCTGATCTCTAACACCTTCCCTGCTTCAGTTATTCTCTGTTCCAATTATGCTGCCTCCCCTCAAAGTTGTTCTGTCATTCAAAGCTCAACTTAAATGTAATCTTTTCTATAAATCTTCTAATCCCATGCTTACTTGCTCCTGACTTCATCCTATGTTATCGTTAATTGTGACTTTGTATGTTTTCCTCTGCTAGAACATGCTATCTATTCTCTGCTATCTATTCTTTATTCCTTTCGGTGGTTTACCTATAAAACCAAAAGTATATTGAATAAGTGAATGCTTACAGCCACAAATAATGTTTCTGGGCTGCTGTATCAGCTTTCCAAAAGGGAAAAACTTAGGTTGTGATGGAAAAGGTGGCAGTCACCTTATTGGCAGTCTTGCTGACCACAGACTTGCATAGCACACCCCTGTATTCCCTTTCTCCTTTATAGGTCATGAAGACCAATCTTTTCTGTTTACTTATTTTAGGGGGGATCTCTTCCAAGGTATCATCTCCCCTCAGGTATTTCTTTCGATGATGATTAAGGAGCCAACCTGGCTTCCTGAAGATAAGGAAAAAAGAGGGAAGTGAAAGACATGATTCCACCGTGCGTAATCTCCTAAGCTCCAAGGGGAAAATTTTCTCTAACTGGGTGATTGACACAGTTAGACTCAGGATGCCAACAGAATGTCACTCCATTATTTTTCATCTCTCTTCCTTTAGACCTACTCTCTGGAATCAAACTTCCCTACTCTTGGATGAACTCTCTGGTATGTTACATGGCTCTTGTGACACACTCAGGTGTTAAATAGCCTCCGAGCTCCTCTCCTTCCCTGTGATTAGAAGCTATGATCAGGAGAAGGTCATAGTGGGCTTCCTTACTCTTCTTCACTTTACCTCCTCCCCAAGACAGGCGTAGAGAGCAAGATGGAAGTAGGATAAAGAGCAAACTCATACTCTAACCTGGTTTCAAGGCTCTCTGTGTCAAGCACCAACATTTTTTTTTAACTGTGAGTTGCTTTCATAAATTCGTCAGAGAATTCTGGAGCCTAGAAATCTCCCGTTGTCAGTCCCTGATGTGGGTTTACCTCTCCTGACTGACAGGTTATAATTGTCTCTCAGGCCCTGGTTTCTGGTGGCCCACGTTTTTCTCTTTTATTTATTGTGGTCAAATAAACGCAACATAAAATTTACCATTTTTAAGTGTACAGTTCAGTGGCACTAAATAACATTCACAATGTTGAACAATCATCACCACCACCTATCTCTGGAACGATTTCATCTTCCCAAGCTAAAACTCTGTGCCCATGAGACACTAACTCCTCATTCCCCTCTCTAGCCCTTGGCAGCCACTATTCCACTTTATGTCTATGAACTTGACTCCTCTACATACCTCATGTAAGTGGAATCAGTATCATGTAAGGACAGTATTTGTCCTTTTGTGACTGACTTATTTCACTTACCATAATGTCTTCAAGGGTCATTCATGTTGTAATTTGTGTCAGAATTTCCTTATTTTTTTTAGGACTGAATAATATTCCACTGTAAGAATATACCATATTTTGTTCATCCATTCAATGCTTCCTGATCTGAGTCTTTTTAAGCCTGTGCATCTTTCACAGATCCATTTGGCCCCTGGACAGCCACATGTGTTGGACCATTAGGTTGCACGAAGCAGCCCTCTCTTCCTGCCCACTAACCTTTAGAATTTTTAGGCATGAATCAGTAACTGGTCCCACACCACACTCTGGGGAAATACATATTAAGTTCTATAAGTGGTTTTCTGGAAAGAACCCTCAAAAAACTCTAATTTTTAATATTGTGTTCTCTCGAGAATTATCTCCCTTGTCTCACACAATGCAGAGATGGGCAACAAAGCACCTTAGCTTGAAGGTAGCAGAACTAGCTTGGGACATCTTCTTTCCAAGTCCTGTATTAGTAGCCTAGATGGTCTAGCCCCTCCTTTTAGAATGCAGTATCTGTTGTTCTCAACTATAAAGTCAGACAGAAAGAGTCCCATTTAAACATGCTGTTATCGGGGCACCTAGGTGGCTCAATCAGTTAAGCATCTGACTCTCGATTTCAGCTCAGGTCATGATCTCATGGTTCGTGAGATCAAGTCCCATGGGATTCTCTCTCTCTGCCCCTCCCCGACTGTGCTCTCCCTCTCAAATGAATAAATAAACATTTTTTTAACAAATAATTAAAAAGTAAACATGCTGTTATATACCAAAATGGCTTTCCAGACCAAGTTACTGTCAGAACGTGATCCAGTGATTGTCCAAATGATAAATGTCTACCCTTGGAAAATCCTTGTTTATTTGCAGGTTCAATGGATATAGGTTATCAATTACAAGACCAAATTCAAAACATCAGCAGAGGTGGAATTGTTCCCATTTGTAAATTCTTCTTTACTGAAAATACGTTGCATTATGTAAACACTTCTTTTGAAGAAAGGAGAAAGAGGAAACCCAAATGAACTACTTCCCTCAAATGGTTATGTGGTTATTAGTTCCCCATTGTAGCCACTACTACATTTTAAGTAACTTTAAAAACAAACAACACTTTGGAAGCTGTTTTCTGTGAGAATTCTGGGCTCCTACTGAGCTAGTTTATAAATTACGATCAAATAATTGTGGCTGTCAAAGGGGGCTTAAGAGAACAATCATGCCAACTTTCTTGAACTTCTTCTTCTTTGGATGTGTAGCACAGTAAAGACCAATTAAGTGGATAGTGTGTGCTTCCACTTTTCCGCTTGCTACTTTTGGTAGCAGACTTTTATTCCAGCTAATTCTTGGTTCTTCTGTGTGACTACAAAAGTTTAGACTTAACATATCTAGCAATTACAATCTCCATTAAAAAACAAATATATGTTATTAACAGAATACTGATATGATGTTTTCATATATCGTGGTTTATCTTTAACTTCTCTCCATGGCTTTTCACATCCAGACACTTACCAGTCCCAGTCAGTTTTGTTCTTGCTGTGCCTCTGTGTTCATGGTTCAGGTCTTTATTTCCTCTTCCCTGGTTTAATTCTGCACACCCAAGCTGAGGATCCTGGCTCGGGTTTCTTCTTTCCTGACCCATGGTACACTCAACATACAGATTTATTTTCCTAAAATGCAATACTGATCATATCTGTGCTCTGAAACCATCAGTGGCTCCCTACTGCCTGCAAATTAGAGCTTTCAAAATTTTCCACTATTGACAGCAATCTTTTTGCTTCAGCTCTCACTTCCATCTTCTAGAAAAAAGTCTGTTATTTTGTGTTTCTCAAAAATATCCCAAGACTCCCACTCTGGGTATTTTCTCCATTTGCTTAAAGTACCTTCTAACAAACATCAAATTTCACCTTTTCCATATATGTTTCCCGATCTGCCCCCAACAGATGTGATGGTTCCTTCCTTTTAATCTCTACAAAAGGTTATTTTGCGTAAAATCGCTGTTGTGTTAGTTGATCTTCAAGTATAAATATTTTACAAAGACTAGTAAAAACATGGTACTGATAATGTAGGTACCTTATGTGAAGATAAAGATTAGTCCAATAGTTTTCTTATGATTTTTCTATACTAAGTATGACCCATATAAGATAATATTTTTTTACTTGTTCTTTTTTAAATGTTTTTTAAAAAGGTGTTATTTAATGTTATTAAATCAAAGTATTATTGTTATGGAAGATGCAGAATGTTTTTATGAGAAGAAATTGAAAAATCAGTGGTAACCAGTGCTTAGAACTAACCACCTTATCATTTGGGTTAACAATTTTCATTTTTCTTTCAACCCTTTTAAGAGATCACTGTCTTCTGGCTTTCACTATTACTAATGAAACACCTGCCATCGTTCTTGTTGTTCCCTTAAATGTAACGTGTCTCTATTTCTTACTGCTCTTAACAACTTCTTATTACTTCTGGGTTATTTTGTTTTCGATATATTTCTTGTAAACTACATACATCTGAATTTAATGTTTAAATTCAATATGAGAATCTTTGTTTTTGATGAAGGATTTGATTTTACTTATGTTACTTTATTCATCCTGAGTTTATACTTTTTTATGTTTTGCTTTTTTCTGAGTTTTACTATGTGGATTCTATTTTGCTTGATTTTGGACTCCAACGAAGTGGAAGTTATTTATTATGCTTCTTTCACAAAAGCATTTTTTAGTCAAGATTTCTATAATTATTAAAAACAAAAATGAGCCAGTATCTTTTAACTCCTTACTATGCAGGAAAATGATTTGTGTGCACTTAACCCTCAGTTGCCTGGTTTTGTTTATGCATTATAAGATTTTAATTACATTATCATGAGCAAACTGTTAAATTTATACAGTGCAATTATTATTTTAAAAGTACTGCTCATATTTTTCAGTACTAATATAACTGTATTTTTAATACTTATTTAGACATAGTTTTTGTTTTGGTACCCTAATCATGTCCATCAAACCACCTCAAAACTTCAATAGTTTAAAATTTTTTTTTTCAACGTTTTTATTTATTTTTGGGACAGAGAGAGACAGAGCATGAACGGGGGAGGGGCAGAGAGAGAGGGAGACACAGAATCGGAAACAGGCTCCAGGCTCCGAGCCATCAGCCCAGAGCCTGACGGGGGGCTCGAACTCACGGACCGCGAGATCGTGACCTGGCTGAAGTCGGACGCTTAACTGACTGCGCCACCCAGGCGCCCCAAAACTTAATAGTTTTAAAACAACAATTTTGTTATTTTTCACTAATACACCTTGACACTGCAGGAAGTGTTCCCGCCTGCCTCTTCCCAGAGTCACCCACTACCACCCCTAGAGATAACCATTGGTCTGAGTTTTCCACCATAGATTAGTTTTACCCATTCTAGAATTTCACATAAATTAAATTACACAGTATGAACTCTTTTGTTTAAGTCTTCTTTCAACCCACACAATCCATTTGACGGTTACCCGTATTGGGTATATAAGTTTGTTCCTTTTAATTGATGATTAGTGTTTCATTGTGGGATTATACCACAATTTGTTTGTTTACCTACCCTCCCATTGATCAATATGTGGCTATTTCCGGTTTGGGGCTATATGAATAAGGCTGCTATGAACATTTTTGTACAAGTATTTTTATAAACGTATGCTTTTATTTCTCTGGGGTTAGTACCTAGTATTAGAATTACTAAATCAAAAGGTCAGTGTGCAGGGGTGCCTGGGTGGCTAGTCACTTAAGCATTCAGCTCTTGATATTGGCTCAGGTCATGATCTCACAGTTGGTGGGACCAAACCCTACATCAATGCAGAGCCTGCCTGAGATTCTCTGTCTCTTCCTGTCTGTCTGCCCATCTCCTGTTCATGCACGTGTTACAAGCGTGCATATGCTCACACATTCTCTCTCTCTCAAAATAAATAAATAATCATTTTTTAAAAGGTCAGTGTGTATTTAGTTTTATAAGAAATTGCCAAATATGTTTTCCTTCCAATGTGGTGTCCCATTGTATTCTCCTACCAAGTAATTATGAAAGTTATAGTTGTTCACAGTCTCATCGATACTTGATGCTATCACTGTTTTCAACATTAGCCATTTTGGTAAATATTACGTTGTGGTTTTAATTTGAATTTCCTTGATGACTAATAATGTATATTTTTGCATGTGTTTATTTACTATTTGTATACCTTTTGTGAGCTGTCCAAATTTCTGCCCTCTTTTAATTGGATTGCTTGCCTTTTTATTATTGAGTGGTAGGAGTTCTCTTCATATAGCCTGGATACTGATCCTGGTAAGACGTATGTATTGTAAATGTTTTCTCCAAATCTGTACCTTGCTTACTCATTTTCTTTATGATGTCTTTTGATGAGCAGATGTTTTTAGTTTTGATGAAGTCTATTTTGTCATTTCTTTTAGTTTTAAGGTTACTGCTTTCTGTGATATACGAAACCTCTGCCTACCCACAAATCAGGAATATATCCCCCTATGTTTTCATCTAAAAGCTGTAGCGTTTTAGTGTTTACATTTGGCTCTGTGATCTAGCTCAATGATTTTCGTATGTGGTAGCAGCTGAAGTTCATTTTATCATCGTCCCATCTATTCAAAAGTTCTTTTTTCTCCTTGGATCACTTTGGCACCTTTGTTGAAAAACAAATAACTGTGTAAGTGTTGGTCCACTTATGGCCTGTCTATTCTTTTCCAGTGATTTGTCAATCCTGAACTCTTGTATTAAAAAAATACGTATTTATTAACTCAAATAAGCATTTCAATTCTGCTATTATAATTTGGATTCCCTTGAAATTTTCCCATGTTAGCCAATCCCATTTGCATGTTGTTGACATTGTATTCAGTCACTGAACAAGTATTCATTGAGCTACTTTGTGGTGGACACTATTCTAGGTGCCGAGGATTCAGGGGTGAGCAAAGAAGAAATATTCATATTCTCATGGACCTTATATTCTACTGGGAAAAGACAAGCCATAGACAAACAAACAAATAAATTAGCAAGATAAATTCATGATGATGTATCATAAAGAAAACAAAGCAAGATGCTGTAATGAAGAGTGACTGGAAATTAGGCCTATCGCAGATGCCCCGCAATTGGAGGGAGAGCCCCACCTTAAGAAAGTGACAGTTGATCTTTGTTATCTCATTCTTTGTTTCTTTGCTTGTTTGTTTTTAATATTTCATCCAGGCCTATCTTATCTATTTGGTTTTCTGGTCTAGTTTCAGTGAGGCTCTTTCTTCTTATATTTTATTGAAGACACAAAGCATAAGATTTCTGATAGGTAATGGCCCTTGCATGAAATGCTACCCGAGGTATATTCTCTCTGAGTTCTCAGGATGTCCCCTTTCCCTTGGACTTCAGTGTTTACCAACTGGCAAGGTTTTGTGATTGGCCTTGAGCCTCCCTCACTGACTACTTACATACTATTGAATCCCTCAAAAGGGCCAAAGTGGAGCCCTTCAAGGTGTGGGGCCCAGGCTGGGGACTTGGGTTGCCAGGGTCTCAAGCAATACAGACAAATGCTGAGAATTTGGTGGTTCTGGTCCTTTTCTCCCTGGGCAGGGCTCTTCTTTCCAGATCCCTGTGCATTGTCTTCACAGATCTCGGTCTCCAATTCCACTGTCTTAGGCCAGGCACTGTTCTCTCTTCCATATCCACTCTTGCTCACCTCCGGTCCATCCTCTATGCAGCAACAAGGATCATGTTCTGCATGTGATGAGGATCCCTTTTTGTAAGTTCAAGAACAGGCAAAGCTATATAATATACCAAGAGGATGAATGCTTCAGAAGTCAGAGTGGTGGTCACTTCTAGAAAGGGGTATAATTGAGAAGTACACAAAGGGCTTCCAAAATCACAGTGATGTGAAAGCTAACCAGATTATGTCAGTCTCTTGTCTAAAACCCCTCAGTGTCTTCCCATTGATTATAATAAAATCCTTTATTGGCCTACAAGGCCCTGGATGGCCTGGCCTCTGCCCAGCACTTCCACCTCATCTCAGGCCATCCCTGCCTTACTCACATTAGCCTGAGAAGCACCTTCATCTTCTGCCCAAAACATCTTCCCTCCACCCCTTGGCTTTGCTAGCTCCTTTTTGTTTTTTAGGTCTCACCTTAAATATCATCTCAGCAAGGCTGTCTCTAACCAATTTTCCTGTCACCTCCCATACCTAGCCCACCCTCACTGTCTTTCAGCATCTTGCCAATTGACTTTGTAGCAATTATTTCAATGCATATATTTGCCTATTTAGTAACTCCTTACTGCTGAGACAGAAGTTGCATTAAGACAGGGACCATGTGCACAGAGCTTGGCACAAATTACATCCTCAATAGATATTTCTTGGTTGAACGAATGACTAATGATTTAGACATCCCAACTACATTAATGCTGTTCTCTGACTTATTCCTGCAAATCTAATCTGATCTCAATGGCCACTACCAACCTTATCTGAGGCAGATTAAAAACCGTCCTTTTTAGTCTTACTTTTGGACTTCTCTTTCCTCCATGGCAGCCAGTTATCCCTGTGACCCCAATCAGGTTAACACAGGTCTCGAACTGTGCTTTACTCCTTTTACTCCAGAGGGAGCTCCCAGCAAAACCATGCTGTATCAAATATAAAGTCTCCATGGCTCTTGCATAACCACCAAAAATAAGCAACTTATATTTCTCTCAAATCACCAACCACAGTGGTCTTTTTGATTATGCAAAAACCATGAAGCAAGGGAGATAGAAAATGAATATATATAAATACCCAATAAAGGGCTATCCAATAAATACCCAATAAAGTAGCCCCAATAAAGGGCTACTTAAAAATATTCCATTAAGTGAAATCAGACTACTAATAGTTCCAGACATGTAAATTATAGATTTGAAAAACCACTGGCACATACTACAGTTGTTTCAGACACAATAATAACCAATCCAAATTGCTCAGTTAGTCCAGAAAAATGTTATGTTCTCCTCTGTTCGAATTAACAAAAGAAATTCGAATTAACAAAAGAAAAACAAGTAAGAAGGAGTTCATTAGAAAAGCATTTGTGAAACATTAATACATATAATAACCTATGTGATTAAGAAAAGCAGCCTCACGTCAAAACATAATGTGGGGAGAAATGTGATTGTGGGAAAGGAACACTTATTTTGAAGCAGTTATAAATTATAGTCCTTTATGTGTATATATCGAATCATATTTAATCACACTAAGAATTAGTCCAAAAGAAATATTTTTAATTTAAGTATTAATGACTGAGATCTTTAATGAGAGACTACTAAAAAAAATTTAAAACTTGGAATAATTATTACCACATATAACTTTTCAAAAGACCTAGGGTGTTCCTATATCTTTTCACACTAAGGTCGTTGAAATGATTGAAATTAGTAACTAAGCAATTCCTTAAAGCTATATAACAACCAAAAAAAGCCAGTCATAATCATTCCCTTATAAATAATTTTCTTCTATAGGTATCAGAATATGTTTAGTCAAATCAAAAATATTTAATGAGCATATACTACATGTACTATATATGTTAAATATAAAGAATATTTAATTAGCATATACTGTAATGCCATTATTGGAAGATCCTGCCTACCAAACACAGCTCTTTGAAACACAGAAGAGAATCAGGAAATAAGCAAAAGTTGAATAGACACCATAAAATTCATATATTAGAATTCATACATCGGACTCATCTCCAATTTCAAACACAATTCTTTTTTTTTTGCATTTTATTTTGTTTTGTTTTTAATATTAAATATAATTTATTGTCAAATTGTTTCTATACATCACCCAGTGCTCATCCCACGGGTGCCCTCCTCAATGCCCATCACCCACTTTCCCCTCTCCCCCACCCCCCATCAACCCTCAGTTTGTTCTCAGTATTTAAGAGTCTCTTATGGTTTGCCTCCCTCCCTCTCTGTAACTTTTTTTCCCCCTTCCCTTCCCCCATGGTCTTCTGTTAAGTTTCTTAAGATCCATATATGAGTGAAAACATATGGTATCTGTATTTTTCTGCCTGACTTATTTCACTTAGCCTAATACCCTCCAGTTCCATCCATGTTGCTGCAAATGGCCAGATACCATTCTTTCTCATTGCCAAGTAGTATTCCATTGTATATGTAAACCACATCTTCTTTATCCATTCGTCAGTTGATGGGCAATAATTTGGCTATTGTTGAAAGTGCTGCTATAAACATTGGGGTACAAATGCCCCTAGGCATCATCACTCCTGTATCCCTTGGGTAAATTCGTAGCAGTGATATTGCTGTGCCCGTCATAGGGTAGACCTATTTTTAATGTTTTGAGGAACCTCCCACTGTCTTCCAGAGCAGCTGCACCAGTTTGCATTCTCACCAACAATGCAAGAGGGTTCGCGTTTCTCCACAGCCTCGCCAGCATCTATAGTCTCCTGATTTGTTCATTTTAGCCATTCTGGCCGGCATGAGGTAGTATCTCAGTGTGGTTTTGATTTGTATTTCCCTGATGAGGAGTGACATTGAGCATCTTTTCATGTGCCTGTTGGTCATCTGGATGTCTTCTTTAGAGAAGTGTCTATTCATATTTTCTGCCCATTTCTTCACTGGATTATTTGTTTTTTGGGTGTGGAGTTTGGTGAGTTCTTTATAGATTTTGGATACTAGCCCTTTGACTGATATGTCATTTGCAAATATCTTTTCCCATTCCTTTGGTTGCCTTTTAGTTTTGTTGATTGTTTCCTTTGCAGTGCAGAAGTTTTTATCTTGATGAGGTACTAATAGTTCATTTTTGCTTTTAATTCCCTTGCCTTTGGAGTAAGAAATTGCTGTGGCTGAGGTCAAAGAGGTTTTTTCCTGCTTTCTCCTCTAGGGTTTTGATGGTTTCCTGTCTCACATTTAGGTCCTTTATCCATTTTGAGTTTATTTCGGTGAATGGTGTAAGAAGTCTAGTTTCATTCTTCTGCATGTTGCTGTCCAGTTCTCCCAGCACCATTTGTTAAAGAGATTGTCTTCTTTCCATTGGATACTCTTTTCTAATTTGTCAGAGATTAGTTGGCCATACATTTGTGGGTCCAATTCTGGGGTTTCTATCACCTGGGAACTTGTTAGAAATACAAATACTCTGGCCCCACCCCAGACCTGCTGCCCCAGGAACTCTGGAAGCAGGGCACAGCCATCTGTGCTCTGATGCATGCAAGAGTTTGAGAACCACTGAGCTAATGCGTGACATAGGATGTGTATGAGGATCCATGATGTATACATGGATGAAGTATTATCTAACTATAGGTGCCAGCATTTCATGGGAAAACCCTTGATAAAGGGTTTTAAAGGTAGTAAAGACATGAGGGAATAGATTTTGACTGCCACCAGCAACCAGAGGGTGTGAAAAACTATTCTGTGTGAGAAAGGGAGAGAATTTTCTTAATTAACATTTGAAATGGAGGGAGAAGGGAGAAAAGGTAAACAGGAAGGATACATTGGAGAGTAGCAAGTAAAATGAAGAGAGGCTGAAATTTAGGAGGTTAATGGTCAAGTGAAATGCCCATAATTTATTTGGGATTTTACTTTGCATCAGCTTAACTTAACTTTGATATCAGTTTAGATTCCAAGTGCCTCCAAGTGTGACTTTGCCGCCAGAGCCATAAACATATCAGTAAATATTTATGCAGTCGTTTCCTGCCCAAGACAACCAGTCTGTAGCTTCCATGAAGTCTGTGTTCCTCTTCCCTGTTAAGTAGTTCTTTACACGCATGCTCTTCTCAGCCGGTATCTGTAATGGCCCATTTCTCATTTCAGGACCAAATGGCTGCCCAGATCTACAATAAATTAATATTGAAAACTATTGATATGAGAGATTTACAGTAAGCTAGTCAGGGGCAGTTCCTGGGAACTGAAAGCAAGCATTTGGCTCTGGTCTTGAACCGCATGTGGCAGAGAGCAAAGCTTGCGGGGCTGTCCTGTTTCATAGCTCTGCTCATTGTTTTTCTTTTGAAATGCAGTTGTTTTTTTTTTCCTACTGTAGAAACTTGACACAAAAGCAGGAGCTCTTTACTGTGTTGTTCATGGGTCTGATAATTGCTTTATCTTGCTTTTCTTGCTCTTTTTTGTTTTGCTAGTAGAAAGTTCAATCCAAAAGTTAATTGAAGTTGGTAGGGTTTTGCAAATAGTAATTTATTTTTGCAACTATTAATATTTCTCAAGTTAGAGTTCACCAACAAAACTGAGTCACTAGTTTTTACTTTTAAATATTTTCTAACTTAATAGACACAGAAGATAAAGCCATCAGAGATAAAAATTTTCTTGTGAAAGTTTAATATTTGTTAGGTGTTCTGTGGATCAGTTGTTTACTTTTGTATGTAAGCTTCATACAAATTTTATTTAGCTGTCAAAAAAAATTGATGAGTGTGTTTATTATGGCTAAACTCATAACCTAACAATATTCCTCATAGGGAAGACATTTATATAATTAACATTTGCAAATGCTTCCTTCTTGGAACTATTACAGTGCATTGAATTAAAGCATGTTTATTCAAAGGTATTATTACTCAAAAATGGATACCTAAATTCTTGGTATGAAATGTACAGTTTATGGAATTCTTATAAAATTAACATAGTCTGGAATCATGGAGGAAGTGTTCACTTATCCAAGAGGGTCTCACAATAGTAGTTAAAGAAAATATAATTCTGTATTTGCAACAACATGGATGGACCTTGAGGGCATTATGCTAAGTGAAAGAAGTCACATAGAGACAAATACCATATGATTTCACTTACATATGGAATATAAACAAAACAAATGAACAAACAAAACCCCACACTCTTAAATGTTGAGAACAAACTGGTGGTTGTCAGAGTGGAAGGAGTGGGGGGGAGGGGGGAGGATGGGCAAAATAGGTGAAAGGGATTAAGAGGTAGAAACTTCAAGTTATAAAAAAAGTAAGTCACAGAGATGGAAAATACAATATAAGGAGTATAGTCAATAAAATTGTAATAGGATTGTATGGTGACTATACTTACCATGGTGAGCACTGAGTAATGTGTAGAATTGTTGAATCAATACGTTGGACACCTAAAACTAATATAACATTGTATGTCATTATACTTCAATAGTAAATTTTTTTTAAAAAAAGGAAAAACCTCTAGGTCATGCCATATATAACACATATATATTATATATAATATATATAACATATATAACATATATAATATATATAACATATATAACATATATAATATATATAACATATATATAGCATATATAACATATATATTATATATAACATATATATATAACATTTATATAGTGATATATATATAACTATAATGATTCTCTCTTTAATACTTGCTTTGCTAAAAGTAATCAGGAATTACTTTTGTTTTATTTCTTTCAGTGGCATCCATCCATAGATTTGTCACAGATCATAAATTAATGAGGTTATTTAGCATTGCTGAAAGATTCCAGACTCAAGGCATTTGGTAGGTTTGCAGATAAAATACTGTTAGGAAAAGATCACTGGGAGATGTTGTAGGGTGAAGGTAGGGAAGGAACATGAATATTTGGGGATGTGGCCTAGAGTTTTCCATATTTGTTTCTAGACTTTTTAATTTAGAGAGAGTAGAAGTAAGGTTTCTAGGTAAAAATGCAAGACACCCAGTTAAATTTGAATTTCGTATCAACAACAAATAATATTTTTAGAATAAGTATGTTCCCAATTTTGCAAATATTGATTGTTGACCTGAAATTCATATTTAACCGGGTAGCCTATATTTTTATTTGCTAAATCTGGCAACCCTACTACATTGCTCAGTTTATGCTCTAAGACATATTATGATTTCTCTAAGGAAAGATACCAATTAAGGCCACTAATAATACAAGCAATGAAGCATATGGGAAATGGAGAGAGTCTTTTTTTTTTTTTAAAGATCATTTTATTTTTTATTCCTTAATTCATCAAATGAGTGTGAACTAAGTATCAAGCACACTCCTAGGAATGGGATATACATTGGTGACCAAAACCAGATCTGATCCTTCATAGTGCTTACAGTCTAGTGGGGAAGGTAGGTGATGCAAACTAATTACTCCAACTGTGGTAAGTGGTGTAAAGTGGACAAAACGTCCTAATTGTAATAATTGTCTGCTTCACTGATTCAAATAGTCGCAATTAAATAGCTCCTTTTTTAAACAAATGGTAAAGGATGTGGGAAAATTTGATTATAACAAGTCAAGTGGGTAGTATGCCTGAAATAGTAAAAGCCTGGCTAAGCACAACCTAGTGGCAGAGCTTTTGAATTTCAGCTTGAATTTTTGTGGAATTTTATTTTATTTTTTAAGTAAAGATAAACTTTAGCGGTGGGGGGCGACGCCTGGGTGGCTCAATCAGTTAAGCGTCTGACTCTTGATTTCAGCTCAGGTCATGATCTCAGGGTCATGAGATGGAACCCCACGTCAGGCTCTGATGACAGCACAGAGCCTGCTTCATATTCTGTCTCTCCCTCTGTCTCTGCCCCTCCCCTGTCCTCTCTGTCTCTCTCTTCCATTCTCTCTCAAAAAACAAACTTAATCAAGAAAGTAGGGGTAGAAGGGACATACCTCAACATCATTAAGGCCATATGTGAAAGACCCACAGCTAATATCATCCTCAATGGGGAAAAACTGACAGCTTTCCCCCTAAGGTCAGGAACATGACAGGGATGTCCACTCTTACCACTGTTGTTCAACATAATACTGGAAGTCCTAGCCTCAGCAATCCAACAACAAAAAGAAATAAAAGGCATCCAAATGGGCAAGGAAGAAATCAAATGCTCACTCTTTGCAGACGACATGGCACTCAACATAGAAAACCCAAAAGACTCCACCAAAAAACTGCTAGAACAGATACATTACTTCAGCAAAGTCACAGGATATAAAACCAATGTATAGGAATCAGTTGCATTTATATACACCAATAACGAAGCAGCAGAGAGAGAAATCAAGGAATTGATCCCATTTACAATTACACCAAAAGCCATAAGATACCTAGGAATGAAACTAACCAAAAAGTAAAAGATCTGTATGCTGAAAACTATAAAAAGATTATGAAAGAAACTGAAGAAGACACAAAGAAATGGAGAAATGTTCCATGCTCATGGATTGGGAGAACAAGTATTGTTAAAATGTTGACACTACCCAAAGCAATTTACACATTCAATGCAATCCCTATCAAAATAACATCAGTATTTTTCACAGAGCTAGAACAAATAATTCTAAAATTTGTATGGAACCAGAAAAGACTCTGAATAGCCAAAGTAATGTTGAAAAAGAAAAGCAAACCTGGAAGCATCACAATTCTGGACTTCAAACTACATTACAAAGCTGAAATCATCAAGAAAATGTGGTACTGGCACAAAAACAGACATATAGATCAATGGAACAGAATAGAAAACTCAGAAGTCCTCACCTCATCGACCCACAAATGTATGGCCAGCTAATATTTGACAAAGCAGGAAAGAATATCAAATAGAAAAAAGACAGTCTCTTCAGCAAATGATGCTGGGAAAACTGGGCAGTGACATGCAGAAGAATGAAACTGGGCTGCTTTCTTACATTATACACAAAAATGAATTCAAAATGGATGAAAGACCTAAATGTGACAGAAAACCATTACAATCCTACAGAAGAAAACAGGCAGCAACCTCTTTGACCTCTGCCACAGTGACTTCTTACTAGACATGTCTCTGGAGGCAAGGGAAACAAAAGCAAAATGAACTATTGGGACTTCATCAAGTTAAAAGCCTTCTGCACAATGAAGGAAATAATCAAAAAAAACTAAAAGGCAACTAATGGAATGGGGTAAGATATTTGCAAATGACATATTGGGTAAAGGGTTAGTATCCAAAATCTATACAGAACTTATCAAACTCAACTCCCCAAAAAACAAATAATCCAGTCAAGACATGGGCAGAAGACATGAATAGACACTTTTCCAAAGAAGACATCCAGATAGCTAACAGGCACATGAAAAGATGCTCAACATCACTCATTGTCAAAGAAATACAAATCAAAACAACAAAGAGGTGCCACCTCACACCTGTCAGATTGGCTAAAATGAACAACTCAGGATACAGCAGATGTTGGCAAGGATGAGGAGAAAGGAGAACACTTTTGCACTGTTGGTGGGAATGCAAACTGGTGCAGCCACTCTGGAAAACAGTATGGAGGTTTCTCAAAAAATTAAACATAGAACTACCCTACGACTCAGCAATTGCACTACTAGGTATTTATCCAAACGATATAAAAATGCTGATTCAAAGGGTCGCATGCACTCCAATGTTTATAGCAGCACTATCAACAATAGCCAAATTATGGAAAAAATCCAAATGTTTATCAACTGGTGAATGGATAAAGATGTGGTATACATATACAATGGAATATTACTTTGCAATCAAAAAGAATGAAATTTTGTCATTTGCCACATTGTGGATGGAACTAAAATGTATTATGCTAAGCGAAATAAGTCAGTCAGAAAGACAAATACCATATGATTTCACTCATGTGGAATTTAAGAAACCTAACCGATGAGCATAGGAGAAAGGAAGGCA
Source organism: Prionailurus viverrinus (assembly GCF_022837055.1). Lineage (NCBI taxonomy): Eukaryota > Metazoa > Chordata > Mammalia > Carnivora > Felidae > Prionailurus > Prionailurus viverrinus. The sequence continues at coordinate 51,105,412 of NC_062568.1, forward strand.
AAATAAGATAAAAATAGAGAGGAAGGCAAGCCATAAGAGACTCTTAAATACGAAGAGCAAACTGAGGGTTGCTGGAGGGGAGGTGGGTGGGGAGATGGGCTAAATGGGTGATGGGCATTAAGGAGGACACTTGTTTGGATGAGCACTGGGTGTTATATGTAAGTAATGAGTCACTGGGTTCTACTCCTTAAACCAATACTATAGGCATTGAAAATACCTATAAATAATTATGAGCCAATGATGATAATATATGATGACACAATATTCTGCCAAATATTTATATGGCAGAACTATAATTGAATATTAATGTAAGAACTATAAATTGATGACTTGAGTGCCAAGTCTTTGACATGTTTTATCCCATTTAACCTTCCCAAGAACTGTGTGAAGTACAGGCCCACACCACAGAATCTCCCCAGTAGAAAATCTCTTGGTTTTTTTATGACCAAACCTCATAGAACATATTTCTTTCTCAGTACAGCATTTTTGTGCCTTTGTTTATACTGGGGGGAAAATATACTTTTGTCCACAAAACTCTGTATAACTTTTTAAAAAACAAAATGAGGTGTGGGAAAAATTTTGATTTACACTCTAGACAGAATTAGTCTAAAGAACGTCCAAATCATGTGTAGACACGTTGAGAACTACGCAGAATTTAACAATGAGGCTGTGCATCTTGGTTGTTGCTGCTACTGAGATGCAATTTCTCCTGATGCGTCACCACCAAGCCTCTAACATTTAGCTCTGGCTTTTGCTTAGTAGTGTTTGACAAAGAGTCCCTCCCAAAGATGAAAAGGCATTAAGAAAACTATGGGAAAAGAAGTGAGTGATCAAGGTGTTTATTTTTTTTTCAATATATGAAGTTTATTGTCAAATTGGTTTCCATACAACACCCAGTGCTCATCCCAAAAGGTGCCCTCCTCAATACCCATCACCCACCCTCCCCTCCCTCCCACCCCCATCAACCCTCAGTTTGTTCTCAGTTTTTAAGAGTCTCTTATGCTTTGGCTCTCTTCCACTCTAACCTCTTTTTTTTTTTTTCCTTCCCCTCCCCCATGGGAAATTGTGGTTTATATACACAATGGAGTACTACTTGGCAATGAGAAAGAATGAAATATGGCCCTTTGTAGCAACATGGATGGAACTGGAGAGTGTTATGCTAAGTGAAATAAGCCATACAGAGAAACACAGATACCATATGGTTTCACTCTTATGTGGATCCTGAGAAACTTAACAGATCAAGGTGTTTATGATGGGAGAGAAGACACCACTGAATATAAAGCAACTTTTTGTTAAGACTGTTTTGGTTATTATCAGAAAATAAACACTTGAAGCCATTTGTAGCCTCACATTTTCTTGTTGCATACATACATATTAATTTTACTGTGTTTTCATTAAGTTGCAGGAAGTCGTTGCATGTTTTATAATGCATTATAATTTTTTTCAATTAAAAATAATGGAAAACAGGCTCCCTGTTGGCATTTTCAGGTGGAACCTGATTTTCAACAATAGCTTACTGATGTTAAGCAGGAGATACCTATTTAGTGTTAGTATTATACCATTTTACAAAATGGTGTAGAGAAGACTAAGACACTTGCCCAAACTCTCATACCTGGGAAGCTGGCTCCAGAGGCTGTGATCTGCCCCCTGTGACGCTGTCTCCATTGTGGCCCTGCTACAGATGGTGTATATTTCTCATCAACATTTCTCAGAGTTTTTGGCCAATAGGCTATTAGGTTGGAATGTTACTAGATTAATATACAGTATCATCTAAAAGGGAGTTCTGTGGCTAATTAGATTTGGGAAATGCTGCATTTAACAAGAGAAAATGTGTTACTTTACTTTTCAGAACCAAATGTATAATGCAGTTCTCTAAGGTTGGTAGTTGAAATGATTTAGCATTTCCTAGATTTATTTGTTTGAAGTTTGTGTAGATTAAGCATGAGATTGGGAGTATAAAATATGTAACTTACAAGTTGTGTGTGTGTGTGTGTGTGTGTGCGTGTGTGTGTGTGTGTGTGTAGATCTAGAGAGACATATATAGATACACCTTGTAACATTCCAATACTGACTTAAGCAAATGTGTGTTTATTTGTCTTGCAAAACAAAAAGTCTGAGGCAGGGCAGTCCAGGGCCAGATTCATTTCTCTTTCCCATTCTGCTCTACCAGCCATAACAAGCAGTCATTCATAGTTTTCACCTCATAGACACCAGACTTTGCTGCACAGATTTTGCTGCGTATATCTGCTGCACAGACTATCCAAGCCTTATAGCTGTTTCTGAGGCCAAAGAAAAGGTCAAGAGGAAGCCCCAGCACTCCCACTTACATTTCACTGACCAGAGGAGCATCACACATCCACTCCACAGGACTTCTCCCAGATACAGGGAGCCTGTGAATTGGACTTTTGACTTTTAAGCCTCTGATTCAGTAAGTTGCAATGCAGTGATAAACCACAAAGCTTGATTTCATGCTCACAGGACACACCAACAGCTGTGGGGTGGCTGTGGCTGTGCCTAATGTACCTGTTTCATTTTGGGGTCCAGGCTGAGAGAGCAGCCCTTCTTGGGCTACACACTTCCCATGGTGGAAGGAAACAGGAGATGGCAGAACCATATAAGGCTCTTGAAGAGTGCTTCAGGATGGTATCTGTTGCTCCCCGCCCCCCCACCCCGGCACTGCATTGTCTAATGCCAGTCATATACTAAGGCTGTCAGTAAGGCAGGGAAATATAATCCTCTTACAAAAGACATTGCAGATGGTTGGGCATATCAGCACAATCTTTCCTACATAATAAAAGCAGGCAAGTGAGAATAGACCAGAAATGAAAGTTGAGTCAGCAATATACAGTGTCTGCCACAGTTCACACAAACACACACAGAGACCTACACCACCCACGGCCTTTTTATTTATTTACGTTCCAGAGCATTTCACAGGACAAATATTCATGTCCTTTGGGAGCTGTGATCTTGAGCCAGCCACATCGTGTCCCTTTGATGAAATAACTATAAAAACATCCTGGTATAAAATACTTAGCCTTTCATGTGGACTGCAGCTCCATTCAGCATTATAATAGATTCCACTGCAATTGCACGGATAACAGTCTGTGTCACAGTTATGGGAAATTTCATGTCCATTAATATCCACCGTTGAAAACACAGTCTCTTCAATAAATGATGTTGGGAAAACCGGACAGCTACACGCAAAAGAGTGAAATTGGAGTACTGTCTTACACCATATGCAAAAATAAGTTCAAATGGGATTAAAGATTTTAATGTAAGACCTGAAGCCATAAAACTCCTAGAAGAAAACAGAGGCAGGAAGCTCTTTGACATCAGTCTTAGCGATATTTCTTTTTGGAAGAGTCTCCTCAGGCAAGGGCAACAAAAGCTAAAATAAACAAATAGGACTACATCAAGCTAAAAAGCTTCTGCACAACAAAGGAAACCATAGACAAAATAAAAAGGCCACCTACTGAATGGAAGAAGATATTTTCAAATCATACATCTGATAAGGGGTTAATATCCAAAATATATAAAGAACTTATACCATTTAATATCAAAAGAACAACCAACCAGAGGACTTGAATGGACATTTTTCTAAAGAAGACCTACAGATGACCAATAGACACATGAAAAGATGTTTGACATTACTCATCATCAGGGAAATGCAAATGAAGGCCACAATGAGATACCACCTCACACCAGTCAGATTGCCTATTATCAAAACAAAAACAAAAACAAAAAGTAACAAGTGTTGGTGGGGGTGTGGAGAAAAGGGAACCCTCGTATGCTAAAGTAACAAGTGTTGGTGGGGATGTGGAGAAAAGGGAACCCTTGTATGCTTTGGTGGGAATGTACATTGACTGGTACAGCTACTACAGAAAACAGTATGGAAGTTCCTCAAGAAATTAAAAATAAAACTACTATGTTATCCAGCAATTCCACCTCTGTGTATTTATCTGAAGAAAATGAAAATGCTAATTCAAAGAGATATGTGCACCCATATGTTTATTGCAGCATTATTTATTTATTTATTTATTTATTTATTTATTTATTTAGAGGGAGAGGGAGAAAGCCCATAAGCTGGGCAGGGACAGAGCGAGCGGAGAGAGAGAATCCCAAGCAGGCACCAAGCTGTTAGTGCAGCACCCACCGCAAGGCTTAATTCTGTGAACCGTGGGATCATGACCTGAGCTGAAATCAAGAGTTAAACTTAACCAACTGATCCAGCCAGGCACCTCTATGCAGCATTATTTAAAATAGCCAAGATATGAAAGCAACCTAAGTGTCCATCAGTAGATGAGTGGATAAAGAAGATGTGATAAATATATATGTATGTATGCACATACATATATATATATAATGGAATATTACTCAGCCATTAAAAAGAAGAATGAATTCTTGCCATTTGCAACAACATGGGTGGACCTAGAAGGTATTATGCTAAATGGGATAAGCCAGGCAGAGGAAGACAAATACTGTATGATTTCACTCATAAGTGGAATCTAAAAACAAAAAAAGAACAAATAAAACAAAAGAGAGGCAGATTCATAGATATAAGAAACAAACTGTTAGTCAGCAGAGAGGGGAGGTGTGGGTGGAGTGGAGATGAAATAGGTGAGGGGGATTAAGAGGCACAAACTTCCAGTTATAAGATAAATAAGTCATTGGGGATATAATGTACAGCATAGGAAATACAGTCAATAATGTTGTAATAACTATACGGTGACAGATGATAACTAAACTTAGCATGAGGCTCATTTTGTAATGTATGAAAATATCGGATCATGGTGATGTATACCTGAAATTAGTAGGATAGTGTATGTCAATTATTCTTCAATAAAAAAATTCACTATTATCATGGTGATATAATGAGCTGAGTTTCTTTTTAAGCCAGGAGAATTTCAGAAAATAGAGTCACGTCTAGTTATTAAAGGGTTTTTTTTTTCCTTTTCTTCTGAATCAGGTGCTGTCATACCATGCAACATGTTCAAAAGCTGAAGTTGACAAGTTTAAGGTAAGGAAGCAAAGAGTGCCTTGCCAGGACATAATGTTATGCAGCTTTCTGATCCTTCGTCATTTGCCTCTGTAGAATCACTCCCGCCCATTAGGTGTTAAGGAATAGAACTGGGCCTAGGTGTGCTTGGATATTTCAGTCTTAAAGGGGAAAGGGGATTTAAATATAATAGAACAGCCTCTTCATGATCATTTATTTCTTTCTTTCCGTTTGCCAAGTAGGTGGGATATTAGGGAAAAAAAAATCTGTGTAATATGGTAAGAATCAGAACACCTGGCTTTGGCATTGGTTTTTCCTCCAACTTTCTGTTCACTTAAAATCTGTGTATTTTCATCTGCAAAAAATAGGACAATACTAGCTAACACTTGTCAAATGCTTACTATGGACCAGGCACAACACAAAGCATTTTACCTGCATTAATTCATTTGAATCTCATAAGCCTGTGAAGTATACTGTTTTACAGATGAATAAGTTGAGGCATGGAGATGTTAAGTATATAGGCCAAGATCAAATGATTGTAAGGGTTATAGCCAGGCAATGCAGCCCCGGAACTGGAGTTCTTAACTACCATGTTCACTGCTGTTCAGTGGGACCTTCTTCTAGTTCCAACATTGGATAAGTCTGTGAATGAGTCTTAGATATTCTTTTTCTTTTTTTTTTTTAAGATTTTATTTTTAAGTAATCTCCACACCCAATGTGGGGCTCAGACTCACAACCCTGAGATCAAGAGTCACATGCTGTACCAACTGAGCCAGCCAGGTGCCCCTAGATATTCTTTTTCACCTCAGTCACCACCGTTCCCTTAAAGGCAGCCCAGAATTCTTGTTCCTTTCCCCGCACTTCTAACCAGCCATGGTCAATATATGAGAGTATGGGAAACCTGATTTTGCTCCCTTATGAAGGCTATGATGTCTGCCTTTTTGTTTTTGTGGAGGTTCAGAGAATTATTGGGTTAACCACCACAACCATAAGAAAGATAGTGTTTTGTGCTGTACCAATACACATTAGTATGTAATAACACTGATGATGGCTAGTCTTCTAATTAGGAGTTTCATTTACACATACATGCATTCATGGAAGAATGGCACAGAGACCTTTGTACCTGATCGTTGAATCAGATCATTAGAGTTGAGTCACACTGATAAAGAAAGGAAACAAGGGAAGACTGAAAACTCAGAGTAGGGATGAGGGAACTGCTCAGAAGGGCAGGGAACAGCCCATCTAGCATGGGCATAAAGTAAGCTGCGTGGGCTCCATCCAGGGATATGGTCCTATTGGCTTGATGAGAGGCTTAGGAAAAGACATGCAGTGGTAACCCAGATCAGGAAGAGATAGTTGCCAGCAAGAGGTGACAGCTGACAGCAGAGGAAGGAGACAAAACAACCCAAACCATGGCAGTCAGGGCCTTCTTGTTATAGAGAGAAGCATCCTACATACCAGCTAGAATGTGAATGCCATCAGAGCAACACTTTTTTTTTTAAGTTTATTTATTTATTTTGAGAGAGAGAAAGGGAGAGAGCACAAGCAGGGGAGAGGCAGAGAGGGAGGAAAAAGAAAGAATCCCAAGCAAGCTCTGCACTGTCAGCACAGAGCCCAATGCGGAGCTCCATCCCATGAACCCATGAGATCATGACAAAGCAAGCCAAAATCAAAAGTTGAATGCTTAACCAACTGAGCCACCCAGGGGCCCCAGGGCAGCACTTTTTGTATGTTGTGTTCAGTGCTCTATCTCTACAGCTCTGGGGACACAGTAATATTCAGTAATTATTTGTTGAATGGATGGATGAATGAATGAATCCAAAAAGCATCAGTGTTCTGTAACTCAAAACAGTTATTCACTAAGAAAATGTTAAAAGCATGGTTACATATAATTATTTTTTATGTCTTATATTTTATAAATATGTCCATCAAAAATATTTAAAGCGTTTGTACTTTAATGAAATTTAGTTACCTAGAAATCCTATTTATGGAAATAACTTGCCACAAATATTTTACTGTTCTTACTGTTTTATACTTTATATTTTTACTGCTATTATAATTATCATCATTTCTAAAAGAAGGAAGGGACAGGCAGGAAGAAAGACAGCAAAGCTCACAGTGGGACTAAATATGACTGCAGGAGCTATTTGATGGGACATGTCCAGAATCACAGCAGGCCAGAATCAATAGCTCTGTACTCTCTGAAGGTATTGCCCTTTGTTTGGCCTTAATTCTTAATTCCTTAGAGTAAGGAAAACACTATTGTCTTGGAATTTGCTTTTCTATTGTTAGCTCACAAACATACTAAAAATATGAAGTATTTAAATTTGAGAACAAAGGGTTATTTCATCTTAAAATTATCAAGAGTATTAACTTAGCTAATTTATTCCAGATTTTATCCTGAAAGATATTGGTAAGTATCTTATTACAATGTAATTGAGATATAGTAGATAATTTTAACCTAATGGCTTTTTTTCTTGATATATAAAGTAAACAAAACATTATCATAATTGGTAGCTGATGTCTTGTAACTGCAGCAATAAGATTAAAATGTAGTGAGCTTAAAATAATCCTGCACATAGACACTGAAAAGTATTTACTAAAATTTCACACTGGAATATGTGCAATGGCAGTTTCCTAACATTGTAACTAAATAGCAATAAATAAATGCTTTGTTTTGACCAATACGTACAACTAAACCATGCATACATTCAAATATACTGTAGGGGCACCTGAGTGGCTTAGTGGGTTAAGCATCCCGACTCTTGATTTTGGCTCAGGTCATGACCTCAGTGGGTCGTGAGATCAAGCCCTGTGTTGGGCTCCTTGCTGTCAGCACTGAGCCTGTTTGGGATTCTCTCTCTCCTTCTCTCTCTTCCCTTACCCCACTTGGGGTGCTCTTGCTCTCTCTCTCTCACTCTTTCTCAAAATAAGTATGTAAAAAACGTATATATGTAATAAACTTTGCTACCTACTGTAATTTTTAGCAGAGATATTAAAGAAAAAAGAGAGAGAGATTTGAAATCTGGATTCAGACTTATCTATGAGATTTCATCAGTGCAAGGATTGCTGAGTTGATGGATTATGTGCAGCTGGAACCAAGCTAGTGATCAGGGATTCAGAGATTAAGTCAGGGTTTGGAAGAAATGTCATCAGCTAGTACTGAGAAGGATCTGGAGGTCAAATACAGGTCAGACTCCAGTTACAGCCGAAACTACACTGCATTTGGGGGATTCAGATATGCTGAGAACGCCAGTGGGATGTGGTTGTTTACGCAAGAGACTAGGAGGCCTCCTAGTCAAGAATTTTTCTTGGTGGAAATTGAGGCCTCTGGATGGTTCCAAGTTCAGCATGGGGTTTGTCTCTTGAATCTGTCCCTTACCACAGCCTCCTATGGATTCATCTTCTCAGCTAAACCATGAGTAGACACAAAAGGTATGGCCCTTAGTACAGTTTCAGTACAATAAATGACTCCAAGAGCATGAGGGTTCCAGAGCGCCAGTAGAATGCAACAGAAAGCAGCAGCCCAATGGAAGGAAGCCTCAGATAGACCAGAAGCAAGGCACCTTCTACCAAAATGGCCAGCAAAGGCTAAAGGGATGAATTCAGGCTGAGTGGTCACATTTTAAGGACAAATAAGATATACCCAGGGATGTCTCAGAAATAAGTAGAAGAGAGGGAGATCCTATTGGAGAGGATAATACATACCATTAATTGTTTTCAATTCACTACCATTTGTACTCCTAGGCGGGATGGTTTAAAGGAACACAGATTTCATATATGATAAACCTGTAGTCAATCTTTAATCATCATTAATGCTAGGCTGGTAGCTCCTTACCTTTTTTCATATCTTATCTTCCTATTTAACACCTGTCCATGCTTGGGGATTTCTTTTCCTATTGTGAAATACCACAGGAGAGGGAGAAGATGCTTTTACTTTTGTTTTGCTTTGTTCTATTAACTCTATTTCTCCAGTTGGGAAAATTTCCTCTGTGGGTGCGTGGTGGTAGGTAGGTGAATGGTGCTCAGAATGTGAAAACCATTCTAGAAGAATTCCTGGATTATCTAGCCAGACTAAGTAGATGAAACAACATATAATTGCTCAGTAAAGAATGTCAGAACCTAAGCTTATTTTTATGGTTCTGACATATTATTTATACCTTGGGATTTTGGAGAACCACTTATACACAAAATGATCACAGAACTTCCTGGAACTAATGAATTAACTTTTTAAAAGTCTGGTTGAGGCTATAATATTAATAATTTATCCTTTACGGGCTGATTGCCTTGTGCATTGAATGAAGAAAGAAGGATTTAAAGAATGGTTTTTATCCTCATTAACATTTACTGATCTTCCTTGAACTTGAAATAAGAAAGGCGTGCACAGAAAATTTGTGCAGATTTTAGTGCCTGTTTATATTTCTTCTGCTCGGTGCTAACAGGAATAATGGATAAAGACCATATTGACAATTAGATCTCTTTGAAGATGACTGGTTTAAAGGCTTTTAATAACCTGGAGATGCCAGCTGTGATAACATAAGAAAATGAGTTTACTGCACCAATTATATGCTCCTGTAATTTTATGCACTTCCCTAAGATTCCAATGCGGTGGACAGACCAAACAGTTATCACTATATATGCCAGTTTACCAATTAAAATCAACTCATGGACGTTCTCATGTTATATTGCCACCTTTTATCATCTCTTCTTTCAATTCCAAACTGCATGGGTTATGGCTGCAATCAGAGATGAACTCGTTTACAGCACTATTTAACTGCCTCAGTAATTAAACACCAATAACTCATGTTGGGTGTTTGGGTTTGGACTACCTCTTGCATATTTCAAGTTATCAATGTTAATGCCTGGGCCACAAATTAACATCCCGGTAAAGTAAATAAAATAAAATAAAGTGCCAAGGAATAGGTACTCCTTGTGGCCTTTACATAGCTACATCAAAAATAGGACCTTATGGTCTCCTCTGTGAGATGGAGGGCAGGGGACAGGCAGGGCAATAAGATGGGATATACTAGGCTTTTTTTTTAAGTAATTAAGTTTGAGTAGACATCTTTGATCCATGAAATATTCAAATGTTATCATAAGAAGCTTCCTCACTCAGAACCACCGTGGCAGTCGTGCCGGTAGATGTGTTTGTCACAGGTCCTGCACAAGAGTCCCTGCACGAGGGGTGTCCCTGAGGAGGCAGGAGGTGGGGCTCACCCCTACTTGGCTGGTCAAGTGATGGCATACCTTTTGGTAACTGACCTCCCAAAGGATGCACCTTTTTCTAATTGCACAAAGACAGGACATCTGCTGGCCACTGCCCTGCCAACTCTATTTCCAAAGCCGTGGAAAAGTCCAGTCCTTGCAGCAGCTTCTTGCAGAGGAAAAGTAGACAGAGGACAGAGGTAGACAGAGGACAACACCACGGCACTTACCCAAACCCAAGTAATGAGGCAACTGCCAAGGCAGGGAGGAGCAAGGTAGGGCAGAGGTTTGGGGAGCCCATGTTCCCTACCGCAGTCAGTAGGAAGCACCTTCTAGCTCCTATCCTACAGTCTGGGTGCTCCCACAGAGACACCCCCAGAGTCCAGGGGGTGATTCAGGACCTCAGGGTGCCCGGAAGGAAGGAGAGCTTTCTCTTGTTTCTCTAGCCTCAGCCCTCACAGTCTTCTGAAACGCTACCTTTGGAAATCTCAACAACCAACAACTTTCCAGTTCACCTTGCCATACTTCTAAGGTTGTTTAAAAAGATGACCTCGCAGCAGTATAAATGGAATTTGGGACTCATCTTACACCTAACCTACTCTGTCTCCTCTCCTGTCCTCACCTCTTAACTTTAGGGGGTTGTTTTTACTTTAAATAGTAGCTATGCTGAGTTTAATTTCCAAGATTTTTTTTTTTTTAATCAGGGAAAGTTATTGAACCTTCAGTGGGAAATTGGCTGCAGGGGAAACAGCTGGATCAGCATCCTAAAGGGCATCTCCTGCTCCTAAGGCAGCAGACTGAGCCGTGCAGCCAGCACCACTTGGGACATGCCCATAAATATGTGGAGTGCTCTGTGTCCAAATGTCCGTGTGATCATATGGGGTTCTCTTTATGAGTAGTGTCTTAATGAAATGTTAGCTCAGAAAAAAAAGATGGTTACACTTTCTCACTCTTGAGTATGGAAAGTAGTGGAGAGGGGAGTGGTGTGAGGAGAACTGGGGCTGCAAGTCCAGGCTGGCCTTTTCTACTGCTGAACTACGTGATGAGTTGAGGGCTCTTCAAGAACCCACCAGGCCCTCCTGTGGTGACCCTGACCTCCTTTCAGGTCAGTGTAAACAACCATATTGATCACTTCTTTCCATTTGGAAACAAAATAGGGACACTGTCTCCAAAAGGTCACAGTGGATGTTTACTTTCCCTGGGAGGAAGGATGCGCCTGGAAGACTTTCTCCCACCTTCTTGCTTCCACACATTAACACAGCTGGTCCCCTGCACTCCTTGAGTGGCACACATGAAGGCCCAGGGAGTCTGACCCTGAGGGAATGAAATAAAAGGCAGTTCATTTTTGGTTTCGGAGCAGTGATGAGTCATGAAGGCCCAGGGAAGACAGGAGTGGAGGGCAATAGTGTGGCCCTGTTGGAGCACTGATGCCTGAACAATGAAGGCAACTATAGAGGCCAGAGGGATCAGACCTTTCCAGAACCCTGGGGCAGCACGGACTATCTCACTCTCCCCTCTCTCTGGTTTTCCTCTAGTTAAAGCCATCTATGACTGTAGGTACAGAACTGGGAAATTGATGCTCCCTCACCTCAATGATGTGGGTTTGGTTTGGCAGTCATAATGGTTGGTTTTCTTCTGCATTTCCTTCGGTATACATAGGAGATTCCCTCCCCCTCCTCTCCAGGGGCACACTTGACATAATTACCCAGTCACCTTTGTGTCCTCATATGTCCTCAATCCCGTGTGCTGTTCCCTCATGGAACAGAGGACTTGAGAATGTCTCCCATGCCACCACCATCCTCACAGTTACCACCAGCTCAGACTCTCATTCTTTCTCATTCAGACAGTTGTTTGCATGCCCCCCTACCTGGTCTCCCTGCCACCTTTTCTCTCTCTGTCGGCACAGAGCCCGATGCAGGGTTCAAATTCAAAAACCGTTGAGGTCATGACCTGAGCCGAAGTCAGACACTTAACTGACTGAGCCACCCATGTGCCCCATCCCTCCCTTTTTAAAGTAAGTTCTTAAGACCTATTCCCAAATTCATCCTGTGCATAGTGGACAGATTAACAGTACTCTTCTGTTGGTGCCAGTCTTCCTTCTCAAAGAGCTCAACATCTATGATTCCATCATTTCAAATTCTTCAGTTGGACATTAAAATGAGTGAAAGGGAGTGGAAAACACAGGCTTCAGTTATGGAATGAGTGAGTCATGGGAATAAAAGGTACAGCACAGGGAATATAGTCAATGACACATTTCTAGCATATGGTGACAGATGGTAGCTACACTCATGGTGAGCACAGCGTAACGTATAGAGAAGTTGAGTCACTGTGTTGTACACCTGAAACTGATCTAACACTGAATGTCAGCTATACTCAAATAAAAAATGTTTAACTAAATAACCAAATTCATTATAATGATACTTTTAAAAACTGCTCTGAACTCTCATCTCCAGTTCACTACTCCATCTGGCTTCCCATACTCCCCCTGACCGACCCTTCCCACGAGCTATGTTAGATATTTTCTGTCTATTCTCTGCCCTTCTCTATCTCTGCTCCCATTCCTGCTTCTATCTTTGCATAGAGGCCTGGCAATCTGCTTCTGCTCAGTTGCGCCCCCTCCATGAAGTCGTTCTCACTGTAATTCAGGCAGAAGTGATCTGCTCGTTTGCCATTTTTTCATTATACATATCAGTCTCTACCTTGCGATGTAAATCTTTATGCACCTGCCCAATCACCTGGTTAAACCAGGAGCATTTTTAGGAGTGAATCCTTGTCTTAGTCATTTTTGTAACCCTTATATTTCCTAAAGTGCCACTTGCACCTGGGTGCTGGAGAAATTTCTACCAAATTCATTGAACTGTTTGCAGTTTTGATGGCAGAGGTGTTTACAACATGTGAGTCAATTTTGGAGTAAGGATTTATGACATTAAGAGTGTCGCAAATTCTTTCTCAACACCTGTTTTAGGTTCTTGTTTACTAGTTTCCTAAGAAGCCTGAACTATATGAAAAGAAAGGATTCATTTTCTTTGTTTAGCATATTCTCTTTGGAGTGTTCAGTAATGTCAATATCTGTCCTTCCCTAGTTTGGGCAAAGGCCCCTTGTCATTCTTAGTTGATTCAGCAATTTCTTTAATACAGGCATACCTCAGAAACACTGAGGGTTTGGTTCCAGCAATAAAGCAAATATCACAATAAAGCAAGTCAAATGAATTTTTTGGTTTCCCAGTGTATGTAATAGTTTTGTTGACACTCTACTATATCTATTCACTGTGCAATAGCATGATGTCTAACAATGTGCCTATCTTAATTAACAAATATTTTATTGCTAAAAGTGGCTAACCATCTTCTGAGCTTTGAGCAAGTCATAATCACTGATCACTGATCGCCATAACAAATTTAATAATGTAAAAGTTTGTAGTGGATTGAGAATTAGGAAAATGTGACACAGAAACATGTGAGCAAACGCTTTTGGAAGAATGGCACTGATAGACTCCTTCAACACAGGGCTGCTGCAAACTTTCATTTTGCAACAACCGAAGTACCTGCGAAGTGCAATAAACCAAAGTGCGATAAAATGAGGCATGCCTCTATTAGATGTGATTCTTCACTCATGTGTCCTGCTACCACCATCCTGATGACTACGTTTGTCGAAACCATTATTTTCTTGAATCTCAGGATGTCTTTCTAATTTTTTTCATTTGTATGGTCCCATTTTCTGTCCTTTCTACCTATTTTTGAAATTGTGTGCTGCTTTGGTAGTTTTGGGTGTTTTCTCTCAGTTGACAGTGGATCCATCCAAAATCTTAAAAATGTGCATAAATCATGATTCTACTGATCTCAGGGCACAATATGAAATGCCTAGTTAGGAGACAACATCTTTGTTGCCAGAGCTGTCTGTTTTTAAGCAGCCTTTGGAAGGCCACAGACACAGTAAGACAAGAAAGAGCAAACATGGAAGTAGACAAAACAGCCACCAGACTTCTCAGTTCATTTAAAATTTCTAAAAAAAAGGAAAAAAAGAAAAAAGTAATAAAATTCCTAGACCTCCGGTTTCCTCATCTTCACAACAAAGCCATTTTCAGCTATAAAATGCTATAATTTTATGAGCCTATAAAATTTATCTCCAGGAGGGAAGGGGAAAATAAAACATAAAGCAACATAAAGTTGACAAAATATCTTGGGGCTCTTATAATTTCTGAATACCCAAAGCTTTTAAATTTAAGCTCTATTTAAAAAATTGGAGTATTTGGTGGAAGACTTGGCTCAGTTTGATGTAATTACATATAATAAGTGATTTCCGAAACCCACCGTGGCTACATTATATTTGAAGGTAACATTTTACAGTAATACTCATGAGAAAGATAAGTGATTATTTTAGGTAGAACAAGGATCTGAATCTCATCAGTATAGAAACTATACACTAAGGCTACCTATAAATGTTTAAATAATTATAATGCCTTAAATGATACTACTTAGCAGGGCATAAAAAACGTTTTCCTACCCGTTATCTCACTGGAGCCTCACAACCTCTTGTTGAGGGCAGGGTCATTATAGCTCCAATTTACATACAAGGTGACCAAGAACCAGAGAACCAGCAAGAAAAATGCATGTATTTGGCTTTGATTTTTTTCTGTCTAGTGTTTTGTTTTGACCTTGAAGACAATGCTTCATTTCAAGTACTGAAGAGGAAAATGTAAGCAATAGCATGGAATTTTATCCTGAAGTCATTTCTTTTGACGTAACTGTTATTCTTGGAAACTGTGGCATTTTGACAGTTTGTGGGGCCAAATAAGCCTGAATGGGGTTGATGTCTGAGAAAAACAGAATTTGAGGCTGAACTTTAACATAGACATTTAAAAAGAGGCTTTTTGTGGTACTCTTTGGGCAACTGATACATAATGCTATTTTATTAGAAACTTCTTTTTGTATTATGGTTGTGCTATCCATGTGACTTCTCGCCCTGGGGTTTCAGACTGCTTAGAAACCTAAGGAAATTGGAAACAGCAAACATTATGGAGATATTGCATCATTCTTAGCAAGTAGGTATATGATCCATTATTCTGACATCTTGCTTGTCTTCCTTATAGTCTGATTGGCTATCTAGCTATATAGAAATCTCTCGACATCTGGAAAGCTCAAAGGAAAGAGAGCAGTCCCACTTTATTATCCTGTATTCTCCAGGCCTGCCAAGTACCTTGTAAGACAGATAACAAGGATGTGAGATTGTGAACATCCGTTTAAGGATAAAGCACTTGTCAGGAGATAAAGTCTTATGTTTAAGGCATGAGAACTCATGAACTAGAGACTATTTTGGGAAAGATATGAAGTGAAGAATGTGAGATTGGGTTTATATTTGTATAATATTTCCTATAGCGATACATGCTATTAGGGACATCATGGGCAGTAATCTGCATATCTGAAATATGACGACTTTAACATAAGACTCTAAGGTCTTTTTAAGGATTTTTGAAAGTTATGATTCTGAATTAACCTCTGTATATTGCCTCAGTTTGTATATGTGAATATGTATGGTGTGTGTGTGTGTGTGTGTGTGTGTGTGTGTGTGCGCGCGCGCGTGTGCTTGCATGTGCTTTAGCTTAAAGGGATAGTCAAGTGATGTAGAGTTTCAACCCTGGCTTTGGAAAAAAGATCTTATGGCAGTTCGTTATCTCCAAAGAGACAAGCAATGGAAAATCTGTGAGAAAACAAGATCTGAGATGAAACGTTTTGGCCACTGGGTGCCATCCTTGCTCCACGTAAGGATTTACTGAGCCACAGTTCTAGGAAAAATGTTTAAAACCCAAAAGACAGTAATTTAAAAGTAATTTCAAGATATAATAATGTTTGTGTGCGCACATGACCTAGAATATGTTAATGACACAGGCAGCTTATTCATTTGCCGAGGCACGAGGTGCAAGGACTGGGGAAATCTCCCCTCTGGTTCAGCCTTATCAACAAAGCCTGAGCAAAGCCCTCTTGCTGGCTGGATCCCAAGGAAGCAGCCAGCGGGTACAGGGGAGCCGCTGTGGAGGCGCTGGGAGCTGACGACGACGTGGTGTGGTGGGTATCCAGAGGTCGGATGCGCCATTAATTATTTTTATTGCTGCGTGTACTGCGGTATGTGTATAAACAGGACTTGAACCCAGCCATCTGTATGGCTGTGCCCTGTGCCTTTGAATGCATTCCTGTCATTGCTAGAGCTGGTGGAGCCATTCAGCACTCTCCCCTTCAGCAGGAATGCTGGTGATGGGTGCCAGAGGAATAGTAACTCTGTTTGGGGTTCCTTTTGTTACCCTAGAAGCAATTCATGGAGTTTGCAAAAACAACACCTTACCCAGGCACTAGAACGTCCACAGTCAATGACACAGTATCTGTGCAGGATTTTGCTATCTTTGGATTTGATGCCAATATACATAAACCTGAGAAATTAAACTCAGCATTATGAACAAGAATAGCCACAGAGACTATTCTAAGGCTGTCAGGCAATACAGGCTGATGTTTCTATCCAGGGCCTCAAATATATGATTGGGATTGAAAGAAATTAGTAAAGAAGTAAGAATTTTAATAAAAGTTGAAAATCTGTTATAGTCACACCATAAAAGAAAATTCTACAGTCCTTTCTACAAGACCACATTGTAGAAGGGTTCCAAGCTCAAAATAGATTTTATCTCCTACCCCCCAGGTTGGGGGCTGTGTAGAATGGCCTCATAGCTGGCCCTAGAAGCTGGCCCAGAGCAGGGCCTACAGGTACTTCCTTTAGTCTCATTGTAATCAAATCCACACACCCATGAAAGAGGAGATTGTAAGAAGGGCTGGTGAGACTTTAAAAAGGGTAGGCTTTTTTCAACCTATCCAGGGATAAAAGGCTTAAACGCTATTCCAAAGTTAACCATCTACAGGTGGATGGACTTTCAAATACATTTTCTGGGCTTACTGTAGGATAACATGATACCAATCATTATATACTTTTAAATATTGCTACTCGCTAAGAGTAGTGTTTTATAGCCACAGCGTTCCTTCTGATTCAGTGTGCTTTCACAGCTCTTATTTCATTGGATGTTAACAGAAGCCTTTAAAGGAGGCATCAGTGACTTTATCCTGTTTATGGACCAGGCAGCTGAGGGACATTGCATACTGCCAGTTTGGAGACCTCACTTCCTGCTGCTGAGGTCCTTTTTTGGGACTCTCCTACCCAGTATGTGCTCAGTTCACTCAGTGTGACGGTCACCTGGAAAATAACAAACATTTAATGAACATTTTACCAGGTGCCAGGTGTGTTTTCAGTGCCTTCCCTGTATTACAAATTAAGAAATCGAGATAGGGATAAGCATGCTGAATTTGTGATATCCCCTTTCTGTGATAACAGACATGGAATCCTTCCTGCTTTACATTCTTCTGGTCCTGGTTTGGTCTGGTTATGAGCCCTTCTGAATTCTAAAGCTTAGGTTCTTAATAGACGAGTTCAGATTTCAACAGACTGTACTAAGGGTGTGTGTGTGTGTGTGTGTGTGTGTGTGTGTGTGTGTGTGTGTGTGTGTTCAAGGTTACATAGTGGTGAGACAATCCAGGACTACTGCTTAAGCAGATGTGTATTCTCAGACTTCAGCATTCTGGAATATCAACATCAAGGGACAGGTTGTAGGATCTAAAAGTGATCTTTCCCCTCAAAGGGTAAATCCCAAACAGTTCTCATGCTGAATGATCCCATTCTTCTGTATACTAGGTTCACTTTCCTAACATACATTATAATTAATCTTGGGCCTTTCCAGAGACAGAAGGGAGTTCTGTGAAAATCAAGTTTTGTGGTGGTTTCTGCAGGAACAGGTGGCCATCCTCACCACTGGCTTCAATTTGTCAAACATGAAATGTTAAGCTGGATTTTAAAGAAGGACACTTTGCACTCTCCCCCTCACCACCAGCAGGAAAGCCCTAGAATTTAGACAAGAAAGACAAGAGGGAGAGAGGCTCCCTATGACTACTTTGCTCTAATACGAAAAATCATAGAACTCACCCTCCCTTTAAAACCACAGAGAAACTTATTTTTCTGCTTAGAATATCTTTCAAACCATCAGTGATCCCTTTGAAAACAGCGTTCCTCTGGTTCTCTGAAGAGTTATGTGTGAGAGCAGAGGCTGATTATTTTGATAACCCCCTTAAAAAACCAAAGGTCCAAGTATGTTGTTGTTAGGAATGTCCCTGTCTGCACTAGGCTGTGATCAGGCGTCTCTCTCTCTGTGAGCTCTTGCTCCCACTGCATCGTGATTCACTCATGAGAAGGCAGGGCTGAGTGGTTGCCAGGTCCCAGAATGCAGGACAACCTGCCCCACCGATTGCACTTCTGCAAAGCCAACCACTGCAGGCAGATTCCCCTGGCCACTCCTGGAGCTGGCAGCAACAAGCACCCAGGGGCCCCTTGAGCCAAATGTGCAGAGCCGTATACATGCATGCAGCATGGAACCCCTGGGTATGCTCAGTGCAGTCTGGCTTTCCTTACAAAGGGTATAAATGTGGCCTGTGTCAAGGCCTAAGTTTCTCATCTTTCAGCAATCCCTTCCAGAAAGAACTATTTCCAAGTTGCAGTTTGGAGAATCTCAGGGAAGTTTGCCAGTGGGTCCAGTTTGGGTCAAGTGCTGATCCCTGGACCAACCAACTGTGACAACCAACTGTGACAGAGGCATAGTCCTAGAACAATATGTCAGGTCCAGAGTGGAAACACCTGGCTGGAGTAGAATGCATGGTCTCCTTGAAAGGAGAGGGATATAGGTAGATAGTCTTATAGCTGTCCTTCACAGATGAGGTATACATGCACAGAACTTTAAGATGTGACTTTTGGTCCCTATCCAACCTATTGTGGCCTCTCTTGTGGAAAGCACACAATTCCTGGAGCACAGGTGAGATGCTCACAACTCCCCCTTCATAATTCATTAATGTAGACACTAAGTGACACCAGTGTCTATCTGACCTATCTGCCATAGTGGTTTCCTAAGTGACTTTGTCTGGATCGCATTATTGAAAAGAATGTATTATTATATCCTTAAGGCATTTCTATTTCCACAGCTAATCCCCACTGATGGTCACCCTGATTTTGCTCTCAAACTCACCCGAATTTTGTAAGGCAAATAAATATAAATCGTCCCAGGAACTCCTCATTAACAATTATCTCACCTGATCACATGATAGTCACATCTTTCTATCGCTTTTCTGCCCTGGAGGTGCTAATGTAGAACCAGGAAAGCCCCTTTCAACTAGATCAACCAATAACCCACAGATTCCTTCTCAAGTGGCCATTTCTTCATGAACTAGATAGGATTTACTGGAGAATCAAGCAGATCGAGAGGCCAAACATCCCTAGATCTGATGTTTGAAACTCACAGTAAGAGCTCAAGTCCTAATCTACTTCCTGGCCTCATTAGAATTCAGTTAGGAGAAGGACGTTCTTTCCTAGAGGCTCTCTGGCAGATTTGTGTGTGAACAGTTAACCCTGGTGTTAGCAAAAGCAGTTACTTGTATCCAAACAGCTTTCTCTGGCTGCCAAAAGAATCCCAAAGCTGTTTAGACAAGACTTTTCTTATCCTCCCACCAGGATGCAAATATTTTAAGTGGACAGAGTGAGATAAAATGCAGTCAGTACTGCACTGACACTGACCACATCCTGTGGCTGCTGGGTGTTGGGACTTGGAGGTCAGGGGAGGAAGGTGAAGGAGAGGACACTAGAGACAAGGAGATAAAGAAAAATTTTAAAGGCTTCCTTGACATTGTTTAAAATTATTTCCCTGGATAAACAAGTTTGGACTCTAAAATGCGTCAATACATAACTGCAAAAGGTATGTAGAAATACACATATATTTCTAGGACAGGTAGAACTGCTAATCAGACCATGAAACGGATATGTGAGGGTAAGACAACCTTGAGTTTTTTTTCTTTTTTTCTGCCATATTCCCATAACTGTTCTTCAGATGCCTAAATGTAGACGCAGGGAGATTTATTTTTCTTCTAACAGGGTATGTTATAGTTGTCACTCAGCCTTGAAATAGTTTTCCTCTCCAGTGGAACATCAGGCTGGTAATATATTTGCATAGCCCTTCCCACCTGTCATTCTTTTGCCCGCCTCATGCGTCAGCATTGCACAGGGTCCCCAGCCAGCCAATGGCAAGCTTGTAAGTTGCTGCATTTATGGGGCATATTTTCAAAATGTTCATAGTCACCCAGCAACAGGAAAAGGTATTTTTCATTGGCTCTCTTGCTGTCAGCTAGAAAGGAGGACAATCCGGATAGACTTCAGCTGTGAAGATCAAGATGGGACACTGGAAGAGGGGCAGGAACCAGCAGGGAGGGGAGGCTAGATGTTTGAACACAGGAGCCTCTCAGTGGCCAATGTGATATTTTATAAGTATTGTGTAAAGCATGATATTTCATCCCCCCCAAAATAAAAAAATAAAATGTTAAAGAATAGCGCTGTAACAGGGCAGGTAGCTTTCATCTGCAGTGTCATAGGATGCATAAAAGATCAATCTTGGCTCCCAGTTTCATCTGCCTGATCAAAGGAAGTGCTGCTGAATTTGGAGTCCCAGTGAGAAATAAATTAGAGCTTTTTTTGCGGAAACAATTAAGCTTTCCTCTATTAGAGGGAGGATGCCATGTATAGTGCATATTCTAAATGCAAATCAATCCCACGAGCTACTTTATCAATATCTGATCTTGTGAATTATCTTGCGCTTAAAAAGTTCTACCTAAGGAACACCTGGGTGGCTCAGTTGGTTGAGTGTCTGACTCTTGGTTCCGGCTCAGGTAGTGATCTCATGGTTTGTGAGTTCGAGCCTCACATAGGACTCTGGGCTGACAGTGTGGAGCCTGCTTGAGATTCTCTCTCTCTCTCTCTCTCTCTCTCTCTCTCTCTCTCTCTCTCTGCCACTCCCCCACACGTGCTCACTCTCTCTCTCTCTCTGTTTCTCAAAAGTAAATAAATAAACATTTAATAAAATTTTTAAAAAAAGTTCTACCTAAATTCTTCAGGCTGATCCCTGCCCCACTCTCCAAGAAAACCCAGGAATAAGTCAAGGTAGCCCAGTTTTTGAATAACAGGCTATCTCACCACGTCCTCTGACTTCTCCTTTGACTGTTCCCACGCAATCTATCTATAGAGGAAAACAGGGTTTCCTCGTTCTGATTTTACTCTTTTATTGTTACTATAGAGCAGAAAATTAATATTGACTGGGTGCTTATGTGAAATCAAAGCAATTGGGGAATGCTCTGTAAGCTGGACAAGGGGAAAAAAAATACTTAAACTGGTGGTGCCCAGTCCTTGCTGAGAACCCAGCCTCTTGTCACTTTAAGCTGTATGATGGGAGGGCATACACTCTCAATAATTACAAACAGTTAAACTCAAGGATTCGATGCCAGGAGCACATACTTATCCTGTCACTGGTCTAATGCAGAAGAGGCCGTTTACTCGAAGAGCATTCAGTGTAGACTTCCCTGCCGATTCACTGAGTTGCTGCTCTTGCCTGCTTAAAGCAGCAAAATGGAAGGAAGGTGCTGTCTGTCTGCTTTGCCAAGAGTTAAGTCAGGTTGGAAATTAACCATAATTAATGGTAATTATAATTAACAGTGGGCAACATATTAACTGTAGATCCAATACTATTACATGCATGTTAATTCTGTAGACTCCTATTAATAAATTAGTATGTGAATATCATCTCTGTGTATCTCTAATGGGTATAAAAAATGATGCAGGCAAATTTGCCTTAGCTAGACTCTAAGCTACTTGAAAACTGCTATATCTTCAGTGCCTAACACAATGCCTGGTATGTGGTAGGCGGTCAAAAATATCTCTTGCCTTGGAATGTTGTGAAACATTTCTATCTTTTAAATGTTTGGATTTATGCATCTAATGGAAACTAAACTAGGAGACCTGAGTTATAATCTTGTTCTGTAATGAATTTGTGAGATAGATTTTATCATTACCTCATTTTATAGAGGAAGGACTGAGCGATAAGAGGTAATGTGACTCTCCTAAGGTCACAGAGTTAGTAGATCACAAGAGTAAGATTTGAACCTGAGTCTAATACAAGGTTCATGTTCTTACCATTATGCAAGCCTGCCTACACACCTGTGTGTTTTTTAAGTATTGAAATATGAACCCATGGACAGGACATGCTGTCCCTCTGTACCGCATAGCTGCTTCTCCTGTTTCAAAGTGCAGAGTAGAACATTGAAGGAAAAAGACTTAGGAGATTAAAATACCAGTTTTGAGATGACACACAATAAACTGAGAGTCAAGATGCAGGATGAATGAAAAACCTGGAAGTTTCTGAGTGCTAAACAGCTCATCCAGCTCAGATTGGAGTCCCAGCCTATTTCTTGTGGGGGGGTGGGGGGCTCTGCGGAGGTGGGGAAATGTTGGTCTGGTCCACTTTTGCTGTCACTGTCACCATCACCAACACCATCACGAGACCTGGGTTCAAGGCACAGCTCGTGGAACTGTGGGCAGTGCCCACAAAGGAGTTAAGCCCCTCGAACCCCCCTTTCCACAGTCAGAAAAGTGGGCTAACAGGAACCATCCTAAGCAGTAGTGTGAAGATGAAATGAGATGACAATATGGAGAGAACTGTATTTATCCTAGCACATCGCAGAGCTTGATAAATATTAAATCTCTTCTCTCGTTCTCTTATACCCTTAAACAAAAAGGTTGAAGAATCACGTTTGTGTAGCGATTATAAAAGGAGTCCATAAAATTATCCAGTTTTTCTCTCTGGACTTTTTAATCAGCAAATGTTGGCTCCTTATTTAACCATTTCTATTCCGGTAAGAATAGAATTCTTTTCTATTCCAGTAAGACTTTAGAAAAGCTCAGAGACAAGGTGAAAATTTGAGCTAGAAATTTATGTTAGACAAGGCTTTCCAAGGCTCCAGACACCAGGCTATTGCACTGGCTTTCATTTCCCAAGTATACTGCACTAATGGTGGACATTTGGGGGGTTTCTATCACTTACTAGCTCAAGTGGGAGACAGGCTACTGTAAGTCATAGAGAAGTCTTGAAAGGTTTACCTACAACAGAGGTTCTCACCATTTTTGGTGAGGAAGAGCAATTCCTCACTTAACCTGAAGTCATGATATTAGCAGATACAGGTTTTCAGAGAAAGTTCTGGATAAAACAGGCAGCTTGTTCCTTCCCACTGAAAATGGCAACTACCAAGGAGAAGGAAGTGTGATAGGGAGTGGGCCAGTGAAACCAGCAAATCAATATATCAGCTAAAACTTCAAAGTCAATTAGTGATCCAGATCTGACCCCAGAGAAAACTTCTTTCTCTCACACATTAGAGCTTTGGAGGGATTTTTTTTTCTCATACTCACTATGGTTCTGTGCACTAGAAAGGGGACAACCAGGGGACATAAGTGGTAGGCCTATATCAGAGATTCTTAGCCCTGGTTGGACATTAGACGTACCCAGGAAAGAGAGCCTTTAAAAACAATACCAATATCTGAGTATCACCCCCAGACTAGTTGAAAAGAAGCGGGCAAAGGGCTGGCATTGGGGTGTGTGTGTGTGTGTGTGTGTGTGTATTTTTTTTTTAAGCTCCCAGGTGATTCTATTATGGAGCTAGGAATTAAAACCATACCTGTAACTAATGTTTTCCAAACTGGTGTCTCATTAGAACACCTTTCCACAAAATGTTAATAATGTTCCACACACCCACACAAAGTGTTCTGGTAACTACTCGATTATATAATGCTAAAAAGCTGACTTTACTGCATCCTATGCCTTTTCTGAGACCCTATGCCTTTATGGGCATTGTGCCTCGTATGGTAGAGTGTCAACTTTGCCCAGCCACTTTTGACCACACCTTTTTCAAAGCCCATCTGTGAATGGCTTCTGTAACAGGGAACACCATTCTGAGCACATGCTGTCCTCAAAGGAAAGGCACAGACAAAAAAGACAAGCAGAGGCATCTGCCAGCGGCCACGTTCTGTGATCTGAAATGCTGCAGGACATCCAGATCCTGGCATTGATAGTATTCTGGGATTGAGCCTTTAATTATCATGCTCATCATTAAATAATAGTTGCCATAAAGACTTCTCTCAGAAATTTCCGAAGATCAAGTTACTTTAATTACAGTAATGTATATTTCAAAACTGCTCCATTTTTATTGTCGGTATTTCCACCCTGAAAAGAAAATGTGTTGCTGTTTTGAGTTGTAAATTGCCTCAAAGAAGGGGCGCTCCTAAAGATTCATATTGCCTTAGAATACCCAAAGACACTCAGAGAGCAGGTCTTTACCTCCAACCAGGGATCTCAGAAAGGAGGTGGAAATAAAATGGAACTGACAATGATATTGAGCTTGAGAATGTGCAGGAATTAACGATGTACTAACTATCTAACTGCCTAAAATAAAAATGGGGAGTCAGTGATTTGTGTTTTACTGGGCAGAGGTGGCAAGGTTTCTTATGTGTGGCTGAGATTATATGTACTGTTGTAAATGAAACCTAAACTCCAGTTTTCAGGATCGGAGAAGGGAGCTCTCTAAGCCTGCATCTTACCTTCTGCCCAGGACATTCTTTGAATTATCTGACCTATTCCTTTTCCCAGCTACCTCATCATTTTTCCATTTGTAGTCGGGAATCTGTAACCATCAGCAGTTTCTAAGTCACAGTAAAATAGTGACCATAGTCCATGCCAAATGGCCAAGAGCCGTAAAACTTATTCAGATTAGGCGTAATGAAAATAATAGTAATGGCAATTATTATTATTATTATTATTATTATTATTACTACTACTATTATTCTAGCTATCATCTATTGAGGACCTACTATGTACCAGGCACCTTACATGTGTTATCTTAATTTAATCATCAGAATAACTCTGAGATTAGTGATTTGGGCCTCCTTGACCTGATGGGGAGCTGCAGCTCAGAGACATAAAATCACTTGCTCAAGTCAGCACGAAGCTAGAATGAAACTACTGTCTATAAATTCTTTTTGTAGTAAGCCGTTCTCTTAAATGTATGGTATACCTTGTTCCATTAGTTAAGGGAAATGACAATACAGAAAATGCTACACGTTTATAACTTTATATGTGAACAATTTCACTATATTGAGACTTCAGTCTCGAAATATAAATATTTTTGTAGCATTTTTCAACTTTTAAAAGTTGGTATCCTATAACTGCAGTCCTTATTTGCAAAATGATTTATGAGGCTTAAAATAGCAGATGAGTGGACAGGTATATATTTATATTTAGATACATAGATGTACATACACATATGCCAGTTTTTATTTTGTCTAGTGAGCATCCTTTGATGTCTTTATAATGGAAAGATGACTTTCCAGACCCATCTCTGTGACACATCAACTCCTAATTCTTTGGGGAGATATAAGAATTGGATTTGCTTTACCTGGCCACATTCCTTTAATGAGCCCCTTCACGACACATTTATTGATAAGATAGATGGCTGGGGTAAGGACTACTGTCTGTAGCCACAGAAAATAACAAAGCTAACTGGCTTCTCAAATCCCACAATCATCACCCAGAAAGCAAAGAATAATTCTGACGTACTAAATTTGTCTGAACTATGACTCTAATGTTTGGTGACCTCTGGGAATGAAGTGTAAAAAAATAAAATAACATAAAATAACAACCAAAAACAAACAAGCAAGAGAAAACAAAGGGCAGTTAAAAGTGAACTCCTATATATCCAGTAAAAATCATCTTAGACGGTTGCTAAAATATATTGTGTCTAATGGGAAGGTAGTTCACTCTGGCCTATATTTGCAATAGTATACTCTGCATTTGACTCAAAGAAAATAGCTTTTGACATTTATTCACATTATTTTTTACTGCCTAATTCAAAGGCAGAACATTTCTAGTTCTGGCAAAAAAGAAAAAAAGCTATTTCGACATTTTATTTTACTCCCCAGAAAACAGTTTCCAATGTCAAAGAATAATTTTATCAATATAAATAATCTACCTTCAGGCGTTTTATATCATATTCTCAATGACAAACTATGAAATGCAACGTTTTGTGCTTTGACAGCCCATGAAATCCTTTATCTCTTTTCATAGATCTTTCATTCAGAAAAAGATTTGAATTTAGAGGATTTATGGCCCGATCAGAAATATTTGAATAAGAGATTTGCAGCCTTTAAAATCAATATCAGGGTTTACTAGTAAAAACCTAGAATCAGTGGGTGAAATGTTATTGTAATCATTTATCCTTTGTGACCTTTAAGAGGAATAATAAAATAACTACTGTCTCATGCCCATAGTTTATATCCAGCAACACTAGGCAAGAGCAAGAAGCTTTTTTCTTGCACCCTGTGGTTCATGACTCTTCCAAGAATTACGCGTATACTGTTGTGACAAGGAAGAGGACACTGCTGAACTTAGTATTTAATAAGACATGAATAGGTAAGACAGAAAAAGGGCTTTATTTACCTGGTGTTATCTTTATAAAAGTAACTGGAATGATGAGAAATATGACTTGATTCATTTTCAGAATAGAAATTTATAATCTTGTCCACTCTCTCTTAGATTGTTTAGCAGACAGTTCTACTATATGAGTCCATAAAATGCACTCAATCTAAAATTTCCATTTAATCAAATCATCAGAAAGGAAAGCTATTTCCTCTCAGTGGTAATTAAAATTTTAAGAACATTGTCTCTTGAATAAATTATATCATTTATCATTTGTTAGATTTATTAAAAAATGCTTCCATGTGCTAGAATTTTCTTGGTACAGAAGTATAAATATGATCATTACGTTAAAATGCATCATCTGAATGCATCACCTGAATGTTGGTAAATTCTGCCTCAAACTGGAAGGGGGACTTGGAAGGGGCAGCAGGGTTTGTTAGAGAAAGCCCTGGACCAGGAATCATGAGATCCTGATCCTGGCTCTGACACTAACAGGTGTTCTAACCATGGCCAAGTTATTCAACCTCTCTGGCATTAGATTAGAAGGTGTTAGCCTTCGATCATTTTTGGACTTTCCAAGTGATACCCACAGGGCCCAGACCTATTCTCCTTTGTTTCTAATGAGTTGAGCTGAGGATAAGACAAAGGTCTCTCAAATGCTTTCCTGAAGTCCCTGAATGCTACAGGAAATCCAATGAAAGACAGGCTGCAAGTTACACAAAAGCCCAACGATTCAAAATGGAGTTCAGAATTAGAAAGAGTCTGGGTGAGACAGGAAAGAAGAAAGGTGAGTAGAATAGTTCCAGCACTCTCAAAGGATTTAAACTGGTCCAAGAAGCTATTTAGAATACTATGCTAGAACACCTCCAGAGTCAACCTCCATTCTTTCTTTCCAGAGCTCGGAGATCCAGAGCCATCTGGGGCTCCACCCAGACCCTCCTTAGCAAACTTCCTATGAGCTGCCTAAACTCCTTAGTGCTGCCTTCAGCCCATGTAGCAATGAAGTGTGGTGACTTACGTCCGTGAAGGGCTGGAGCCCGGGTTTCCAGGAGCTCAGGCCCCAAAGTAAATGATTAAGAATTGGAGCACTCCACAGGGTCAGAGCAGGTTAGTTCCCAGAGCGGGGACAAGGTTAGAAATGGGAGCCAAGTTGTCAGAACAGAGTGCAGCTGAGGGAACATCAGGTACTATTTCAGGATCAGTGAAGCAGGTCCCTGACAAAGTCTTTGGTGCTTCTCCAGCTTCCCCAGCTGCTCTTCTACCTCCACGGGTGAGAATTCTTCCCACAGAGCACCCTGCTGTTATATGGAGGCAATGAGTCAACCATTTCCCCACTTTCTCTTGCACCTTTAGAACATTTCTACTTCCACCTCTAACGAGCTGAGATCATGGAGTGTTTTCCTTCCCTTCTTTTCTCCTCTCATGTGCTCACTCACCTCATGTCTACCCCCCAACCCTCAGTCTTGCTGCCAAAGTCTAATACTTTTTCTTCTAGATGATTATGAGGCTCCCCCTGGCAGTCAATATCTCTCTTATTTCAGTAGTCTTTATTTGACACTCATATTAGATAATTCCAGTCTATCTCTTGCTATTTCCATTTAGATTTACTTAGCCCTCTATATTGTAAGTTTCCTCGCCCCCCACTTTTTCCCTGTCCTCTTCATGTTCCATTCTCTTAAAATCTCTGTCCAAGCTTGCTCATTTGGTGACGAGCTCTGAATCCTTACCTAGCCACAAATATTTTTCCTTCACACTGGCAGGTGAAGCCTGTCTTTGCTGGGCATTGGAATCTAGGGCTCCAGTACTTCTCACATGTGCACAGATGTTACCTTTTGCTTTCAAGGTTGCATTGAGAAATCAAATACCAGCCTGATTCCTTTTCCTTTTTAAGTTTCTCATTATTTCTGTTTAGCAACTTGTAGATTTTCTTTCCTTCTACCTTAGATTTCAGGAATTGTATCAGAATGTGCCTGGATGTGGGGTATTTTTCATTGTTCTTCAGACTTCAGTCTTTCTTCACTTTAGGGAAATGGCATATTTTGGTTAATTATTTCCCTCTCTTCAGTAAGTTACTTTTTCCCCTCCTGCAGTTCGTGGTGTTTGCTCATTTTCCTCCTGGATCTACCCTCCATGTATTTTGTCTTTTCTTCCCAGATTCCTAGATTTCTTTCCAGATTCCTAGATTTCCAAATATTTATGTTTTTCTTTGTGTTTCAATATATTTCTTTCACTTGATCTTCTGACTCACTACTTTGGATCTAAACAAAATCTATCTTCTTCAGTTTAGCCACGGATTTTTTTTAATTTTTTAATAATTTTTAACAGTTATTTATTTTTTTTTTATTTTTTTTTCAACGTTTTTTATTTATTTTTGGGACAGAGAGAGACAGAGCATGAATGGGGGAGGGGCAGAGAGAGAGGGAGACACAGAATTGGAAACAGGCTCCAGGCTCCGAGCCATCAGCCCAGAGCCTGACGCGGGGCTCGAACTCACGGACCGCGAGATCGTGACCTGGCTGAAGTCGGACGCTTAACCGACTGCGCCACCCAGGCGCCCCAACAGTTATTTATTTTTAAAAGAGACACAGAGCACAAGCAGGGGAGGGGCAGAGAGAGAAGGAGACACAGAATATATAGCAGGCTCCAGGCTGTGAGCTGTCAGTACAGAGCCCAACATGGGGCTTGAACCCATAAACTGCAAGATCATGACCTGAACCAAAGTCGGACCCTTAACTGACTGAGCCACCCAAAGCCCCCTCTACTGATTTTTTTTAAAAGAAAAATCACATTTTTTGTCCCTTCCTGCTATAATCCTTAGATGATGCTGATTTGCAAATTTTCTTCTGTCTCCTTTAGCAGCTCTATTTCTCTCTGGTGGCTGGATCCCTTCCTATGCATTGTTATTTTCCTTTGCTCATTGAGGTCAGGTCGAATTCCTAGGAGACTTCAGTGGTAGTGGTCCAAGGAACATGGAAAGACACAGAAGCCCCCCTGAGTAAGCAGTGAGCCAACAGGTAGGTTGTTAACCTCTACACAGACTACAGCAGAAGACACCTTGGCTTCTGGTTTGCTCAACTTGCTGCTTCTCACTGGTGGAGGAGAACTCAGCTCACCTGATAAGCTTGCCAGAGAAAGGCTGAGGAGGTACCAACGAGAACATATACAGTCACTTATGCCATTGCCGCCCCCTCCAAGAAGGACTATTGAGGGCTAAGTGTTCCTTGAAATCCCAGAGATATCCAGTGCTGTACCCAGGGTCTTACTGGGCCCGGAGAGGCCAGTATTCACCAGTAGCCTTCTTACCAGAACACTGGCAGAGTCTAGATTTCTCTGGTACCCTCACAGTCCTGCAAAACTGCCAGTGACTTCCCAACATGGCATCTCATCAGCATCACTTGGGGAATGCTTAGAAAATAAAGACTCCAGAGCCTGCATCCTAGACATACTGATGGAGAATTTCAAGGTAGGGCCTGGAAATCTGGATTTATAACCTACCCATCTGATCTGGAACAGAACTGAGTATCAAAACCACCGACTGAAGGTGGAAGCTGGAGCCCATTCTAGTGTTGATAGGGGCTGTGTGCTCTGGGGAGAGTTCTGGCCATCGTGCTTTTATATCCAAGGGTGCCAAGTCTCCCAAAGACCTGAGATACACTTAGTCTCTTTTTCTGGCAAGTTCTTCTCCCTCTTCTTTTTTTTTTTTAATTTTTCCTCCCTCTCCTTATACCATGATTTTTCTCCTTTTCTTATACCATGATATTTCTGTCACATACAAAGTATGCTAGGGGCGCCTGAAGTGGCTCAGTTGGTTAAGAGGTAGATTTTGATTTCAGCTCAGGTCATGATCTTGTAGTTTGTGAGTTCGAGCCCCACATCAGGCTCCATGCTGATAGTGTACAGAGCCTGATTCTGATTCTGTCTCCCTCTCTCTCTGTCCCTCCCCCTCTCACACTTGCTCTCTTTCAAAATAAATAAACTTAAAAAAAAAAACAGGGGTGCCTGGGTGGCTCAGTTGGTTAAGCATCCGACTTCAGCTCAGGTCATGATCTCACGGTTCATGGGTTTGAGCAACGTGGGGCTCTGTACTGACAGCTCAGAGCCTGGAGCCTGTTTCAGATTCTGTGTCTCCCTCTCTCTCTGCCCCTCCCCCACTTGTGCGCTCTCTCTCTCTCTCTCTCTCTCTCTCTCTCAAAAATAAACATTAAAAAAATAAAAAACAAAAACGAAGTCTGCTAGAGTTTGGGATAAGAAGGAAATGTATTTATGAAAGGGAACACTTATCCTTTCCTGTGGACACTAGACCTAAAAAGTCAGAACAATATAAAATAAAGAGAGTGTACAAAGGAAAGGGTCATTATAGCAACTCTTATTAGGTTATGTTGGGAAAAAAAACCACAACTGACGTTTCTAGATCTCAATATATGTCAGCTATAGTTCAGCTATGGCTCTGTGGCTCCTTCTACACATCTTCTTAATTCCAGGAAGTGAGCTAGAGAGCTGGCCAACCATAGGATGGGCCCTGTAGATTTGCTCCCCATATGTGTAGCTGGGATGGGATGGTGTACAGTCATCCCCACTCACATTCCATGGGCCGAAGCAAGTCATGGCCAAGCCTGAAGTCAGTGGACAGGGAAGTATTGCCATTCCACAGGAGGCACAGGGTCACATAGAATCTTCTCACATGGAGAGAAGCAAATAATAAAGAATAATAATTCCATTCATCACAGTCACTGAGCATCCCTTTCAGAAGTTATCCCCATAAAGAGGCCCAATCAGGAAAATCACCTGGTAGACAGTGACTGAATAACGTCATCTGGACCACTGGCCCAATGCACTTCCCGGCTGGCTGATCTCTGGTACTCCGTGATTCTGGAAACAGGGATATTCTTTCTTCTCCTGTTTCCCACAGTGTGAATGTGCAAAAAGGAATTTGAAGAAGGTTTGAACGCACTTAAGGTTCATACCAGTCTATGCAATGTTACATAGTCAAAAAAAAGCTTGGAACATTTGGAGTGGTCCTGCTCCTCGGCAGTCTCCACCAGCACAGAGGACCACTGGCAGACCTCAGGAGTGTCCTGCCAGGTCACCAGAGTATATCTCTCCTCCTACCCTTGTCTCAGAGCTCTCCCACATACTCTTTTCCTTTCCTCCCCTAGGATCTCTGCTTTTTTCCATTTCTAGCCCTTCAAGGTTCCTTCTTCCCTGTGTTTCCTGAGCTGGAGCCCCATGTTAGTCTTAGAAATGTTTAAGTCTCCAGCCTCTCTTGCCTGGTTTCAGTGCTGGGCAGGGGCGGGAGAGGAGGTGGGGAAGGGGGAAGCCCCATGGTGGGCTGGACCCCACATGGAAGCTACTTAGTTTTCTTTCTGAATGATCCAGATGCCTGAAAAGTACAAGCCATCTCACACGGACAAAGCTGACATAGATTTAGTCTCTCCTGTTCACATGTTCTCTCATTTCCAACTTGAATTTCACGCATAGGGCCTCTTCAGCAACCCTTCCCTGATTCCTGGGTGTTAGAGTGATAAAGCTGATTGAGCTCTTACTGCACCCCTCCCTTCCCTTCTTCCTTCAGAGCTCTCATGTTTCTGAACTTACTCTGGCTTCTTTTTTTTTTTTTTTAATTTTTTTTTCAACTTTTTATTTATTTTTGGGACAGAGAGAGAGAGAGAGCATGAACGGGGGAGGGGCAGAGAGAGAGGGAGACACAGAATCGGAAGCAGGCTCCAGGCTCCGAGCCATCAGCCCAGAGCCCGACGCGGGGCTCGAGCTCACGGACCGCGAGAGCGTGACCTGGCTGAAGTCGGACGCTTAACCGACTGCGCCACCCAGGCGCCCCAACTTACTCTGGCTTCTTACCAGCAAGTTTGCCAACCTCTCTGAGCCTCACAGAGGCATGAATATTCAAAGAGAAACTAGCTGTGGTGGGATCCACTCAGAAGATGCTAGCTCCTTTCTTTTTATTTCTCTTCAAAGGATCTGAGAGAACTCTTCCTTGGCCAACCTAAGTCAGGTGAGGTTGATTTGGGAGGCATTTCTACACTGAGCGCTCTTCTCCGATGTTTGCTCAATTCAAAGAGTACAGTGAGCACATGGTGGTCCAGTTTCCTTCCCTCGTCCCTTCTTCTCTGCTCCCCACCTTGTCATCCCCATGCCCTCCACACATGTCCTATTCTAATCTCCTTTCCTGCACAGCTGAAACCAAGAGAGCAGTATTTGCACGCTCAGCTCTTGTGTGTGGCTAACAATCAATGATCCCAATGATCAGAGACTATGAGAGTTTAACAGGAAATAAGGAAAATAGCAAAGGACCATTGTTTAAAAGTTAAGTTCTACTTCTGGTGTCTGTAATCAAACCTCTGAATTAAGCTTTGATTCCTCTATCCCTCTCCTTGTTCCAAGGAGAATGAAAGAAAAACAATTATAAACAGCTTCATCAAACGACTCTTCACATCATTAAATCTGTTTATGTAAACCTGCTGTTTATGTAGAAGCAGGACATGAATTCAAAAACATGTTGTCCACAAATTCCAGAAGCTGGCAAGGAGGGAAGAGCAACTGACTGAGCTCCCTGGTAATTCCCCTGTGATAAGGTTGGTCCCTAGCCCTCCCATCATGCTGGCTCTACCATGATCCCTTTCACCTGGGGGCCTCTCTCTCAGGGTAGAGGTTGAGAGTTGAAACCTCTATTATTCCTATTGTCCTTTGGAAATGGAGCTGTTCTTCCAACCTCAAGAAACTTCCACCTCTTACTTTCTTAACTACCTCTTCCTTCTGTGGAGAGTGTTCTCAGAGAAAGTATCCTCTTACATCTGTCCATCGAATTTAGCTAACATTTGCAGAAAGCCTGCCAAGTGGCTCCCCTCTGGGTGGTACAGAAATGAAGCAGACACAGTTTCTGTTCTGTCCCGCCCCTCAGAGAGTCCCTGTCTGATAGGATAAATGAACTCAGACACAGCACTCTGTAAAGTACCTGGCACACAGTAAGCCCTCACTAAGGATTTCTTGAATGAATGAGCAAAAGAGTGAGTACACAGTAACTTTCGGAGAGCAGGCTATGGTAAATGCTACAGAAGAGAAGAGAACAAAATATCCTGAGAGAATTGTTGGGAGAGGCTGCCAGTGGTTAGAGACACTGGGGACGGCTTCATAAGGGGAGACAGATAAGAAACGGGGTCCCGCGGGGTGAGACAGATTGAGGTTGGTGCACGAAGGCTTTCTGGGGATGAAAAATCTCTCCTGACTTTTTCTCAATGGCACCGCCATGCAGTAATTTTCTACATGAGGGAGGTAAAATGATAGGAACACAGGGATGGCGAGGGCTTGTTCAACAAGATACTAGGCTAAAGAATGACCAGGTTGCCGGCTCTCCACAAGAGGATCACCTTCCCTGGCAGAACAGGCAAGCTGATTTCACATTCCACAAGTTTACAGTTCCCCTGATCTTTACTTTTTGAGATGTTTAGCTTGAACTTGATGAATCATATTTTCCTCCAGTGTATCTTGGATACCCCAGCACTGAATATATTTCTTTCCAAGAGTGAATATGGTACAGTTTGCTAGAGAGAGAAAGCCTCTCGAGGTTGTCTTCTCTAAGAAACCAGGCAAAGGAAGGACTGGGGTTGTAATCAGGATACTTTTGAAGGGGACTACCACACTTGAGTCTGACAGAAATAATTTGTTTTGAATTTCTGGAAATTTAGTATTCTATTCATCTGCAAAATGATAATCATCTGTTATGAATGGAATTGTATCCCACCCCATTCACACACCCCCTGAAATTCATATGTTGAAATTCAACACCCAGTACCTTAGAATGTGACTGTGTTTAGAGACAGGGCCTCTAAAGAAGTGATTGAGGCTAAGTGAGATCCTAAGAGGGGCCCTAATCCAAAATGACTGGTGTCCTTAAAGAAAAGAAGGAAGGGTCACAAGGGATGCCCACACCCAGGAAAGGCATGTGAGGACACAGCAAGTAGGCAGCCATCTGCAAGGCAAGGATAGAGGCACAGGAGAAACCAAACTTGCCAACACCTTAATCTTGGACTTGCAGCCTCTAGTACCATAAGGAAATATATTTCTGTTCCACGTGTTGTGGAAGCTTTAGCAAACTAATACACTGTCATCTACTGAGAGTCTACTGTGAGCCCAGCACTGTGCTTTCACTTAACACTTTCAATGCTATGAGAGTTATTTTTACATTCTTTTTTTTTCAGAAGAGAGAGTAGATGCCCGAAGCCATAGCTCTAGTAAGTGGTGAAACTCAAATTCAAAGACATAACTGTTGGCTTTGACATTGTGCACATAACATACCAGCAACCCACATTTACTAAGTACTAGCCATGAAAGAAGTACTAGGCTATAATGATTGCTAGCCTTTGAGAATCTTAATCTTTTCCCCATGGAACTTATAAATCATAAGAGACAGACTTACAAAGATAAATACATACATACATACTGCATGGATGAGAACATCTGGAATTAATAATGCCATGGCAATGTCACTGTGAATGTAAGCTAGGAAAGCATTCAGAAGATTGTGAAGATAACAGGGTAATGATCACACAGGGGACAGGGGACAGATTCCGCAGTTTCCTAGTTATATGAACTCGGGGGAGTTCCTTACATTCTTAACTTCAGTGTCCTCATTAACGCTAGGTGGGGCTAAATAGGATTAATATAGAACATTACCCATCGGGTTGTTGGAGGATTAAATGAGATACCATAAGACACTTTGCATGATATTTGGTACGCAGTACATCTTGATAAGTACATCATGGTGATAAAAAAAATAATTCTTCTAATGTGTATGCTACTAAGTACTAACAAAAATAGCCAATCTGTTTGAACATGGTTGAGTTCTTAATAGTTTAAATGAAAATTATTGTTATTAGATTTATTAATATTTTCACTGACCCTTATATGTGGGTTTCTAAATACAATTTCATTTCCAAAATATTTTTTTAATGTTTATTCGTTTTTGAGAGACAGAGAGAGACAAAGCATGAGCAGGAAGGGGCAGAGAGAGGGAAACACAGAATCTGAAGCAGGCTCCAGGCTCTGCGCTGTCAGCACAGAGCCCAACGCGGGGTTCGAACTCACGAACT
This sequence comes from Prionailurus viverrinus, assembly GCF_022837055.1. Classification (NCBI taxonomy): domain Eukaryota; kingdom Metazoa; phylum Chordata; class Mammalia; order Carnivora; family Felidae; genus Prionailurus; species Prionailurus viverrinus. The sequence continues at coordinate 51,141,129 of NC_062568.1, forward strand.
GCGAGAGCATGACCTGAGCTGAAGTCGGACGCTCAACTGACTGAGCCACCCAGGTGCCCCAAGCTTTTTTTTTTTTTTTTTTTTTGAGAGAGAGAGAGACACATACACAGAATTCAAAGCAAGCTCCAGACTTTGAGCTGTCAGCACAAGCCCAACGCGGGGCTTGAACTCACAAAGTGCGAGATCATAACCTGAGCCAAAGTCAGATGCTTAACTGACTGAGCCACTCAGAGGCCCCTTTTTCCAAAGTATTTTTGTCCTCTAGCATGTTTAGCTTGAGTCAGATAGCAATGCACACCACCAACAACACAACTGGGCAAATGAAAACGTTCACCAGTGTAGGGGGAAGGTCTGACAGAAAGGCAGGACAAAAATTAATAAAATATCTGATAGAAGTCAAAAAGCAAATTAAAAGTGAAGTGTTGTGTGTGTGTGTTGCACGTGCGTGCATGCATAGGACACTGTGTGCATGGATGTGAATGTGTTTTCAGGAGCACCTCTGTCCATCTGAGACTAAATCCAGGTATGATTCAAGACATGGAATTGGGGCTGAGGAATTGGGCCCACATCCGTCTCTGCCTCACTTGATAGATTGCTTCTTTACTGCAGGTGATTGCTTTATTCAGCCCTAAGAGTAGAAACTTTTTTTTTTTAGAATGCTTCATGTGCTTTTATGGCACAAACCAATAAAAATATTTACTGGATCTATAAGTAAAAGTATATAAATTCTTATTTATCTTGCCACATAGAGGAGCCATGAAAAACATGGAAAGTTGAGTCTGTTTTTCTCCAAGAAGCTACCCAACGACATGCTGAGGCAAGAGCAGAGAAATGCTTAGTTTCAGAAGTGACAAAGAGGCTCTACTATACTTTTGGGTGCACAGGATGGCAAATAGTTTCTATTGAATGCATGAATACTGAAATATTTATTCTGATCAGCTCACTGGAAAGTGATGATTGGGTGGTTAGCCACATATATGCCCATGGTGACAGATTACACTCCTAACTCCAATTAGCAAGCCAAGAAGAGTATGGAACAAAGGGAGAGAACATGGGATCAGGCCAGTAACATGAATGGAAAACCCAAACCAAACCATGTCCTGGTCAGTGGCTCACACCATCCTCTTCACCCCCAGTATGGCCCACTGTTGCCCTTAGCTTCTAATTTTAATGCCAGTGTTCAGGTTTTCCTCTCCCTGACTCTCTTCTCATGAGGGAGTGTGGAACTTTGTAACTGGGACCCATCATCCCAGCACACATAAGGCAGGGGCAGGTGGACTTTTACCAAAACTGGAAGTTGAGCTTCCATTTCTCTTTGATCCCCCAACATTATCCTTCTCTATCATTCACAGACCTCCAGGTGCCTTAGGCGTCATGGTTCAGCATTAGTGTTTGTTTATTTCTATGAATTGTTATTAGTGGAAATCCTTTGATAAGCCATAATTTCAAGCTACAGAAACAAGGGAGGATGATGTTCCTTAGTCTTTAGTGGTTTGTTAATAAAGTGCAGAACCAACCCACCTGGTCCCTATTGCTGGTTTCTAAACCCTGATCCATCATCAGGAGCTGATGTCCCAGACAGCCTTGCCTCTTGAAATATCACATCATGGTGATATTTCAGGCAAGCAGGAGAGAGAGCTCACCTGGAATTGTAGATCTACCCCCACATCCTGGCATGTATGCAGTTATCCATTAAATCCATGTTGAGATCATATTTGTGCATGAAGTTGCATTTTTTTTCTTTGCATTATTCTCGCCAAGAGTTAGGAATTTCTTTTTTTCTAATTTTATTTTTTGAGAGAGAGACAGAGAGACAGAGCGTAAGTGAGGGAGGGGCAGAGAAAGACACACACACACAGAACCTGAAGCAGGCTCCAGGCCCTGAGCTGTCAGCACAGAGCCTGATTTGGGGCTCAAACCCACAAATCATGAGATCATGACCTGAGCCGAAGTCAGACACTCAACCGACTGAACCACCCAGGTGCCCCAAGAGTTAGGAATCTCTGACAGTCTTTTGCAAATTTGTTTGTGAAATTAACATCTAAGTCTGCTCACTAAATCCAAACCTTTTTTTAAAAGTTTATTTATTTAGTGTGTGTGTGTGTGTGTGTGTGTGTGTGTGAGAGAGAGAGAGAGAGAGAGAGAGAGAGAGAGAGAGCGGGGGAGGGGCAGAGAGAGGAAAGGAGAGAGAATCCCAAGCAGGCTCCACACTGTCAGTGCAGAGTCCAACACGTGGCTCGATCCCACCACCAGCAGATCATGACCTGAGCCAAAATCAAGAGTCAGATGCTTAACCGACTGAACCACCCAAACACCTCACTAAATCCAAACCTTTGAAAAAATTATAGCATGCCAAGGCTAACAGCAGAAAAGTTAACAGTGTCAGATGAAGTTGTTTTGCTTATTTTCTAAGATGCCTGGGTTGTTCCAAAAATTAATATAGAGTGGGTACTGGTTAGAGTAGATGGTGTTTAAGCTATAAGAAGCTGACATTTGAAGTGTCCTTTTCTTTTAGGTAGAAACAATGTTGATCAAATCTACTTTATTTGATATAGGATCTGTATTATTTCCTAAAGGTTATTATTATTATTATTTCCTAGGTTATCCTCTATATATCTCTTTTGTAATATTGTTTAATTCCATATTCATCTTTGAGTACTCATCAGGTGGACTTAGGGACTTGGATGAACTGCCAGTGAATGTAGAGTTTATCCTCACTCACCACACAATTACAGAGTCCCTGCTATGTGTCCTACAAGCTGCCAGGCACCGTGGAGTGTGGAAGAAGTCTCAGTGGCTGTGCCTTCCTTCTCTTGGGTAATACTGCAGCAGAGAGGGGCAGCAAGGACTCAGGCAACACTCACAGTGCAGTAAGTTGTGGTTGAGGTGAGCAAGAGGCTATTAAGTTCCAACCAAGTATGTGAATCAGAGAAGCACTGTACAGAGGGGATAGGTGGTTCTGGCAGGGCCAAGGTGAAAGGCAGCAATTTGCTGGCTAGAAAGACCATGCTGGATGGGCAGCACTTGCTTTAGGGACTTACCTCCTCCTTAGAGGGATGAAGCAGGCTATCTTGCCACTCAGAGTCACAGGGCCAATGAGCTCAGATTGGAGCCTCAACTCCAGGACCTCTCTGGAGGGGTCAGGGGCCTCTCTATGTGTCTCCTTCTACAAATAGCTCTGGTGATGGTACAAACAAATAGTGCGTTAGGTTCACTCAAAATTAGAAGGCTACTTGACTCACATATGTTGCCTGATCTTGGATTTCTGCATGCATGTGTGTCTATGTGTGGAGGAGTCACACGAGTGGTTGGCAGAAAGTCCCACAAGCTCAAATCCACCAGAGGATGTTGTGGCATGGCTTGGAGTGAACTAGTAAAGTAACTTTCCACGAGATTATCAGGTCTCCATCCACTCATTCAATAAATGTTTCGTGAGTTTCTTCCAGGTGCCAGGCACAGCCCACAATAGTAAAAACTATGCTGGACACCTAGGACACAAAAGTAAAGAAGACAGACACAATCCCTACCTTCCTGTATCAGACATTTAACAAATAATTACATAATGTATTACTGATGATGCAGGGATGTCATTATTCACTGCCCCACCTCTCTGGGAGCCGTAAGCTGGAGCTTCCCACCTAAGTTCAGGTGTGCGGCTCCCCCACCAGCACTTGTGCAAGTATGTAGGACCCTACCCCATTTTCTTGGCTTTATTGGTATCCTTAGATATTATGTATTTGGGGACTGAGCAGAGGTGTTGCTGTCCAGAGAAGTGTCACTCCCATTGAGTGATCAGTGGGTTAGGTGCTGACATTGATGAGCTAGTCTTCACCAGTCCCCCATGGGAGGAGTACCTGGTCAGTCCTCGAGTGCAAACAATGGGAGGTTTCCACTTGAGCAAAGGCAGTACAGTCCATGTGTGGATCCTGATTCAGCTACTAGGTGCTCCTGGGAGCTCAAATGATGCTTCCATGGCGGTCCTTTGCTAGATGCATCTACATCCTAGGCAAGTGCACTGGGATCAGCTGCCAGGCTCCCAGACACTCTCTCCTTCCTCTCTTACCCCCTTCTGTGACCTCTGTGAGGTGACATTCTTCCTTCCCCCTTTCTTTTCTCCCCCAGGAGCTCCTTTGGTTCTTTCAAAATAGATCCTGATGGCCCATTGAATCAGAGCCCCACTCCACTGAGAACAAGTTCCTTTTCTTGGAGAACACAGAGGGCTGCTTGACAATCACATTTTCCCCAGAAGAGAAAGGGAAGGGTTTGCTGCTGAGTGAAGCAAAGAAAGGGAAAAACAAAGACAGTGTTTTTCCATATGAAGAGTCCCTATCACCTGCCACCACAAAAACTGTGACCAGAGCTTTGAAAGAGGGCTTCTGGGAGCTCTGACCACAAAGGACAGAGCATGGTTACCGCCCAGGTACAAGGGAGCAGGCTGGTGGACAGTGAGGAGGAGTCAGTCCTGGAATTACAGGCAAGGCAGGCTCCTGGGCTGTGGTCCAAGACTGCAGTGGGAGCTTGGCCAAGCTGGTACCTTACAGGCTCTAAAGGCTGATTAGGCAAGTCCTGAATCAAGCCATTTTCATCAACCTGGGGTCCTGCAGGTCTGTGCGTCCTGGTATTATGCCATCTTCAGGCGAGATGGGAACTCTACTCTGCCCATGCTGTGCTCTGCCTGGAATAGTCCATGTTTCCTAATGCTCCTGGTGAATTTGTATTCCTCCTTCAGTGCCTACATCAACTGATCCTCTTCCACTGTGTGGAGTCCTCCTATATGCTCCCTCCTCTTGTTGCCTCTGAACTTGATGCTTCTAATTTTTCACTAATCATTCTGTTCACTCTTCTTCCTCCCTGCATAGACCATGGGCATCTCAGGAATGGAGTCTTCATCTTTTGTTAGGTTTCAATACAAGCTTTATGACCTTGAGAACCTTTTAATCATAGTAAATAGTTTTAACATTTTAAATTATTCTAAATATACTTTATAAAGCTGAAGTTTCACGATGATTTAAAATTAAGGCAGTGGTACTAAACTAGACATATTTCATCAAACTCTCCCAGGGATTCCTATAGTGCCCTGTATTTCCCCCATCACAGCACTTACCACACTGTATTATCATTGCCTGTTTGCTTTGTTGTGTCCTCTGACAGACTGTGAGCACAGGGACCACATTGATTTCATAACTGTATCTGTAGCACAGTGCAGCGCCTGTTGTAGGCTTAGGCACCCAATACAGGTGTGTTGAATGAAACTGAATTAAATTCAGAGGTCTCCTAAGGGAGCAGGTAGAGTTGATTTTTCAGGGTCTAGTCACCAAAATCCTTTATGTCCACTCCTTCCTTCTTTGAGGCTAATATCAGTATAAAAAAATTGGGGCGCCTGGGTGGCTCAGTCGGTTAAGCATCCGACTTTGGCTCAGGTCATGATCTCGCGGTCCATGGGTTCAAGCCCCGCGTTGGGCTCTGTGCTGACAGCTCAGAGCCTGGAGCCTGTTTCGGATTCTGTGTCTCCCTCTCTCTCTGACCCTCCCCCGTTCATGCTCTGTCTCTCCCTGTCTCAAAAATAAATAAAAACTTTAAAAAATAATAATAATAACAAGTATAACAGCAACATGCCAACAACAACCATAGTTATAACAGTCACTATCACTTAGTGT